>NC_134484.1:163091431-163691431 GCF_040206685.1 Ascaphus truei | reverse complement strand
AGACCCCCTGCTCATACACTAGTATTAAAATGTATATTAAAACAGCTGCTACCCACAATAAACATTAAAAACACAACAACACTAATACCCACCTCCTCTACCCTCACATGATTGATAAGAAAAAAGGGGGGGATGGGGGAGCACCGGTAGAAGGCTGGTCTACACTGAATGGATTGTGTAATGCTCTATGACAATGTGAAGGGTAAAATAATATAATATAATTTTTAACACTCACACGGCCTTGTGCGAATGCTGTCGCATCAAGGTATCTTTTGGACTCCCTTTTATTTCTTCTTTCTCCTTTCTTCTTTCGTCTCCTATCTGTCTTCTGGATTCTTTCGCCGCCTTGCGTCTGTGTTCTTCTTCTCCTACTTCTTTGATGTTTGTCTCACCCTCGGAATAAATATATACACAAAATATATGAGCAAACTGTGATTGTATCAAGAAGGTGTCAGGATATAAGTGGGGATGTAAATAAAAACACTCACACGGGCCTGTGTGCGTGCGCTCTAAGGGATTGTATCTTGGTTTTGAAGGGGCAGTCCCACTACTTGATGTATAGTTAAAGCTCTAAAAACAGAGAGTCAAAAGCCACACTTTGGTTAAAAGGCAGAAAACAAAATAAAATGTTACTACTCACACGGCCAAGTTTGAGTGCACACTTGGATATGGTATCTTTATGGTTCTCCTTCTGATATCCCAGCTGGGAGAGGTCCACTGGTGCTGCACGTGAGTCCTCACCCCCCCCCCCCAATGGGTCAAGAAGTTCTGAGCCCGGGAATTCAAGGCCAAGGTCTTTATTAAATCAACAAATAAAACAACAAATCACAGCTAACTCAGCCCGTGAGTTGCTCTGTGAAAAAGTAAAAAAGCCAGTCTTTTGGGAATCGAGCAGGACTTGTGGTACTGCAGCTGAACTGCCTCCGCGTCCGGATGTAGCGCTGCACGTCCGCATGTCCCGCTCCCGACGGTGGCTTGATAGGGTCAAGATTCTTGGGGGATTTTGAGCTACGCGTTTCGCCCTATGGGCTTCCTCAGGCTCCGTAGTTAGAATGGTCTGGGCTCGCTACTCCTGCTTTATATAGTGCGGCCGGCCATTCTACAACACCCCCAATTTGCGATTGTTCTGAGTATTGAAATCGGTATCAGCTGTTCTACACTGATCATATATACAGTGTGACAGCGTTCCGTTCTACTTCACTGTGCATGTACTGCACCGACACACTTTATTCGAGCAAATACCCAGTATGTACCTGGCAGATACCTGGAATGCGCCGCTCCTCACCTCTGACAAGCCCCGTTGCGTTTACCTTCCCAGCCTGGGTTCATGCCTGGCTGACGGGCGGCTGATCTGTTAAATGATAATGATTAGGATTTAATAGGCTGCAATGCTTCGCGTGTCTACCAGATGGCATTAATTCATGAATTGTAATGCAGTATATATATATATACTGTGCAGTATTGCAGCCAGCGGGAATAAAATGCTTCAATCCCTGCCTGGAAAATACCTCAATGCACTCGGGCAGAAAACAGTCACAAACCTCAATACACCCGGGTATACCCGAATTCGTGGGACTAGCCGAGCTCGAATAAAGTGTGTCGCCAGTGTAATCAACATAATTGAGGACTGTGACTTTGTATTAGTTGAGGGGATTTTATGCACCTTGTGTTGGTCTTCTTCAATTAGAAACTTACAATTTCTAAATAATGTCACCAATTGGCTGTTAATACTAAACACTAAACATTGGGGACATAAACATTGAATTGGATCCAGGGAATGCCCCCTCTATCCCTCTGACCCTTAATGACTATAAACAACTCTTAGGCTAAGAGTCGATATTAAAATGATTAAAATTATTTAATGTAAACAATTGCTAGGTAATGCATGGTGTAAAAGTGCTAACCACTCCCTCACCAGAAAATGATCTGATACTAAATTATTAATACAAGAATTAAATAAATATCTATACACAGAATTTTTAAAACATATTTAGATTTCTTAATCAATGATTTGTTAATTCATATAGTTCAATTTTATACACGTGGTGCTTAAAAATACTTAAAAATACATTTGTACTTTCTAATAAAAAAATTCCTCATAAAAGATGCCAATTGCGGGTATGAATTGAGCGTAAATTGTTACTATACATATGGACTCATCTCCTTAAAGATGCTGTGTGGGATGCAGCTGATCTATAAAGAAAAGCAAACATGCAATCAGTCCCGTGTGAGATATATATTATCCAATATAACAAAGACCTCCTAGTGAAGGTCTAGGGGGATGCGGCAAATCGGGAATAGCAGGAAAGGTGGGATGGGAGGGGGGGGGAGGAGATGGGCGGGGGCGTCAGGCGAAGTGGGACATGGAACGCGAAGGTCCATGGGGTTAATGATGGAGGATAGGGTGTTTTTGTCTTTAAGGCGTTGCTTGAACAAATTGGATACTCAGTAGAACGCTCCCAGGTCTATGTCTATATTTAGACCCTTTGGGGCTAAAGTCTGTAATCTGTAGATCCAAAAGGTTTCCCGTTGTCCAAGTTTAATAAGTTGATCTCCACCCCTCCAATGTGCCTCTACCTTCTCAATTCCCTTGTAGGTGAGACCTTCTGGGTTCCCTCCATGGGACATACTGAAGTGTCTGGAGACACTATGGGTCATAACCTGCTTGCGTATATTGCCCACGTGTTCCAACACGCGGACCCTCAAAGGTCTAGATGTACGGCCCACGTATTGGAGACCACACGGACACGCAAGCAGGTATACCACATATTCCGTCCGACATGTGATAAGGTGTTTGATTTTGAAATTTTCGTTCGTGGTATGTGAGGTAAACTTTGTCCTATCTCCTTTTATTGCCTGTTTGCAGGCTTTGCAATTAAAGCAGCCATAAAAACCTACTGGAGGGGGTAGCCAATGTTGGGCCCTTTCCTCTTTTTCCCTCCTAAATACACTAGGTGCTAATTTGGCTTTGATTGTGGGTGCTCTTTTAAAAATCACCCTTGGTACAGATGGAATGTGTTCTTTTAAAATAGGATCCATTTGGACTATATGCCAATGTTTTTTTTATAATTTCTGTTATTTTACCGGCATCTGTGCTGTAGTTTGTAATAAAGGCTGAAGAAAAGTTTTTGTCTTTAGTTTTATTTTTAGATTGTAAAAGCTGTTCTCTGGGGACTAGTTCTGTTCTCTCTAGTGCTGTCTCTATTATCTCTGGTTCATACCCTCTTTCTAGAAATTTATCTTTTAAAATCTGGGCCTGTTCCTTGTATATCTCTGGGTCTGTACAATTTCTTTTAATCCTGCGTAGTTGTCCATACGGGATGTTTTTAAGCCATTTAGGATGGTGGCAACTTGTATTTAATAAATAGTTATTGGCATCGGTGGGTTTAAAAAACGTTTTTGTCTTTACTGTACCGCTTTCCACAAAAATTGTAAGGTCTAAAAAATGTAAGGAGGTTTTGCTGTGTTCAGAAGTGAACTCCAAATTTACTTGGTTCGTGTTGATATAGGTAATGAATAGGTCTAGATCAATTTCATTTCCCCTCCATATGAGCAGCACATCATCGATATAGCGATGCCAGGAGACAAGGTTCGCGCCAAACGGATGGTCGGACCAGATATGACTGTCCTCCCAATCTGCCATGAAGATGTTCGCAAAGCTGGGCGCAAACCTTGTCCCCATCGCAGTGCCACACAGCTGGAGGAAAATGTCTCCATTGAACCAGAAAGAGTTGTGGCACAAAATGAAGCCTATACTGTCCAAAATAAACTTACGCTGTTCCTCACATGATTGATACCAGAGGCTGCGGGTGTCCATGAGTTCTCAAGTTGTCCCTGTGGGTGTCTGGGGGTCCTCAGGTTGTTTCCATAGGTGTCTTTGGGCCCTTGGGTGGTCCCCACGGGTGTCTGGGGGTCCTCAAGTGGTCCCTGTAGGGGTCTGTGGGCCCTTGGGTGGTACCTGCGGGTGTCTGGGGGTCCTCAGGTGGTCCCGGTGGGTGTCCAGGGGTCCTCAGGTGGTCCCCACGAGTGTCCTGGGGTCCTCAGGTGGTCCCCGTGGTTGTCTGTGGGCCCTCGGGTGCAACCTGCGGGTGTCTGAGTGTCCTCACGTGGTCCCCTCATGTGTCTGGAAGCCCTCAGGTGGTTCCTGCGGGTGTCTGCCATCCCCCACACATACAGTACTGTAATGGGCAAAATAACTATTATCCAGATATGAATAATAGCTAATTTGCCCATTATAAAATCAAACATTAGCCAGCCAGCATAAATAAAGTAAATACAACTTTCTACTTACCCCTGCCATTATAAAGGGCATCCTCATCAGCATACTCCAGGTCCATGTCCTCCATTGCCAGAAAGAATACAAGAAAAAATACAATCTAATGGCCCCTAGCCCCTTAATCACCTTAGCGGTTCATAACTGCTACAGTAATTAAGGGGTTAACCCACCCGCCCCCACTATCCACCACGGAGGCCTAACCACCAACCCCGTGACCACTATACCAACTGATTGTATAGTGGTACATCATACCCATATAATATGGGCATGTTAAGCCAATATAGCAGTCAATGGTCACCCTAATAAAAAAGCATGAAAGTCAAAAATACACAATAATAAAAGATACACACAAGCACCTAAATGCACCAATTCAAGAAATAAAAGCACTAGCCAACCAATTAAATAAATACCCTAGTAAACCAGTCTAATAAATAAAAGCACTAGCCAACAAAACAATTAATTAATGTTAAACACAAGCCAACAAAACAATTAATGAATTTAGTAGCCAACAAAACAAATATTTAATTTAAAATGCTAACCAATCCTAAAATTTTTTAAAAACTAGCTATCCAAATTCAAAACAATGGAATCCAAACAATAAAAACAAATCGAAAAACTGACAATAGATTCAAAACAAGCATATGCCAAAAAATGCATTGACTGTCACTGTATTTATCTGTACCCTAAAAGGGCACAGATTAATACAATATCAGTCAATGGGCAATTACAATAGTGCAACCAAATGACTTGTACCGGCGCTAATAGACACCTTAATGTATTTAAGTGCAATAACAAAATGCAATACTTAAGAATGGTGTGTATCCCAGAAAAACACACTTCTCCAACTTCCAAGGAATATGTACAGATTCCTTAAAGAAGTAGTCTTGATCCACAGGGGGGGGGGGGGAAGGGAGCGGTATTCTCAGGAACATACCCAGAAAATAAAAGATATATACAATAATGGTGCAGTATAATAGAGCAATAGGGGAATGGGTTAATCTTGGCTCTAATGCAATTCCTACTTACAGCAGGTAAGATATAAGCAGGCAGTGGTCTGACTCTGTCAGAAGGATGTAGGTTTAGGATTGACACAGAGAGGGGAATTTGATAGTAGATAGCTTCATGCAGGATACTTTCAAGGTATGTCAGCTCAGATTCACGCAGAATAACATAGGAAAGAGAAACGGACCATAGTATAGATCACAAAGTACAGATTTTATCCAATCAAACAAGGTGTACAAACGTACTTACAATAAGTACTTGAAAGGTATTCACGTAGCAGTATCGTGAGACAGTAGAGGGCTTCACTTCCACCTCCCCGTCGCGGTATGGCGTCTGACGTCACTTCCGGCAACACGGGTGATGACATCCGGTAGGGAGCAGGGAAGATGAATCTCAGCCGATCGCTAGTGTAGACAGCAGGCACCTCACACGTCTTCACGTTCAGCAGGGCTGTAATGGACTAAAGGCTTGGCTCAACACGTTTCGCTGTTCTCAAACAGCTTCCTCAGGAGAAGATGGTGTCCATTGAAAGTAGTGGCTGTTATATACTCAAGTTGATTGAGATTAATTAAAGGACTAGGCGTGTGTACTAATTGATCACATAGTTAACCCACAGGTTGCCACACAAGTGGCACATCACGCTGTGGTTCAAAAAGGACATTAAGGGGCCTATGCAGAGAGCAGCGAATTTTCGAAATTCGCCATTTTTTGGAGATAATCGCGCAGAAAACAGCAGAAAATGGAGATTTCCGAAAAACGCGCCAATTTTTCTTTTCTATTTGTAAAACTCGCCTCGCGGCTGGCGAGAACCGCAATCTCGCCAGTTTAAAAAATATCCGTATGCAGAGAGGCGCGAACGGCATCTAGCGGCTGTTCGCGCCAATAAAATGGCGCGATTGTCTCCGTTTTGCCTCGCCAAAAAAAACTGCCGCTCGCGGCCATTGCAAAGGGAAAAAAAAAGGCGCGAATTTGTTTTAACACATTTCTGAAGCGCGCATCTCGCCAATTTAAACTCGCCACACGCATCCATGTTAAACATAGCAGAATTCGCACTTTTCTGCATATGGAGATTAAAACTCTCCAAAAAAGCTACTTTTTAATAAATTCGCCAATTTTAAAATTCGCTGCTCTCTGCATAGGCCCCTAAATTTCTAACATAAATAAGTTGAATTTTATTATAAATCACATAGTAAAATATTACACTTAAATTAAAAAGTAGTTTTAAAATGTATGTATCTGACGCTTGTAGTAAATAACGACAAAAATGGAAGAGAGAGAGAAAACAACGGGTTAGTGGATCTAATAACAACAATATCATAAAATAGTATTATTTAAAAGTAGTGATCATTTAAAAAAAATGATGATCTTATAGAAAATATTGATCTTTTAAAAATAAATTAAAAGGATCTTCCCCCGCCCTCTCCCCCCCCCCCACCCCTAGTGTTTCCCCCCTCCCCAGTATTGTGAGTCAAGTATGTCTTGTCTTATTTCTCTGTATGTGGTTCGTCTAGTGCTGTTAAAGTCAACAGCTGTTCAACATAAAAATGTGGTTGGTCTAAAATGTAAGCCTATGGGAGGTGAGATTCTGTATATATGCTTTCCACAAATAAAAATGAAAGTTGAAAAAAAAATAAAAAAGGCAAATAAAGTGTATATAGTGCAATCAGGATAATTACATAAATAGAAAAGTATACAATATGTGCAAAATCGCAAACAGTGGAGTGAAAAGCCACCAACGAGATAGACAGAGAAAGAAATACATTATCGCTAGCATTCTAAAAAAACTTGGATTGGATAAAATCTGTACTTTGTGATCTATACTATGGTCCGTTTCTCTTTCCTATGTTATTCTGCGTGAATCTGAGCTGACATACACTGGCGACACACTTTATTCGAGCACGGCTAGTCCCGCGAATTCGGGTATACTCGGGTGTATTCAGGTTTCTGATATTTTTCAGCCAGAGTGCATTGCGTTATTTTCCGGCAGGAATTTAAGCTTTTTATTCCGGCTGGTTACAATACTGCAATGCCGTCAAAATACACATGGTGGCGCTTGCGAGCTATTCTCTGTGAAGCCGTCCCCTATAATGAATTGTAATGCAGTATATATATATATATATATATATATATATATATATATATACTGTATAACAACAACCCCTGTAAGCCCTAACATACAGTACTGTACTGTACTGTATATGCACATACATAAATGATACTACAGTACTGTATGGGCGGCGGGGGCGAGATGTGTTTGCAGCAGAGAGAGATCCGCTGCTCTCTCTCTGCGCAAACATCCACACATTAAAAATTATTTGAAATACATTTTTATTGATAGTGTAGATGTGCAGGGGGTCTCCGGAGCTGAACCGCGGTGGTTTTAGGTCTGGGGACCCCGTGCCCCCCGAGATACAGGCCCCTTTAGGGGGTGCCGGTATCCAGCTCTGCGTTAAAAGCCCCGATCACGTGACCGCGGCCTGTAAACCAAGCAGAGCAGAGGGATACCGGCACCCCCTAAAGGGGCCTGTATCTCGGGGGGCACGGGGTCCCCAGACCTGAAACCTGTGCGCTTCTGCTCTGGAGACCCCCTGCACATGTACACTATCAATAAAACACATACAATATACAGTATAAATAAACACTCGTTCTTTACCTTAGCGTCTATGCGCTATGGTAAAGAAGCATCATTTCTGTATTTTAATAATATTGTACAGTGAGCAGGGGGTTCCCTGAGCCAGAAATTAATGCTCAGGGAACCCCCCTGCTCCTGATCAATATTATTAAAAATACGGAAAATGCTGCGTCATTACCATAGCGGATAGCCGCTAAGGCAATGAAGGGGTTAACCCACCGTGCCCGCTTTATTGTGTGTAGTGGGGATGGGTGAGGGGGGTATTTGGCCCTTGGTGTGAGTTTAGGACTTGCGGGAGGGGGGGGGGGGTTGCGGGTGCACTTAACCCCTTCACGATCGTAGCAGTTAATACCGCTACGGTCATGAAGGGGTTAAGCCCTCCCGCTACCCCACCCCCCCCCCCCCCCCGCAAGCCCTCCCCAACCATCGTTGGGGCGAATACCCCATTCACCCACCCTCCCGCTACCCACAATAAAAAAATACACACACACAGCAGCCGCCAAAAAATAAATAAATAAATGACAATAAATACATTGGAAATACATTTTTATTGATAGTGTAGATGTGCAGGGGGTCTCCGGAGCTGAACCGCGGTGGTTTTAGGTCTGGGGACCCCGTGCCCCCCGAGATACAGGCCCCTTTAGGGGGTGCCGGTAGCCCTCTGCTTGGTTTAAAGGTCCCGATCACGTGATCGCGGCCTGTAAACCAAGCAGAGCAGAGGGATACCGGCACCCCCTAAAGGGGCCTGTATCTCGGGGGGCACGGGGTCCCCAGACCTAAAACCACCGCGGTTCAGCTCCGGAGACCCCCTGCACATGTACACTATCAATAAAAATGTATTTCAAATGTATTTATTGTCATTTATTTATTTATTTATTTATATTTATTTATTAATTGTGCTGCTGCTGCTGCAAGTCGTAAACTCACACCAAGGGCCAAACACCCCCCTCAACCCCAATAAAAAAAATTCACGCACAGCAGCCCCACAATTAATAAATAAATCTAAATAAATAAATAAATAAAATCTATGTAAAACCCCCTCCCCCTATTCTCGCTTTTAAAACGCCCTGCCTTCTCTCTAATCTATGTAAAAAAAACCTCCCCCTATCCCCCTATCCCCCTATTGTGTGTGTGCGTTAAGCTTCCCTGCAAGCTATGTAAAAAAAACCTCCCCCTATTGTGTGTGTGTTTAAATCTGTCTGGCCTGTGTTTCTGAGTGCTGAGTGCTCTGCGTTTAAAGGTCCCGATCACGTGATCGCGGCCTGTAAACCAAGCAGAGCAGAGGGATACCGGCACCCCCTAAAGGGGCCTGTATCTCGGGGGGCACGGGGTCCCCAGACCTGAAACCTGTGCGCTTCAGCTCCGGAGACCCCCTGCACATGTACACTATCAATAAAAATGTATTTCAAATGTATTTATTGTCATTTATTTATTTATTTATTTATATTTATTTATTAATTGTGCTGCTGCTGCTGCAAGTCGTAAACTCACACCAAGGGCCAAACACCCCCCTCACCCCCAATAAAAAAAATTCACGCACAGCAGCCCCACAATTAATAAATAAATCTAAATAAATAAATAAATAAAATCTATGTAAAAACCCCTCCCCCTATTCTCGCTTTTAAAACGCCCTGCCTTCTCTCTAATCTATGTAAAAAAAACCTCCCCCTATCCCCCTATCCCCCTATTGTGTGTGTGCGTTAAGCTTCCCTGCAAGCTATGTAAAAAAAACCTCCCCCTATTGTGTGTGTGTTTAAATCTGTCTGGCCTGTGTTTCTGAGTGCTGAGTGCTCTGCGTTTAACCAAGCAGAGCAGAGGGATACCGGCACCCCCTAAAGGGGCCTGTATCTCGGGGGGCACGGGGTCCCCAGACCTAAAACCACCGCGGTTCAGCTCCGGAGACCCCCTGCACATGTACACTATCAATAAAAATGTATTTCAAATGTATTTATTGTCATTTATTTATTTATTTATTTATATTTATTTATTAATTGTGCTGCTGCTGCTGCAAGTCGTAAACTCACACCAAGGGCCAAACACCCCCCTCACCCCCAATAAAAAAAATTCACGCACAGCAGCCCCACAATTAATAAATAAATCTAAATAAATAAATAAATAAAGACATGAAGAGAAATAAATATATACTGTACAGTATATACACTGTATATATATATATATATATATATATATATATATATATATATATATATATATATATATATATATATATATATATATATATATATATATATATATATATATATATATACAGTATACATATATACACTGTGTATATATACTGTATATATATATATATATATATATATATATATATATATATATATATACATACTGTATGTGCGTGAAAAGAGAAAAAAGTAACCCGTATGGGAGCACTCAGGTATGCAATTGATATATTTGTTTATTTATTTGACACAGTGCAAAAAGGGATGAATAAACAGTACATGATTTAAAAACACTTAAAAAAGAGGCATGGACCCTTAAACACTAATGAACAGCACTAGGGAACGACACACACTGTCAACCCTAAACATGAAAAGGATAGTGACTCAAAAAACACTAGGGAGAATCAAAGTGAATCACAATACAGTAGGTTACTGGGTTTAAAGGCACCTACAGTATACAACGCTAAGGATAATGCACACTACAATACCAAAAAGTATTTTAACCAAGCAAGTAAACCAAAATCAATATATACTGTAAGTAACAACCAGAAAAGACAATTTAAAACCAAACTAACCCTTACAATACCAAGGATTACATCTATCTAATTGTAAAAAACCTTATACAGTACATTATACACAGCATTGTTTAAAAACCCCTTCCCCCCTAATGTTTGTGTTAAGCAGATTACACTGAAGGGAGAGAGATATAAAGGCCTAAAGCCCCTTCCCCCCCTAATGTTTCTGTTAAGTAGATTACACTGAAGGGAGAGAGATATAAAGGCCTAAAGCCCCTTCCCCCCTAATGTTTGTGTTAAGCAGATTACACTGAAGGGAGAGAGATATAAAGGCCTAAAGCCCCTTCCCCCCCTAATGTTTCTGTTAAGTAGATTACACTGAAGGGAGAGAGATATAAAGGCCTAAAGCCTTACCTGCATTGGTAAACCCTCCCTGCATTGGTAAACCCTCCCTGCATTGATGTCGTGTAGTGTACAGTACAGTATGTAAATGTGGGGAGGAGGGGGGCCCAATGTGCATAATGTACTGTGAGGTCTAACCACCCTCACCCCCTACCCACATACTGTACCGTTACCCCCCCCCCCCCCCCCATCCTGGCCATGGCCCCTCACGCACAGCAGCTCCACAATTAATAAATAAATCTAAATAAATACAGTACATGAAGAGAAATAAATATATACTTTATATATAAATGTGAGTTTATAACTAAAATAAAGAATATTATTTCTAGGGGCCCTAGAACAGAAGTTCCCACGCCAATTTCGCGCTCATTGCTCTTTTTTTTGCTCTTTTTTTACAATGTTGCTGGTCTTGCGGCTTTGCAGTATGCAAGCAAAAAGCGCAGTGTATGAAGTCTGGGTGAGCGCTTTCCACATTTGATGCCTACGGCACCTTCCCATTTCTACACACTTCAATACCTGCACAGTTGGTAGCGCTTTCCATCCCAGCTACCATTCTGGATTTTCACCTCTCACAGGCCATTCTTGCCCGAGTCTGTCCTATCAGACAGGGGCATTAACCTGTATCCACACCACCTGGACAATTTCTCTCTGTCAGAGACTTGTGCTATTTATTTTATATATTTTTGTGTAATTATTCATGCAAATTTATGCTCATTTCATATGTGGTTTTCAACATAAAGTGGCTGCTGGGCCTGATCCTAACTCATACAGTATACAGTAGCGCTTCCCTGTTTGTTAGTTTATTGCAAGCAAAAAGCAGTTTGTAGTACTGAGTGTGAGATAAATTACTGTATTTATCAGTGTTGTTCAAAGAGAGTTGATCAGAAGGATTCCCCTTATATACAGTACGTAGAATTAATAAAATTGTATTATTTTCCGATATCCGCAGTGATTCTGGTCAACCTGACAGATTTTTAGTAATACAGTATACTGTACTGCAAGACCATGTGTTGTCTACCTTTTACTACAGTATACTGTACTGTATGAATGACAATAGAGTGCTGTATACTTTATAAGGGGAATCCTTCTGATCAATTCTCTTTGATCAATACTGATAAATACAGTATCATATTTATACCCCTTTAGCACCTGTCGTTCCATCCTATGCACCCATTTACTGTACAATGGTGATTGCGGTCGTATTCACGTACTTTATGTGAGATAAATTAACCAGTTCTTTTATTGCTGAAGCCGCCACAAAATACTTTTATTTACAAATACAGTACAATACAATGGTGAAACATTTCAAGTTAACAGCAATTCAAAACATCAACACACAATAATACATACTTTACAGTACTGTATACTGTACTAGTATATTTGGGCCTTGTCTTTGGGGGTTTATTAATGCAATTATTAGGGTGACCTGGCGTTGGAAATACTGACACAGTACAATCCTACAGTACAGCTACACCACCCACCCCCTCCCTTAGAGTTTTTAATCCCTCCCTGGCCAAGCATCAATCGTCTGGCTAATCCAATCCAAGCCATTGTTTTGTTAAACTGGCCCTGGGCTGTTCAGAACAGCCACTGCTTCTAAATTACTGAAAATATACAGGATAAATATACAGTGATGTGAAATAATCCTTTCTGTGTGTCTGAGAGTGTTGAAAGTCACCAGGTCCTCATCTAGTAGAGTACATTCTCGAATACCTTTAGAATAAAAATACAGTATATATAAATATACAGTATAAATATTGCACAGTATACTGTAATGTTAAATAACCCATCCTGTTCTTTTTCCCTTCATACTGTAACAGTATCCTCATTGTGTCTGCGGTACAGTAGTTCATTGAGAGAGGAGAGGTTTTGTGTACATCATTACTGCTGTTTATATACTGTACATTTGACTGCACAAGCAGATTTGACGAACACAAGGCCCCCCCTCCCCTCTGGTGCACCCTTTTTCCTGGAACGACAAGAAAACAAAAACTTTGTTCAGTTACTGTACTGTACTGTATGTGCGTACTGTATTATGGTAGACCTACTGTACAGTAGGTGGCTGGTGCAGCTTTCTCTGGAAAGAAAAAATGGAGCAGTTAGTAGGCAGTTACTGTAGTATGTCAAACTAGTCTACTGTACTGTATACTGGAACTACTGTAAACTCTGACTATTGGGAAAGCTAAAATCTGTGCCATACTTACCTGTATCATAGTGTACCTACTGTACAATACTACAGCACTGTACTACTTTCCTGATGCTTGTCCATTGCGCGCGATGACAATGGGCAACACAGTGGCAATATGGTCTATATATTTATTGCATCGTTCCTCGGTGAGTACATCGTTCCAAAAACTCATTATGGCTGTATACAACTCGTCCTTCTTGGAGGGTTTCGCCACTTTACGGATGTGGTCCTTCAGCTGATGCCAGACCATTTCGATCGGATTGAAGTCTGGTGATCTGTGATTGGAAAGAAAGGACAATTAGTTTAAGAGATACAGTACACAGTAAAAACAGTGGGGAACATATAAATGGGACACGGTCTACTACACTTACTCCGCTGGCGTCTTCACCCAGTTGATGCCGCGCTCAAGGATATGCGCCGTCGACGCGGTGTGCTTGGGATCATTGTCCTGGTAAAAGCGATGACCATTGGGAAAGTCTTGTGTGATGTATCGCACTATCACGGGCACAATGTTGTCTTGGAAGAAATCTTTATTCATGATTCCTATAGCAAGAAAAGAAAAGTGCTCAATAGTACAGTACAGTGCATACGGTAAGGCAACACTAGTCAAGTACAGTGCATTAGGCGGCATTATATTTGAGAAATTGTACCTTCAAAGACGACAATGCATCCCGGTCCACGCCTAGAGATGGCACCCCACACATGCAGCTTCACAGGGTGTTTTGGCCGTGGCTTCAAAGTTATGCGGCCTTTTTTGTGGAACGCAAATCTTGCAAATCTCTCCAGCGACACAGTAGACTCATCAGTGAAGATGCAATCCTGGAAAGTCTCACCGCTGTCGATCCATGCCTGGGCCTGGAGCACTCTTTTGATTTTGTTTGCGTCCCGTATCATGGGGTACGCTCTGTAATGACAATGAATAAAAAATGTTAGCGTCACAGCGCAGTACAGTTTGCAAAACAACATTTTTACTTTACAGTACAGTACCTCCTGTACTGTCCACTACTAACCTCACACGTCCATATTTCCATCCAATTCTGCGTCTCATCTTCTTTATGCTGCTCTCGGATACAGTCAGATTGTGGTTTTCCTGAAGAGTGTTTTTAACCCTTAATGCGCTCCTCTCATCATTCTCCTCACTTATTCTGTCCACCAGAAGAGTAGTCTCCCTACAATGCAAAGAAATTATATTGTGTTATTAATATGCAGCAATATAAAATGTATACTGTATACTGTACATGTAATGTTGTAATATACAGTAAATATAAATATACAAAAAATGTATACTGCTGTACTATAAATATAAATAGACAAAATATACAGTATACAGTACTGTTGTAATATAAATATACTATATAAATATTCCGTTGTCAGATGAATTGCAATATACCAAAAGTGTATACTGCTGCACAAAAAATATAAATTGACCACACATACAGTACACTACAGTATATACTGTTGTAATATAATAAATATACTATATAAATACGGTATACTGTTGTTATATCATAATAAATACACATCATATACTGTATATTCCGTTGTCAGATGAATTGCAATATACCAAAAGTGTATACTGCTGCACAAAAAATATAAATTGACCACACATACAGTACACTACAGTATATACTGTTGTAATATAATAAATATACTATATAAATACGGTATACTGTTGTTATATCATAATAAATACACATCATATACTGTATATTCCGTTGTCAGATGAATTGCAATATACCAAAAGTGTATACTGCTGCACAAAAAATATAAATTGACCACACATACAGTACACTACAGTATATACTGTTGTAATATAATAAATATACTATATAAATACGGTATACTGTTGTTATATCATAATAAATACACATCATATACTGTATATTCCGTTGTCAGATGAATTGCAATATACCAAAAGTGTATACTGCTGCACAAAAAATATAAATTGACCACACATACAGTACACTACAGTATATACTGTTGTAATATAATAAATATACTATATAAATACGGTATACTGTTGTTATATCATAATAAATACACATCATATACTGTATATTCCGTTGTCAGATGAATTGCAATATACCAAAAGTGTATACTGCTGCACAAAAAATATAAATTGACCACACATACAGTACACTACAGTATATACTGTTGTAATATAATAAATATACTATATAAATACGGTATACTGTAGATGTACACTACAGTTTTCTATATTTTTTTTGGTTAAGTTTTATAAATACAGTATACTTACGCATTTGTTACCCTTGGTGCCTTTTTGCGGTCTCTGTTTTTTCCTTGTGCATGATAGCACACAGTGCTTGATGGCACAACGAGGCCAGAAGCAGTTAACCAGCGCTGGATATCTGCAATTCGTTGTCCGCTCGTGTACATCTCCTTCATTCTCATGCTGAGATCCTTTGAAATCTTCTTAACAGGCATTGCTGCGAGTACTGTAGAAAGAAATACAAACACAAGAATGTGTATTCGATGTTTAGTCGATGTGTATTCAATGTGCAGTGAATCCACAAAATGGATGGTGTATTTATATGTTAATGACTCACATAACAGACCACCCACTTTCAACACCTGTACCTGGCCACCATGCATAAAAGGTTGTACACGTTGCATAGCCCACCACTTGCTGATCTTTATCTGAGGCATTGTCCAGATACTGCATTGTGTCTCCCGCTTACATGGAGCATCCCCGGTTCTATGGACGAAAGAATCATCTCACCTCTGCTGTGCCTGCCACACTGAAAAAAAGAAAGGCAGTTACCGTTCCCAAGCCAAAGGCAAAGCGACAGGCTAAGGCCAACAAAGAAAACCTTCTGCTGACCCCAAAGGCTAAGGCTTTTAAAACACGTCAGCCTTATTATGTGAAGAAGAAATACGGTACTGTGCTCGGTTCGCAAGACGCATGGCAGCCAACTCACCGAATCCGCAGACCACTTGCTCCCATATGCTTCGACGACTCTGCTGTAGCTGTCCCGGAAATCTTCAGCCCGGCTTCTCCACCCCCATCTTCTCCGGTTCCATCTGAAGATGCTGCTGCCTCTGAAATCAACGGGTCACTGTCTCCTTTGCTCTTGGACGACTCTGCTTCTCTCCCGGAAATCCAGCGGTCACCTTCTCCATCCCTCTTCCACCACGCTGCAGCTTCTCCTGTACCGGGCATCCCCAGGTCACCTCTTCCACTCTCCATCGATGCCGCTTCTCTCCAGGGAACCCCCATCTCATCCTCCGTTGCACCCATCCCCCCAGATCTCCAGATGCCATGCACAAGCAGCTCGTTGGACCGGATCCTGAATGGGCTAAGTGTGGATCTCCCCGGGAATTCTAGTGTGCTGGCAAAGCTAGATCTGCTTCTGGAGTCGGTGCTACATATGGAGCAACGGCTGGATCAACGGATGCTACATATGGAGCAACGGATGGATCAACGGATGGACAAGATAGAGGCAGACATAGCGGGCATACATTATTTGCTCGGTGTTAATGCCCCTGTTTCCCCGACGCTGGAGCAGGGGGGTGACATGGATGTGATGCATGGTACCTTCGACCCCCTTCCATCACCAAGCACACACCCTCCACCAGAAGATACAGTGTACTATGCTATTGAGGAGGACATGACAACCCCATCTAGACCACGCCAGGAGACAACCCGGCGACCACTACCGGAGGAAAGCTTCCTCCCAGACACCCTACCATTGCCCATCGCCTCAAGTACACCCGCTCCCAAAAGACTTCCTACACCCGCTCGCATACAAACAGTGCCCGACATCTCCCTGTGCGATCTGACACCGGTGCTGAGGGAGAAGTATAGGGTGAGGAGTGCTGGTATACCACACAAGTATGCCTTGATCATATTTAAACACCATGTTCCCTACACATTGTACTGCGAGTGGGTGTTCAAAGTGAACTATGATGGGAATCGCCAAAAAAATGCCCTTCCTGCCAATTTAAGGAAAAAGATTGTGGAAGAAATGCAGCGCTATTACCCTGTTACAGATCCTGTAATGAGAGGCGTTAGAGACTGCATTAATGGCGTTTTGCGCCATGCAAGGCATCGGCCATGGCTGGAAAATGGGGAGGACTTTCAGTGAGACCATACTGTAATGTTGTGCTGTACTGTACAGTACATGTTTTACCCTATAGTACCTGCTGTACTTAAACAAAGGATACTGAATGTTGTTGTGTGTTGCACGGTTTTTGTACTGTATTTGTAAATAAAAGTTTTTAGTGGCGACTTCAGCAATAAAAGAACTGGTTACTTTATCTCACACACAGTACTACAAACTGCTTTTTGCTGCCAGACTGCAAACCCGCAAGACCAGCAACATTGTAACAAAAGAGCAATGAGCGCGCAATTGGCGTGGGAACTTCTGTTCTAAGGCCCCTATAAATAATATTCTTTATTTTATTTATAAACTCACATTTATAAACCCCGTCACCCACCCCCGCTAAACACAATAAAAAATAATCACACACAGCAGCCGCCAAAAAATAAATAAATAAATGACAATAAATACATTGGAAATACATTTTTATTGATAGTGTAGATGTGCAGGGGGTCTCTGGAGCTGAACCGCACAGGTTTTAGGTCTGGGGACCCCGTGCCCCCCGAGATACAGGCCCCTTTAGGGGGTGCCGGTAGCCCTCTGCTTGGTTTAAAGGTCCGATCACGTGATCGCGGCCTGTAAACCAAGCAGAGCAGAGGGATACCGGCACCCCCTAAAGGGGCCTGTATCTCGGGGGGCACGGGGTCCCCAGACCTGAAACCTGTGCGCTTCAGCTCCGGAGAACATCTACACTGTGAATAAAACACACACATCATTAAAGAATCATTCTTTAGCTTAGCGGCTATGCGCTATGGTAAAGAAGCAGCATTTCTGTCTTTTTAATAATATTGTAGAGTGAGCAGGGGGTTCCCTGAGACAGAAATCTAATCTCAGGGGACCCCCTGCTCCTGCACAATATTATTAAAAGTTCAGAAACGAGGCTTCATTAGCATAGCGTATAGCCGCTAAGGTAATGAAGGGGTTAACGCATAATAACCAATAAATACATTCAATACACTACCCACTACCCATGGCAACCTCCGCTGCTGTACAGTAAAACAGAGAAAAAAAATAACACTTTCAAAGTAATGTCCCCTAACCCCTTAATCACCATAGCGGTTATTAACCGCTACAGTCATGAAGGGGTTAACCCGCCCTCACCCACCACTTGGGACGCCTACTGTACATACCCTCCCACTCTAACCCCCCACCCCGTGAGGCCTAACCACCCTCAACCCTCACCCACTAACTACCCACAAGGGAGGCCTACCCACATACCGTTGGGGAAACACCCCACCCCCACCCCAGTACCCACAATAAAAACAGTACAATCACCCACAATAAACAGCATTCTATTTATTAAATACATTACCCACCCCCTGTGCCCCCCCCCCCCATAAATACAAGATTTATTCTTTTACATTCAGGGTCCATAACGCAGCCCCACGCTAGTCCCCGGTGGGCTGGCAGGGCACCTGGACAGACCTACAGTTTACCAGCAGCATTCCACAGGTTCTGGAGGCCTGCTGGTGGATCCTGCCAGCACCATGGCGCCCAGGTGGTCTCCTTGGGTCACCGTGAGCCTCAATTGGGTCCACACGGTAGGCCCAAGGATGTCTGGGAGCCCCGGGTCAAACCCACAGGTGTCTGCGGGGCCTCGGGTGGTTCCCATGGGGGTCTGGGGAACTCACGGGTGCTCACTACGGGTCCGCGGTGCCCCCACAGAAGTGGGACCACACATCATCATCCCCGCACCTACGGCTCGGAGGTGCCCCCACAGAAGTGGGACCACACATCGTCATGCCCGCAGACTACGGGTCCGCGGTGCCCCCACAGAAGTGGGACCACACATCATCATCCCCGCATGTGTCACCCGTGGAACCACCAGCCTGCTACCCTTTAGGATACCCGAGGATTCCCCGCGGGTGGTCTCCAGAGGTCCCACGCAAAACCACGGAAGTAACCCTGAATGTAAAAAAAATAAACCTGGCCAATACATTCAATACATACACCCTCCCCCCCAACACCTACAGTACAATAATGTGCAAAATAACTATTATCCAGATATGGATAATAGATTAATTGCCCATTATTAAAAACATTAACTAGCATATACAAATAAATAAAGTACTACTGACCTCATCAATACGAAGTGTCCGATGCCAGCGCCTTCCTTCTCTTGCCCACACAAAACATAGCCAAAACCAAGCCAATACATTGCAATTACATTCAGATATCAATTAACCCCTTAAACACCTTATCGGATAATAACCGCAAAGGTAATTAAGGGGTTAAGCCACACAGGCACGATACCCACCCTTCACCCATGAATTTGTACTGTGGCTTCATCATGCAACTATATATATATATACTGTATATATATACATACAGAGAGACAGAGAGAAAGAGAGAGAGAGAGATATATACAGTATATATATATACACACGTTATATACACACCCATGATAAACCAAATATACAGTACAAATAAATGTAGAAGGGTTATCAAAACCATACTGTTCTACAACCAAACACTTCTCCATACAGATACTACATTAAAATCAATTTCCTTTAAAAATCCTAACTGATCTCACAATCTACTGTACTGTATATGATCACAAACCAATGAAAAAAAAGTCACATTCCAAAATGCATAAAATCTATGCACCATACTGTATACATTCTGCAAATTAATCAAACGTAAACAAAAATCAGTTAGCAATCATTATTTACACCCCTAAACATTTCACACTCAATCAAGAACAATGAGACCATTAACAGATTCACGCCTAGAGCAGAACAATTAAGCCTTTGAAAAAATATAAGTACCGACAAAAATACAACCTTTACAGTACAGTACAACCAAGGCTATCTATCCCTGACCTTCCTCAAACACACAATACAATACCAAGGAATAATACATCTATCTAATTTTAAAATACTTTAAACTCACAAAATAATTAAAAACACATCTAATCCAGCTTTTAAAACATCATCATTTCTTACCCTGAATGTATACTGTACTGTATATCTCTCTAGACATATATATTGTACATACATACATACAGTGGCAAGAAATGATATACCACAAAAAAATAAAAATACACAGGTTAAAAAACCTTTTGAAAAAATTAACAAGTTAAATAAAATACATTTCTTTACTGTAGTTCACTTACCATTACTTGCCCCCACCGACTCCCGTTGCCCAGCTTACTCACGAACCAATCCACGATCAGGAACCCATAAAATAATAAACCATTGAAAATAATAAACATTAAACTAAAAATCCAAACCAATCCACGGGTCTTCTACTTGTAATACACCTTCATCTGTATTCTTCTTTCTTCTATCTCCTTCCGGGCGGGGCAGGGCGTGGTCTTCTTTCCATCATCGGCCACGCCCTTGTCTTTTTCCTTCTCCGGAGGTCCTTCCTCCGCGGCGTCTGGCTGCAAAATGAGACGACATAGGCTTTTAAAGGCCTATGACGTCACATTTTGCGTCATGGTTCCCACGGTCCTGATTGGACCGTGAAAACCATGTGTGTTGGCCGATAATAAAAAAATGATGACGTCACTTAAAGGGAATGAAAGCACAGCCAATCAGAATGGCTTTGCTTCAATTGCCTTTAAGATGACGTCATGAAAAGGCACATGGCCGTGCACACATGGTACTAGAGCCAATCAGAGCGTGGGAACTTTATGCCTACTCTGATTGGCTCTGGTATACCATGTGTCAGGGGCTTGGGGGAGAAAGGATGTGACGTCAATGAAAACCTGTCACGTGGTACGGTAGCCAATCAGAGCGTGGGAACTTTATCCCTACTCTGATTGGCTCTGGTATACCATGTGTCAGGGGCTTGGGGGAGAAAGGATGTGACGTCAATAAGGATAAAGTTCCCACGCTCTGATTGGCTACCGTACCACGTGACAGGTTTTCATTGACGTCACATCCTTTCTCCCCCAAGCCCCTGACACATGGTATACCAGAGCCAATCAGAGTAGGGATAAAGTTCCCACGCTCTGATTGGCTACCGTACCACGTGACAGGTTTTCATTGACGTCACATCCTTTCTCCCCCAAGCCCCTGACACATGGTATACCAGAGCCAATCAGAGTAGGCATAAAGTTCCCACGCTCTGATTGGCTCTAGTACCATGTGTGCACGGCCATGTGCCTTTTCATGACGTCATCTTAAAGGCAATTGAAGCAAAGCCATTCTGATTGGCTGTGCTTTCATTCCCTTTAAGTGACGTCATCATTTTTTTATTATCGGCCAACACACATGGTTTTCACGGTCCAATCAGGACCGTGGGAACCATGACGCAAAATGTGACGTCATAGGCCTTTAAAAGCCTATGTCGTCTCATTTTGCAGCCAGACGCCGCGGAGGAAGGACCTCCGGAGAAGGAAAAAGACAAGGGCGTGGCCGATGATGGAAAGAAGACCACGCCCTGCCCCGCCCGGAAGGAGATAGAAGAAAGAAGAATACAGATGAAGGTGTATTACAAGTAGAAGACCCGTGGATTGGTTTGGATTTTTAGTTTAATGTTTATTATTTTCAATGGTTTATTATTTTATGGGTTCCTGATCGTGGATTGGTTCGTGAGTAAGCTGGGCAACGGGAGTCGGTGGGGGCAAGTAATGGTAAGTGAACTACAGTAAAGAAATGTATTTTATTTAACTTGTTAATTTTTTCAAAAGGTTTTTTAACCTGTGTATTTTTATTTTTTTGTGGTATATCATTTCTTGCCACTGTATGTATGTATGTACAATATATATGTCTAGAGAGATATACAGTACAGTATACATTCAGGGTAAGAAATGATGATGTTTTAAAAGCTGGATTAGATGTGTTTTTAATTATTTTGTGAGTTTAAAGTATTTTAAAATTAGATAGATGTATTATTCCTTGGTATTGTATTGTGTGTTTGAGGAAGGTCAGGGATAGATAGCCTTGGTTGTACTGTACTGTAAAGGTTGTATTTTTGTCGGTACTTATATTTTTTCAAAGGCTTAATTGTTCTGCTCTAGGCGTGAATCTGTTAATGGTCTCATTGTTCTTGATTGAGTGTGAAATGTTTAGGGGTGTAAATAATGATTGCTAACTGATTTTTGTTTACGTTTGATTAATTTGCAGAATGTATACAGTATGGTGCATAGATTTTATGCATTTTGGAATGTGACTTTTTTTTCATTGGTTTGTGATCATATACAGTACAGTAGATTGTGAGATCAGTTAGGATTTTTAAAGGAAATTGATTTTAATGTAGTATCTGTATGGAGAAGTGTTTGGTTGTAGAACAGTATGGTTTTGATAACCCTTCTACATTTATTTGTACTGTATATTTGGTTTATCATGGGTGTGTATATAACGTGTGTATATATATATACTGTATATATCTCTCTCTCTCTCTTTCTCTCTGTCTCTCTGTATGTATATATATACAGTATATATATATATAGTTGCATGATGAAGCCACAGTACAAATTCATGGGTGAAGGGTGGGTATCGTGCCTGTGTGGCTTAACCCCTTAATTACCTTTGCGGTTATTATCCGATAAGGTGTTTAAGGGGTTAATTGATATCTGAATGTAATTGCAATGTATTGGCTTGGTTTTGGCTATGTTTTGTGTGGGCAAGAGAAGGAAGGCGCTGGCATCGGACACTTCGTATTGATGAGGTCAGTAGTACTTTATTTATTTGTATATGCTAGTTAATGTTTTTAATAATGGGCAATTAATCTATTATCCATATCTGGATAATAGTTATTTTGCACATTATTGTACTGTAGGTGTTGGGGGGGAGGGTGTATGTATTGAATGTATTGGCCAGGTTTATTTTTTTTACATTCAGGGTTACTTCCGTGGTTTTGCGTGGGACCTCTGGAGACCACCCGCGGGGAATCCTCGGGTATCCTAAAGGGTAGCAGGCTGGTGGTTCCACGGGTGACACATGCGGGGATGATGATGTGTGGTCCCACTTCTGTGGGGGCACCGCGGACCCGTAGTCTGCGGGCATGACGATGTGTGGTCCCACTTCTGTGGGGGCACCTCCGAGCCGTAGGTGCGGGGATGATGATGTGTGGTCCCACTTCTGTGGGGGCACCGCGGACCCGTAGTGAGCACCCGTGAGTTCCCCAGACCCCCATGGGAACCACCCGAGGCCCCGCAGACACCTGTGGGTTTGACCCGGGGCTCCCAGACATCCTTGGGCCTACCGTGTGGACCCAATTGAGGCTCACGGTGACCCAAGGAGACCACCTGGGCGCCATGGTGCTGGCAGGATCCACCAGCAGGCCTCCAGAACCTGTGGAATGCTGCTGGTAAACTGTAGGTCTGTCCAGGTGCCCTGCCAGCCCACCGGGGACTAGCGTGGGGCTGCGTTATGGACCCTGAATGTAAAAGAATAAATCTTGTATTTATGGGGGGGGGGGGGCACAGGGGGTGGGTAATGTATTTAATAAATAGAATGCTGTTTATTGTGGGTGATTGTACTGTTTTTATTGTGGGTACTGGGGTGGGGGTGGGGTGTTTCCCCAACGGTATGTGGGTAGGCCTCCCTTGTGGGAACTGATTGGGTGGTTAGGCCTCACGGGTGGGGGGGGGGTTAGTGTGGGAGGGTATGTAGGCATCCCGAGTGGTGGGTGGGTGAGGGTGGGTTAACCCCTTCATGACTGTAGCGGTTAATAACCGCTATGGTGATTAAGGGGTTAGGGGACATTACTTTGTATGTTTTAATTTTTGTGTCTGTTTTGCAGAAGCGGAGGGGCCATGGCCAGGATGGGGGGGGGGGTTAACGGTATGTGGGTAGGGGGTGAGGGTGGTTAGCAATGCAGGGAGGGAGATTTACTGGTAACAGAAACATCTCTCTCCCTTCAATGTACTGTAATCTGTTTAAAGCCCCCTCCCCCCTAATGTGTGTTTCTGTAAAATCTCTCTCCCTTCAATGTACTGTAATCTGTTTAACAGAAACATTAGGGGGGAAGGGGCTTTAGGCCTTTATATCTCTCTCCCTTCAGTGTAATCTATTTAACAGAAACATTAGGGGGGGAAGGGGCTTTAGGCCTTTATATCTCTCTCCCTTCAGTGTAATCTGCTTAACACAAACATTAGGGGGGAAGGGGTTTTTAAACAATGCTGTGTATAATGTACTGTATAAGGTTTTTTACAATTAGATAGATGTAATCCTTGGTATTGTAAGGGTTAGTTTGGTTTTAAATTGTCTTTTCTGGTTGTTACTTACAGTATATATTGATTTTGGTTTACTTGCTTGGTTAAAATACTTTTTGGTATTGTAGTGTGCATTATCCTTAGCGTTGTATACTGTAGGTGCCTTTAAACCCAGTAACCTACTGTATTGTGATTCACTTTGATTCTCCCTAGTGTTTTTTGAGTCACTATCCTTTTCATGTTTAGGGTTGACAGTGTGTGTCGTTCCCTAGTGCTGTTCATTAGTGTTTAAGGGTCCATGCCTCTTTTTTAAGTGTTTTTAAATCATGTACTGTTTATTCATCCCTTTTTGCACTGTGTCAAATAAATAAACAAATATATCAATTGCATACCTGAGTGCTCCCATACGGGTTACTTTTTTCTCTTTTCACGCACATACAGTATGTATATATATATATATATATATATATATATATATATATATATATATACAGTATATATACACAGTGTATATATGTATACTGTATATATATATATATATATATATATATATATATATATATATATATATATATATATACAGTGTATATACTGTACAGTATATATTTATTTCTCTTCATGTCTTTATTTATTTATTTATTTAGATTTATTTATTAATTGTGGGGCTGCTGTGCGTGAATTTTTTTTATTGGGGGTGAGGGGGGTGTTTGGCCCTTGGTGTGAGTTTACGACTTGCAGCAGCAGCAGCACAATTAATAAATAAATATAAATAAATAAATAAATAAATGACAATAAATACATTTGAAATACATTTTTATTGATAGTGTACATGTGCAGGGGGTCTCCGGAGCTGAAGCGCACAGGTTTCAGGTCTGGGGACCCCGTGCCCCCCGAGATACAGGCCCCTTTAGGGGGTGCCGGTATCCCTCTGCTCTGCTTGGTTAAACGCAGAGCACTCAGCACTCAGAAACACAGGCCAGCCAGATTTAAACACACACACAATAGGGGGAGGTTTTTTTTACATAGCTTGCAGGGAAGCTTAACGCACACACACAATAGGGGGATAGGGGGATAGGGGGAGGTTTTTTTTACATAGATTAGAGAGAAGGCAGGGCGTTTTAAAAGCGAGAATAGGGGGAGGGGGTTTTACATAGATTTTATTTATTTATTTATTTAGATTTATTTATTAATTGTGGGGCTGCTGTGCGTGAATTTTTTTTATTGGGGGTGAGGGGGGTGTTTGGCCCTTGGTGTGAGTTTACGACTTGCAGCAGCAGCAGCACAATTAATAAATAAATATAAATAAATAAATAAATAAATGACAATAAATACATTTGAAATACATTTTTATTGATAGTGTACATGTGCAGGGGGTCTCCGGAGCTGAACCGCGGTGGTTTTAGGTCTGGGGACCCCGTGCCCCCCGAGATACAGGCCCCTTTAGGGGGTGCCGGTATCCCTCTGCTCTGCTTGGTTTACAGGCCGCGATCACGTGATCGGGACCTTTAAACCAAGCAGAGGGCTACCGGCACCCCCTAAAGGGGCCTGTATCTCGGGGGGCACGGGGTCCCCAGACCTAAAACCACCGCGGTTCAGCTCCGGAGACCCCCTGCACATCTACACTATCAATAAAAATGTATTTCCAATGTATTTATTGTCATTTATTTATTTATTTTTTGGCGGCTGCTGTGTGTGTGTATTTTTTTATTGTGGGTAGCGGGAGGGTGGGTGAATGGGGTATTCGCCCCAACGATGGTTGGGGAGGGCTTGCGGGGGGGGGGGGGGGGGGGTGGGGTAGCGGGAGGGCTTAACCCCTTCATGACCGTAGCGGTATTAACTGCTACGATCGTGAAGGGGTTAAGTGCACCCGCAACCCCCCCCCCCTCCCGCAAGTCCTAAACTCACACCAAGGGCCAAATACCCCCCTCACCCATCCCCACTACACACAATAAAGCGGGCACGGTGGGTTAACCCCTTCATTGCCTTAGCGGCTATCCGCTATGGTAATGACGCAGCATTTTCCGTATTTTTAATAATATTGATCAGGAGCAGGGGGGTTCCCTGAGCATTAATTTCTGGCTCAGGGAACCCCCTGCTCACTGTACAATATTATTAAATCTCTCTCTGCTGCAAACACATCTCGCCCCCAGTATGTGCAGTAATTTACTGAACATGTACTGTAGAATAAATGCATACAGTAGTTTTATTTATTCGGGTTTATTACACAGTATACTGTATGGCCGGAAAACATCAGCATACAGTACAATATAATCCATCGAAATCCCCCCATTAGCCGTTTTCTTTTCTGAGGAAAAACAAAATGAAAAGTTTTAATGTACAGTAATGGTCAGCCCCCTAAAGAAGTTCCCAGCCAGCCCCACCAAAATAATACGGCAAAAATACAGTACTCACCATACTGTACAGTACAGTATTACTAAATTTCCCATTCAGCTTGCGCTGGCGCCGGCCCACTTCCAGTCCAGCTTTCATCATTTTGCAGAGGGACTAGCCCACCTGTAGTCAGCGGGAAATCGCTTAGGTACATGCAAGCTTCATCAAAACTGGCTGCGAAATCCATCTCAGATTTGTCACCGACGGCAGGACCATGATGATAAGCTGGTGCTGCTGCTGGTTCTGGTTCTGGTTCTGGCGCATTGCTTGGCAGGGACTGTCGCTTCTTATTTCGTTTTAACACGACCCTTCGCCTTTTGCCGCCTCCATTATCATAGATACGGGAAAAACCCTGTGACACACACCAATACCCTCCAACAAATTGGGGCTCAATACGGTGAAAACAGGGGTCACTACATAACCTTTTCCTTATTGCATGCTTCCACAAATGAGGAGTTGGCGAAAATCTGTAAAAGTCATAATTTTCGATAAAATACTGATAAATTTGAACAACTGTTGCCATCTTATCCTCTGTTGCATTTATAGCGGCCCATATCAAATAAGCATAACTTCTGTCAGGTTTTTGGAACACGGGCTCCACTTGTTCACTCATGTCTCTGTAGAATAGTGTAAGTGAAAATGATCTTTGTCTTTATTTAATACATTACTGTATGTAAAGCCTAAATTGATACATTTTTTGCAACTATTCCTTCAGTCTCAAGGACAAGTTACACAATAGCATACTGTACTGGGATAAAGTAACTTTTTTTGGAAACGAAACAACTTGCAAAGGCCACACATTACTTAAGTCATGAGTTTATGCCATCTGGTGGACAATCGAAACATCGCAGCCTAGTAAATCATTCTCATTATCATTTAACAAGATCAGGCCCCCGTCAGCCAGGCATGAACCGTGGCTGGGAAGGCAAGCGCAACGAAGCATGCAAGAGGTGAGCAGTGGCGGATTCCAGGTTTCTGCCAGGTACAAACCAGGCATTTGCTCGAATAAAGTGTGTCGGTGCAGTACCTTGAAAGTATCCTGCATGAAGCTATCTACTATCAAATTCCCCTCTCTGTGTCAATCCTAAACCTACATCCTTCTGACAGAGTCAGACCACTGCCTGCTTATATCTTACCTGCTGTAAGTAGGAATTGCATTAGAGCCAAGATTAACCCATTCCCCTATTGCTCTATTATACTGCACCGTTATTGTATATATCTTTTATTTTCTGGGTATGTTCCTGAGAATACCGCTCCCTTCCCCCCCCTGTGGATCAAGACTACTTCTTTAAGGAATCTGTACATATTCCTTGGAAGTTGGAGAAGTGTGTTTTTCTGGGATACACACCATTCTTAAGTATTGCATTTTGTTATTGCACTTAAATACATTAAGGTGTCTATTAGCGCCGGTACAAGTCATTTGGTTGCACTGTGGATCAATGGGCAATTACAAACATAAAAAGAAATAAAAACAATGAAAAAACCTGAAAAAGAGACGTTTACATACATTAAATATTTTACTTACCTTTAGAAGACTTCACCCTCCAAATCCCATTGTATCTGCAATCTCTCGTACCGCGACGTCATCACCGCAATCCAACGCCATACACCTTGAAGACCAGCATCAGGTAAAAAAAAAATGTCTTTCTTTTATCTTCTATCACCGTCTTCATCTGTCATTATTTTTCTTTTCTTTAATCTTCTATCTTCATCTGTCAATCAAAAACCCAATGGTGAATCCAGAAAAGGATGTTCTCTTGTCGGCTTCTTGAGGTAAAATGAGATGTACAGGCCTAATATATGGCCTGTGACATCACATTTTATGGTCAGATAGTACAGCTCCACTCCACCCGAGGGCCCCCAGACACCCACAGGGACCATCTGAGGGTCCCCAGACACCCGTGGGGACCACTCGAGAGCCCACAGACACCGGCGGTAACCACCCAAGGGCCCCCAGACACCCACGGGGACCACTTGAGGGCATTTGGACACCCGCAGGGACCTTACGAGGGCCCACAGATACCTGCAGGGACCACCTGAGGACCCCCATACACCCATGGGGACAACCTGAGGGCCCACAGACACCTGTGGGGACCACCTGAGGACCCCCGTGGCCTCTGGTATCAATCATGTGTGGGTATAAGGAGGTGGGTATTAGTGTTTATTGTGGTAGTGGGGGTGGTTGATGGGGGTATTTGGCCCTTGGTGGGTAGCGAGATGGGTTAACCCTTAGCGGTTAGCCACCAAGGTAATAAAGTTGACTGTAAATGCATTTTTATTGCATGGGATTCTAAGTCCTGTATTGCCACTTCTCAGCAGCTTTTCACCAGCCTCACACCAACTTTTCTTGGAGTGAGGATTTGGGGAAAAACTCACCATTCTATAGTCGCAATTAGCCTTGATAACCTAATTGCGGCTACTAGAATTGCACGAGTTTCAGAACCTGCCGATAAGTGGCTTATCACCGCTCAACAGGTGATTTGTTCGTGACGGATGAAATTTTTGGTGAGTCATGCCTTTATCGCCCACTTATCGAGGCTTGCTAATTAGCAGTAGGCATTTTGGCTAATAAGTGCTCGATATGCGGCTTATCGACACTTATAGCATAGGCCCCTAAGAGTGAGACTGAATCAGTCACTCTCCCTGTGCGCCTTTAACTGGCGATCGCAGGCTTTTATTTTAATAACATATTGTTGCAGGTGGTCTCCCAAGCTGAACCGCATTATTTCAGGTCCGAGGATCCCCTGCTTCCTGAGTTACAGGCCCCACTATGGGGTGCCGTTATCCCGCCATGTTTAAATTCTCCCACATTATGGCCCACGTGACCGGGAGATTTATACAAAGCAGGGGGATACCAATACTCCCCACATTCAAACGCAGTAAACCCCACTGTGTTAATCCTGATGGGCCATTAGTTTGGTTGTTGGGAGTCAGCAACTTGGGAGAGGATGCCGTCCGGGACCCGGAAAGAGAGAGGGCTCCACCCAAATGCTCCATCTGTATTGTAAAGTTACAGAAAAAGCAAAAATCACCACATTCATATTCTACAATATTACCAGATACAGTATTACCATAAAAATATGTTAAAAATATTTTTGGTCCAATCAACTATATACAGAATATACTGTACACACATTTCAATTTGTTTTACATCTATATTACATCCCTATAGTTATTGGACAGGAATTCCAATGAAATGTTAAAGACATGCCAAAAAAAAAGTGTTTCAAAAATGAATATGTATTATGTCACTTATGCCACAAGCCTTGGTTTAGAAAATATAACAATGTATGATGTATACATGTATATGTTGTGTGTATTTAAATTAAGAATTACAACAAAAGAAAGGCTAATATAGGGTTGCTGAGGAGACTGATATATTTATTATCATATATCATAATTGTTACTGTATGTCTGCAACATGACTGATGGACAACACAAATTCAAAACAATTACTTTCCTAAGCTACTAAATTTCAAATGTGATCTATACAGTGATGCTGACAGTAGGTTTTCTGTCAGCAATAAAGGTGGCCTAATTCAGAGAATAATTACTGTATGCAAATGAATGTGATTTTCCACTGCCCTTTTATGGATGACTCTGTTCTGCCATTCATCAGAGCCACACATTTCACTTGTATTTAAAAATACAGAAGCAGCAGGAGCTATGTCCTGTACTTTATTTATTTAATTTGTGTTGAATCTTCATAAACAGGCCAATATTTGAGAATAGATAAAGCTTGTTTCTATGGCATAGAAAGCTCTCTTTGTACTATTACAGTACAGCTCTTACACTGAACAGCCCAACATTATATCAATGGAATTTTGGTTTATAGACCAAATCATCAATGATCCCCTTATATTATAAATTCATTGCTTTGCTTATAGGGTTAGTGGCCCATACCCCTAAGCAGCGCTATTCAATATATTCAATAAGACACCTTCCAGTGCCAGACCCATCCCATGCCTAATTCAAGTGAATGTGCCAAGGTATATCTTGTTTTCAAGTATGTCCTGGGCACAGAGTTCTGAAAACTTAAGGTTACGTTAAATGAATGGAGGTTAAAAATTCAATTCACAGATGTGTCATGGACAGTTATTGTACATATAATATGATTATGGGCGTATGTAACATCATACAGACAAGATTAAAATTGTGTTAGGAGAGGTAGGATAGGCCTGCAATGTGCTGTGTTAGAAGAAGCCCTGCCTGAAGGAGCTTACAATCTATAAGGCCGGGTAAGTTACAACATTGGGTACAGGGGACGAGAGGACTGCTAAGTTCCAGATTGCAAAAGAGCAGCTTTAACATTACCAAACATGAGCGAACAGCAGCAAACGGCTCATACCCTTTGACTGCTCTTTGCTGTGCCGATGCTGTCTGTCTTTGAAAATTGTGTTAGGAGAGGTAGGATAGGCCTGCAATGTGCTGTGTTAGAAGAAGCCCTGCCTGAAGGAGCTTACAATCTATAAGGCCGGGTAAGTTACAACATTGGGTACAGGGGACGAGAGGACTGCTAAGTTCCAGATTGCAAAAGAGCAGCTTTAACATTACCAAACATGAGCGAACAGCAGCAAACGGCTCATACCCTTTGACTGCCCTTTTGCTGTGCCGATGCTGTCTGTCTTTGAGGTACGGGAAGAATGAATGCAGCTGTGGACATTGTACATTGGACATTGGTTTAGAGTCAATTGTCCTCCTTGGTCATTAACATTCCAGTGGGTGGGGTTGATGAAGCACATAGCAGTAAGCAGCCATAGATGTTAACCCTTAGCACGCTCGTTCTGTGCAGAATGGGAGCAGCTCTTGGAGAACCCTTTTTAGCATCCACCTTTGTGGTGACGCAGATCTTATGGACTTGCACCACTTAGTAAATATATATTGGCCTAATTTAGAGAATAATTACAAATGCCCTGGGGATGGGAGTTAGACCACCGGGGTGCTAGTGGTGGTAGGTGTTAACCCCCTTTTTGCCTTAGCAGTTTGTAAAACTTTGAAGGCAATGATTTACTAGACATGTAGGTAGCCAAAGGGGTAAGTAGTGTGGTTTTACTAATGCTTGTGGTATATCTTGGGAGCCCGAGGCATCAAAGGGATTTATGTAATTTTCTACCATACGGTTCTGTAATAATTGATATAATAGAACCCTTTTTTTTAAAGGTTACCTTACCCTCACCCATGTGATAGTTATGCTGTGATTAACCCGTTATTACCAGTTCTGTTAATTACCACAATTTTTTTAGTGTAAAAATATGACACCTAGGCAATTTTCTATCTTGAGGCCAAAAAATTGCGCTAATAAGAATAGATACAACAAAAGACAGAGGTGCCCAATTGACAAAACATATATGGTAATAAGTATAAAGTTAAATATTTCAATAATAATAATTTCTTGGTTATTTAGTTAAATTCTTTGGCCAAAGCATCATAAGCCTGCATACCACGCCAACGTATAACCAATTTTTTTTGGTGGTAATAAGAATAAGTCTTTTTTTCCCCACGGGTGCTATATTAACTCTGTTGTACTGGAGACTGATGACTCTAGGACTTTTACAGGTCTTTTGTGCCTGATGATAGCACAAAACTGGAAGTTCAATTTTCCTGGGCAATCCAACACTTCCAGTGTAGCAGCAAGATGTGCAGCAGCTGGAAAATCATGTACAGTAGGAGTGCACTGACATCACTGGGGTTGACTGTCAGCAATACAAAGATTACCTTTGAGTCTTGAACTTAACTTCGCAAGACAAATCACAAAAATCAGAAAAAATACTAAGCACTTCCAGGCAGAATCCTGCATATTTTTAAAATCCTTTTATTTACATATTTAATTGTGATGTTGTACTTATTGCACATCTCATACATCTGTCTTGTTAAGTGAGACTACATTTACAATTAATCAATTCATGTAAAACAAATACAGTGTGTATATACATATACATATATATATTTATAAAGGGAAACCAGGGAAATCCAGGTAAAAAAGAGACAGCACATAGCAATATAATGAAGTAAATAAAGTGTATTAACAACACAGGGCAGCCAACGTTTCGGTCCTCAGAGTGGGACCTTCCTCAGGGCATGCAACCAGTGACTAATCCAGACCCTTAATATACCCCCACCAGTGACAAAAAACACACCTGCACCAAATGAAAAACAATCAATGAAATTAACTACAACTGTGTGAGCACCGCCTACTCAAGCCAGCAGACCAATGAAAGGCAAATGCAGATACTGACAGCCAGACAGTCCAATGCGAGCAGCTCTGCATGTAGGCATCATGTGTATGCAAATGTCAATAGTTGAGCGGCTCGATCTCCTAGTGCCCAAACCACAGAACTGGTAAGGCAAGGGTGCCGCCCAGCAAGTAAAACACTGTAACGCCTTAAGATACTAGCAGGACAGAACACACAGAGGAGCTAATTGAGAGAGAGACAGCAATGTCCAACACTGGAGGTGTGCTGTCTCTTTGTTACCTGGATTTCCCTGGTTACCCTGTACATGTTTCTATATGGGACGAGCATCTGCCTTCATTTGAGAAACCGTGAGTGCAAACTATTTTTTCATTGACTATATATATATATATATATATATATATATATATATATATATATATATACACTGTATATATATATATATATATATATATATAAACACACAAAGATATACCGCATCGACACAGTATATTAGTGTTGCCCAAAAACTGTCAATATATAGTATAATAACACTAGACAGTGGTGCTAAAGGCTGATAGAATTATATAGAAACAAGAAAAGCAACCTTGTAAAAAGCACACGTGCGTAACAATTGAATATTAACAAATGAATTTATTATTGAAGGTTAAAAACAGGGGAGAAAATTAAAAGAGGAGGGTGACTCACATCTACCAAGCATGTATACCTAGAGGCAAAGGTACATAAATGAGGCAATAAAAGCCCCAGAGGATATTCAACAAACACAAAAAGCTCTGTATCCAGTATGCATGTATATCATATGCACAATCTGCAGATTTGTGCACATCCAACAGAGATCACTATTTGTGGTAAAAAATAAAGTACTGTAACTGCAAAGAGTGGAGGCAATAATTGCACATATGTAAGTCTTATATATACATCACCATTAAAAGCGTAGGTATATAAATATATATATATATATATATATATATATATATATATATATATATATATATATATATATATATATATATATATACTCTGCGCTTCTCTGTGTAAGGAGCATGCTGCTGGTGAAAAGATTGGCCATACATAAGTGAAAAAACAGAAAGTGAATCCCTGCACTTTGGGCTAACAATAAATGGGGAAATAAATATACATAGTGAAACCTAAGTCTGAAAGACTTAGGAGACTTTTGGTTACATCCTTTGATCAAATAATGACAAGCATGCTAACCAACGTCAAGGTAAGTCTCAAGAGCAGGTCCCTATGCTAAATGCATACAGGTGAATTGGCTAAATAGATTAATCACACCTTAATAGCCTTTATAATAATAATTTATATATAATAATATTTTGCTAATCCACCTGTAACTGCTTATTGAGCACCTTGAGGGAGGTTAGTCCCTCCTTTTCAAGGTATGTAATCTCCCACTAAGGTCCCTGGAAATTCACTTTTCACTTTACTTGCATACATTTAAGTATCTTCACTGGCATATACAAGTTTTTAACTGCACTAAGTTACATAAGCTTATGCTTAGGATATTAACCCCCAGGGTATATTTCACAGAACATTTGAATGCATTTAGCATATGCATTTAGCATAGGAACCTGCTACTGAGTCTTACCTTGACATTGGTTAGCAGGCTTATCATTATTTGTTCAAAGGATGTAACCAAAAGACTCCTTTGTTTTACAGACTTAAGTTTCACTATGTATATTTATTTCCCCATTTATTGTTAGCCCAATGGGAGAAGCGCATTGATTCACTTTCTGTTTATTCACATTTACAATTAAACATGTTTTTTGAGTGGTTTGTATTCAAAAAGGCCCTCATTACAGTATACACTTTTGTTTTTTTTATTTGGCAGAACTCTTCAATAAATAAAAAACAATACTGCAAATTGATTTTTTTTAAATTATTTTTGAGAAAAGTGAAAATCAAAATTTCAAAGCAATTATGTTGTCATGTACAACTGTACATCAAACTTATATGTGGCATCAAATATGCTATAAAAATAAAAATATGGAATACTGCACAGTATGTGATGTCAAAGACAATTAGTTAAGAAAATAAAATAATGGCTTCATGATACAATTGTGTCATATAGTATGCCAATTAAATAATCTATTTGATCCTAAGCATTCATTTATATTTAGGATAACCTAATGTATACCCCAGGCATCTTTGAATCCCCATATTGTATTAGCCTCTACCAGTTCTGTTGGGAGGTGTGATGGAGCGGCCTGTAGGCGGGGTCAGTAAGAGCTTTAGACAGAGGGTTAAGCTTAACCGGATTGGTTTATTAGCCAGAAGACAACTAAACAATAGGAATCCTGTCCCTTTGAGGCCAAACTAAATCATAAAATAAAAACATATTCCCTATAGGGAAACTAACTAAACTTTGCTGTGGCCCTTTCTAATGGTATTGGCCAGCTAAACTAGTTCCCAGCCCAAAACATACTATCTTATGCAAACAAACAGTCTTTTAACATTGCAAAGTTCTATTTGTTGCTTATCTGTATTTGCAGGGGATTCCTATCCTAGGTTCTCTGTGTCGCTCCTTCAATCCTTCAAGGAACGCCGGTTCCAGGGACAGGCTGCCCAGTCCATGATGATCTTTATCCTGGGTGTGATTCCTAGCTGGACCCTGCAGGCCTGCTTCCTTCAGTCCTAGGGTCCATAACAACCAGGCTACCTCCTGGCTGGGAGAAGTTTCACTTCCTCTCTCTCTGAGGGAAAACAGCCTCTCCTTCTCTGGCAGCTTCCTGCCTTTTATCCTGGTCAATCAGGGATTTTACCTATCAGGTGTAGGAAACCCGACACCCGTGCAGTCTCATGACACTTCACTTTCTCAGAAATATATTTCCCTCCTAAATCTTGTTGAATCCCCCTATATTGATAGTTTCAATCATATCCCTCTTCTTCATTCTCTCCAAGCAATACATCTTTAAGTTCTTTTAGTCTTTCCTGATATCCCTAAACATGGGCTAGTACACAAAATAAACACACACTTGTGAATTTATATAGTATATAGACAAAGGTGCCATACATGATTTTGTCTTGCCTAAACCAGTGTTTCTTAGCCTTCTCCTTTTGACTACCCAGTTCCATTAGATTATTTACCAAGCACAGATTTTAACTTTTCTTATATTGATTGGTTATCCCTAAAACATGGTCTGAAGAGTAGAGCGAGGAGGGAAGTTTAGTAATAAGATAAGACCATAAATATTTACCAATATCTGTCAAAAAGGGTGGCGGGAATGTGGAATGTGGGACATAGGGATGATATTCAGCACTTGCAAAGCTAAAAAGTGGATACCATTATCTTTTCCTGTTTGCGGAAAGGTAAGTTAGGTAATTGTAAATGTATACTGTATACTGTATGTGTTTTTCATGAGCTTATGAGTCCTTTAAAGATACAATAGGAGACTAAAGGCAAAAATGCTCTTGATATTGGCTTTCTTGGAGGCTTCCATGGTAAGGTATCAAGACATGTACATATATATACTTGTCAAAAGAAGGTCAACTATGTGTCAGATCATGAGAAGTAGATGTGTTAGCAAATAAAATAAATAAAAAAGATATATATACAGTATATAAATATTACATTTGCTCATATATTACCTACTGTACATACTAGTAATGCAGAATATTTTATTATAATGCAAAATATCACCAAGTTTCCATATGATTCAATGGCAGTGATAATACTGAATCTCATAATATTCCAGCTTAATGCACCTTCTGGAGCAGTATGCTTTGCTACATCTGTATATATGCATATTTAAATACACATATCATATATTAACAAAACTGAGATAACAAACAAAGACAGCGCCAACAGATAACAGACAATTATATAGTCAGGAAATTTTTCAGCATTTCCATATAATGCTTCCTTTTATGACAGCAACATGATGTCATTGTCAATCACTAAAAGCAGAAGCTTCTACATGTCAAGAAATATTCCAAGAAAAAGTACAGTAGAGATTGTTTATTTATGCACATCTTTCACAAAAGACATGAAGGTAATGTTATTTTGTTTAATTCTTGTTAATGTTTCATGGTGAATATTTTATGAAAAAGTGGATAATTCTACTTTCTAAATGGCATTTAGCAATCAGTGCCTTATTGCAACAATTATATATCCTTCTGTGGTTTTAACAAATACAACTATGAACGATATTTGTTTTATCATGTCTGAATAAAGTATGGAATGATTAACTGATTTTATTGGATGAGCTAAACGTTGTGAAGTGAAGACTTCAACTATACTTTGGGACCTCTTTGGTTGTGTTTGTGTTTTTGTTCATGTGTTCTCTCTCCACGGGCCAAACACTTTTGAGGGTACCTTTCTGCCATCCTAACTTACACCTGCAGAAGTTTCAATTAAATAGTTTTTTGAAGTGATAAAAAAAAACCAGACTCTTTATACAGACATTAAATTTATTAATTTGCAACTTGTAGTACATTTCCAGAAAATTTTCTTGAAACCATCTCAGAGACGTTAAATATTTAAAATGAAAATCAATTGGTAACCACAGTAACAAACCACACTGTTCATTCTAATAGGTACATCAATGTAGATGTACATACTGTACATGCTCAGACTCCACAAGTAGTTTTGGATACAGTATGTATTTACTTAAACATTTTCAATTTCAGACATTTTTATCCCCCCTTTTTTATTATTGTTACCAATACATTTTTTACTTTCTTTCTATAATCTCTTACTAAACCTGTCTATACTGATATATATATATATATATATATATATATATATATATATATATATATATATATATATATATTGTAGAGGTATATTGATAGATATATCGATAGATAATCTGTCCAGGTTTTGTGGGGTAAAGTTGTGATCTAAGATCTCTTATGTAAGAATCATGTGTATGTACGGTAACAGCTGTTCATTTATTAATAACATATGCTCAGGTTAATTGAACAAGTAGGCCAATTGTTGGAACTATATGTATCGCCGCGAAATTTTATGATCAAAAGAAAATCGCCAATTGAGCGGCGATCAGCCACTTATCGACCATTTTCGTGAGGATCATAAACTCGCGCGATTCAGATAACCGCGAGTCGGCTGTCGCAGCCTATCGCAGCCCTAAAAGGCGTTCTTCTCCCAAAATCCAATTCACCTCAAACTTTAGGTAAATTGGTCGGGAGATTGCCTCGATGAGCTGCGATGTGTTGGGACTTAGAAAAAATCAGGACCTTTTCCTGCCCCGGATTGATGCCGGGGGTCTCCAGAGCTGATAGCCATTAATAGCAGCTCCGGAGCCCCGCGGCATGCATCCGATGCAGGAAAAATGCATTTACAGCAACTTCATTACCTTAGCGGCTAACCGCTAAGGCAATGAAGGGGTTAAACACCCATGCCAGGCTTACTGTGGCTAGCGACGGTGGGTGAAGGGGGAATTTGGCCTTAGTGGCTGTTTAGGCCTCGCAGGGGAGTTGCGGGGGGACTTAACCCCTTAATTACCTTAGCGGTTAATACCGCTAAGGTAATAAAGGGGTTAACCCAACCGCTAACCACTCGCAAGGTCTAGACACCCATCCTTAGGGCTAATACCCCCTTCACCCATCCGTGAGGCCTAAGTGCCCACCCCGGACTGACTAGTATACCCACCCTATTCCCATTGAGTAGTATAGTGGTACATCATGCCCATATAATAATAATATGGGCATGATAAGCCTCTATAGCACTTATATGGGCACCCTAATTACAATACATAAATACACAAGACACACAATAATAAAACATAAGTAAACTCCAAAACAACACACTTCACTAAATAAAAACAGTAGCCAGCTAATTCAATCAATACAAGCAATAACAACATCAACAATGAATTAATTAAACCATTAACCAATCAAACCAATTAATTCCTAAACCAACTAAAAATGAATAGCAACACTAACCAATCAAAACAAGGAATTACTACAACATTAATGAATTAAAACAGTAAAATAGAAAGAAAGAAAGTCTAACAACATCTGAACTAACCATAAAACACATTAGCTAACATAATACAATATTAACTACAAACGAACACCAATCTCAAACATTTTAGTACCATTAAGCAGGAAAAAACAAACAATCACATCCACATAATAAACTGAAATGAAAAAAAACAACAGCAATACCAAGCCAGAAATGTCCCCCAAATATTGTCATAATAATGTATTAATCTTTTTCTCTAAAGAGGTACAGATTAATATATTATCAGTCAATGTGCCTCCCCCCCCAAAAAACAAACACCTCCAATGAAAAAAACTGTTAAAAGAGACATTTACAAACATTCAATATATTACTTACCATTAGAAGCGGTGGCCCACCGACTCCCGGGGTAACAGGAAGCTCATGTACCTTGAAGCCCTCCAACAGCATCCAATGCCATCCGCCATGAAGATCCGGATCAGGTACCCAAATCTTCTTTTTTCTTACTTTAATCACCTTCTTCTATCTTCATCTGTAACCATTTCTTGATTTTTCTTTGGATGTGTTTTTTATTTTTTGGGGGAGGCACATTGACAGATAATATATTAATCTGTACCTCTTTAGGGCACAGATTAATACATTATTATGACAATATTTGGGGGGCATTTCTCGCTTCGTATTGCTGTTGCTTTTTTTTCATTTCAGTTTATTATGTGGATGTGATTGTTTGTTTGTTCATGCTTAATGCTAATAAAAGGTTTGCGATTGGTGTTCATTTGTAGTTAATGTTATATTATGTTAGCTAATGTGTTTTATGGTTATTTCAGATATTGTTAGAATTTCTTTCTTTCTATTTTACTGTTTAAATTCATTAATGTTGTAGTAATTAATTGTTTTGTTTGGTTAGTGTTACTATTCATTTTGAGTTGGTTTAGGAATTAATTGGTTTGATTGGTTAATGGTTTAATTAACTAATTGTTGATGTTGTTATTGCTTGTATTGATTGGATTAGCTGGCTACTGTTTTTATTTAGTGAAGTGTGTTTTTTTGGAATTTACTTATGTTTTATTATTGTGTGTCTTGTGTATTAATGTATTGTAATCAGGGTGCCCATTGAGTGCTATAGAGGCTTATCATGCCCATATTATTATTATATATGTATGATGTACCACTATACTACTCAATGGGTACAGGGTGGGTATAGTCAGTCAGGGGTGGGTGCTTAGGCATCCCAGGTTTGTATCGGGTCAGGGTGGGTTACCCCCTTAATGACTATAGTGGTTAGTAACCGCTGAGGTGATTAAGGGGTTAGGGGCCATTAGAATGTCTTTATTATATATATACTGTATATGCTTTCTTGCTACGGACGACATAGGGACCTGCTATTGTAGTAAGTATAACTGCATTTATTTACTTTATTTTTGTTTGCTAATGCAGTGTTTAATAATGGGCAAATAATCTATTATCCATATCTGGATAATAGTTATTTTGCCCATTACTGTACTGTATGGGTTTCGGCGGAGGGGGGGGAGGGGGGCGTGTATTGATGTTTATTACAATATTTATTAATATACATTTCTTTCATAGTGTAGTTGTGCAGGGGGTCTCCAGAGCTGAACCACATTGGTTTTATGTCCGGGGACCCCTGCTTCCCGAGATATAGGCACCTTTATGGGGTGCCGGTATCCCTCTGCATTGAAATGTCCCGCGTCACGTGACCGGGACATTTCCTTGCATAGGAGAGCCCGGCACCCCATAAAGGGGCCTGTATCTCGGGAAGCAGGGGGTCCCTGGACCTGAAACCAACGCGGTTCAGCTCCGGAGACCCCATGTACATCTACACTATTAAAGAAATATATATTTAAATAAATAATTTTCGGGCGACATTTCAGCTGTGAGAGGCAGCTCTCTCAGAGCCGCTCTCTCTACAGCAGAAATGAATTGCCGGTTTAGGCCTTTTCAGAGGCTTGATGCTCTCGCTGGCAGCAACTCGTTTTGGGAATTTTGCTATCACAGGTAATCGAGCCTTTCTGAATACCGTGATAGCAACACCCAAAAAAATGGCATTTTAAAAGCCCTCGCGATAATTTTTATCAACCCTCTCTGAATGAGGCCCTATGTTTTTGTTCATGTTTTCTATCTCCACAGGCCAAACGCTTTCACCGATTCTGCAATCCTAACTTAGATCTGCCAGAAGTTTTAACCAAATCGGTGCAGCCCTCATTTTGAAATCAGTGTTTTGTTTTTTGAAGTGATAACATTTTTTATCAATGGTACACCTAATCGTCCGAACTCTTAATACGAAACATTAAATGAAAAATGTTGCAGCGTTTACTACTTTTTCAGATGATTCGCTTGAATCGTTTCAGATATTAAATATTTTAAATGAAAATAAATTGGCAAACAAGGTAATAAACAACAGTGTACATTCAATAGGTACCTCAATGTAGATGTACACACATGCTCAGATTCCACGAGTAGTTTTTTGGATATGTATACTATTATACATTTTCCACTTTGGCCATTTTAATTTCCCTTTTTATAATTATTATTACCAATACATTTTAATTCAATTTTCTTTTCTTTCTTTAAATAATCTCTTGTGATGTTCATGATCTGTCTATACTGGTTTAAATGCTAAAAGCTGCTGGTTGGTTAATAATCCAGCTTGTGGTGTTTTAGAAAGAACAGAACACTGACTATGCGCGCATAATAAGAGCAATGTTTACTTGTATAGCCAGGTCCACTCTGGGTCCCCTTTGTTCACCTTGTACCCCCCCTCTGTCCCCACACACCTCCGATGCAGCTTCGGCTAGTGCTGGTGCTGCCGGAGATAGAGGCGGACCCGGCGGGAGGCAGAGAGGAGTGCTCCACGGTGCACCCAGCTAGCAGCGGTAAGTTGTCCAGCGGACATGCGCAGAGATGCCCGGAGGTGCGTCGGCTACTACAGAAGCACGCACATGCGCAGTAGCACCAGGTTGCGACGGTCATGTTACATATTAGCTCTGTAGGGGAACTACAGTTCCCATTAGACGAAGGGGCTGCTAGTCAGGTTCAGGTACAGAGCCAGTAGGGCTGCAGCAATCCCCTGCCATGCCAGTTGGAAGGGCAGCAGAGACAGACCAGGTAGTGTACAGGGAGCTGTGATTCCCTGGTCTAGGCCTAATTTGCCCCCTTAGGCCCCATGTAGACCCTGAGTCCCCAATCAGCACGTGGGTGCTTCAGGGACAAGCCCTTAGATAGGGACAATGCCCCTTTATATCTATAGTGTCAGGGACACAGTGATGACGCCGCACAGTACTTGCGGCCTGTGGTCCAACGGGAGTCCACCCCATGCAGAGGTGGATGCCATCGCGGGCGATGACTACGTGGGACCAGACTGATCCTAACCTCAGCCAGTGGTAACCGGGTGCTGGAGCACCTGGCAGATATCACGCTCAACAAATGCACCAACAATTCACACACATTCTGGGGGTAGTGCTACCACATCCTTTGGGGTGGGTTGTGGCTCCTTTGAACATCGGGTGGTTAGGTGCCATGGGCACCTCGGTACTTTGGGGGAAACCTTACCCGGGTGTGGACAAAGGTGTTTGGACCATGGGGCACTGTTGAGGGTAAGGCCGTGCGAGGCTTGTATGATATGCGTTAGTGTGTTATTACTATATCTATGTTCAGTAAACCTGTTGTTATATACCCGTGTGTATTCTTTGTATTGGGTCCTGTGAAGGTGTTATCCAGTGCTGCTAGGATCCCTCACTGGTGGAGGTGCTGTCATCAGAACGAATCAGGTACACCCCAAGCTCCCTGCAGCAGAGGATCAGGCCTCCTGTGAGCCTATCAGTTAACGCACCACATAGTCACCCTAGACACAGGGGGGAAAGGGGCTACACTCGCTTATCCCACAATGCGGTATAAAATATAATGTTTTCCTATATGTCAGAGTAATGTGGTATACACAAAGATAAACCATAGTGGGGAAAGTGTCCCATGACAATTTTTTATATATATTTGTTGCCATTTAAGTCACATTTTGTAAGTCCATTTGACCCTACATAACTTAGCACCACAGTGCACCAAGTGCAAGTGATTGTGTCCCAAGGGCATGATAACTTAGAATTTAGGAAGTATAAATAGAAGTAATTAGGAAATAATTAAGTTGTGCAAATATTATAATGGGGTGTTTTACATTCTCTCCCTCTCTCTCTCTCTCTCTCTCTCTCTCTCTCTCTCTCTCTCTCTCTCTCTCTCTCTCTCTCTCTCTCTCTCTCTCTCTCTCTCTCTCTCTCTCTCTCTCAATTTTCTTGTCATGTAATTTTTTTAAAGAAATTATAAACTGTTTGGGATACAAATGTACAGTATACTAAACAATTGAACCATAAAGCCAGGGATGAAATGGTATCTAAAGCTCTATAGAGGCTTAGGAAAATTGGCTAACTAGGTGGCCAAGTGATCCTTACCTGCCAACAATGTCTATGTTTCCATTGAGTAGAAAAAACATGTGATGCAAAATGAAAAGCAAAGCATCAAGACATGCCCTTATAATAAATGCACACTTTCAGCCTCATTTTGCAGACCACATATTGTTGTACTACGCAAATAGAGATGTAATTATAGAGTCTAGCTGCAAGAAATTATCGTCTCACGTTCAACTTTCTGACTCCCATTAACATGAACATTTACATTCTCCTTAACCCATGGTTTTAAGAAGCTGTTTCCATAGAAGAAATGTTATCTACCAAACCAGATGCCTGTCACCACTTCCCATCACATGCCTGGTAATTAAAGTCTGACTGATTTATTGACTGACACCCAACAAATCCCAACCCAGGTTTTATGACATACATACTTCCCGGGGCTAAATTTACTCAAAACGACAGCCCAGCTAAAAAGAAAAGGAGCGATAGAAAAAGAAAAATCTGGTATAAGCAGACACAGACACATTTTGTTAGGGCATTAAAGAAATAAAAAAAAAGTCTCAACAAATCTCTCTCAGATTCAACCTAGGAAAAAATAGAGAATGAAGTAGCAAACATCATTACTTCTGCTTTAAGATTCATTTAAAATACCTCACGTACAGAAAAGCTCGGAAGGGGGGAACAAGACGTGCTTGCAGCTAATATTACAGTCAAGTCCCAATTTTACCTAGGGGAAGGCAGGTTTATTAAAACTCATGACTGAAATTGCATGACAGGTGCCAATATTCTCCACCCTGACAGATGTGTCAGTTTGTGAATGCCATTTTCTTGTCAGCAGTCCCTAGATGGAGTTGCTCCCATCACCATTTGTCTCTCTTCCAGCTAGATCACACATGCCCGTCGTTTGCCTCCAAGCTGCGCTACGTGGTTTGATGTGTGGGATCTTCACAATGAGACTTATTAAAAGACAGTCCATTATTTTTATTTAGAGCATTTCCAAAAGAAGCAGAGCGCTCACAGAGATAATTTAAAAAAAATAATGTGGCGGGTCATCTCCAGGCCAATGCAGTTTAGTTTGAAATGCATATGAAAGCACATTCCCCCTTTATTTTCTTGTTCATAATAAGCATGATTTGAGTGGCATTTAACTCAGGTGTAATGGGTCTTACAGTTTATTATCGGTATAATTCGTATATACTGTTATTCATTTTGCACTCTTTGGCACATCGTTTCTCCTTTTTTTTTTTGGACCTGCTAGTGATATGGGTTTTCACATTGCAGCAATTTAGGCAACATGCTGCATTCATAGATCAGAAACATTAATGAAACATTTTCCTTTTGTAAGTATTCAAGTACAATGAAAAGCATGCCTTCACAATCTTGTCAAGAATGGACATCATGTGAAGCTTCAGCAGCCATACTCTATCACTACAACCTCTAATGTTTTATTTACTTATTCATCATTAAATGTATATGTGTAGCCAGGTTCCCCGGTCTACCCTTTACTTCCGCTGCAGTCGGGAGCGTCAGGCAGTTTCCAGCATACGCAGGGAGCGCTTCAGTACTTTGGAGGCTCCACGGCGGCCCGAACATTCAGGCCACCCCCATTTTGAGGGTCGCGCTTGCGCAGTCAGAGCAATACGCGACGGCGCAATCCGATAGCTCGCGCATGCACAGATGTTAGCGCGTGAAGCCCGGACCTATCAGAGAGGGTTAGTGCAGGGGACTACACGTCCCATAAGTGTTAGGACCGACCACCTGATGCCAGGGAGCCAAGAGGGCATTAGGATCATTGCAGGAAGGGAATAGGAGGTTGCGCAGTGGAGCACGCTGTTCAGTCAAGTCCAGGAAGGGAAGAGGGTAGGAGCTGCATGTGTAGAGAGTTAAGTAGCCTCTACACTAGGCCAGATAAATCCCCTTAGGCCCCAGGCAGGCCCTGAGTCACATACAGCATGTGGTTGCTGTAGGGACAGGCCCTAGAATAGGGACAGAAATACAAAAAACACAGCGCACAACGCTCATAGTGCATTAAAAATTATATTAGTAACCACAAGAGTAAGGTGAGTATTAAGCGTACATTTGAACAGAAAAAACAAGCATTTCAGGGTTAATGTTACCCAAGCACCAACGGACGCCAGTGAAGATGTCGTGGCTCTCTCCTTCTCAATCCCTCAGCCTCGGGATAGGGCCTGGGTGGTCTCCGATCGGGTAGCTGTTGATCCAGCCCTCAGCCTCAAGGTAGTGCTTAGATGGTCTCCGGTCAGGTGAACGACAGTACAGCTAAATCGTCGTGCAGAGCAGTAATGCCTAACACTGTTAGAGTCTCTGTAGCAGCGGAGCACATGCTGTTGGGCGTCTTGATTCTGCGCTTCCGGGTCCGTGACGTCACTCGGCCGCGACTAAGCATCGCAGGTCAGCAGAACACCGGGCCTGTTCTCAGGGGGTGATAAGGTGTTGAGGGTTCGCAAAAAGTCTTTAGTCCAACGCGTTTCGAGACCACAGGGGTCTCTTCATCAGGGAATATAGAATAGGGAGCCTTCCCCATTAGGTTTATAGTTCAGGGACACAGCGGTTTGGGATCAGGCATCTTCAGAGACAGATATAATATCTGGGTGGGATAGCCCCGGAAGGACGACGTGGAGGGGATTGTGTGTCTGCGGATTGTTTTTGAAGTTGTCTGCTGGCCCGAGCGCAGGAGCGCTCGGCAGGTAACCCCACACACCAAGTGCACCAACTATAACACTTTTCATAGTGGCCGCACGGTCACCACACACTGGGTGTGGGACATTGGACATGGTGTTTGAAACATGGTGGAAGGTTGCATCCTGCGAGACGCTTTGGGTAGTTGTGTCTCTAAAGGGAAAGAGTATGTGATGTTATGCATATGAATTTATTGCGGTATATAAGTAAAGGTACTTGTTATTTTACATCAAGTGTGTATACAGTATCATTGTAATGGTGTCCTGTGAAGGGCAACTCCCACTCCGTTGGGATCCCTCCCAGGTGGAGGTGCTGCATGAAGTAGAGGTAATATATTGCCCCAGGCTCTCCGTGGCAGAGGCTCAGGCCCTGCGAGCCAACAGGTTAACAACAGTATCAGTAGCCATTCTGTATTCAAGGGGAAAAGGGGCTAAATATGTATATGTCATGGGAGACCAGGTCTTTCAACAAATTCATACTGGGATCATTCAATAGGCAAAACAAGGTAGTGAAATAAAATGGGATTTATTTGGATAAAAAACCTCGAAAACACAACAGAAATACAAAAGACAGAAATATACACGCTTACTGGGGTCTGGGGGTTGAAATCTAGCCTTTCCTAGGTGCAGGGCACCTGCTTGCAAGTGCTAAACCTGACCGGGACCTCGTCCCAGATGTCCAGGAATGAAATTCGGAAGAAAATCCTGACCGGGACCTTGTCCTGATCGTTCTGAAACTGATTTTGGCCAAAAATTCTGACCGCGACCGTTACGTTCGATTTGTAGAAATTGGCCGCAAAAGACAGGACTATGGGCTCTATGCAGAAAGCACCGAAAAAGTGCAATCGACAAGGGTACCTTATCGGCATGATTCTGGCGATTTTCCCTCTCTGTATGCAATAAGTGCCGAATGCCTTCCGAATCAAGCCGAAAACATTTGCTCCCACTCTGCCGATGATTTGCCAATCACACACAGGTGTATCGGCGTGCATGGCGAGGTGGTGTTAGGTTCCCCAATGAAACGTCTTGCTGAATCTGCCGAAGCAAGCATGTTTTGGATTGAGCAGCCCATTTAATGGCAGCGTGTATTTTTATTCATTCTCTGTGTTATTGGGAGAGAGAGAGAGACACACAGAGCTGGCCGATTTACATATTTCATATTGACTGAGACAGTTGTGGTGTATTGTGAGAGGTTTGTCCTGTGTTGTTTTGTTTACATCTTTGTCTTGTTTTCACTTTGTAAGTGTTCAGTGCGATTGGCTTTAAATTTATTTTCTGTTCTTTGTGAGTGCTAGAGGTATGACCGCAAGGCGTGGGAAGAGTGATGCTGGTGTGAGTGGTACTGGTAGTCATGTGAGTATACGTCTGAGTGAACGTAGGATTCAGGGGAGTGCTGTTGATGTGAGTGCGAATGGTGTTGCTGAGAGTGTGAGTGGTGTTGCTGTGAGTGCGAGTGCTACTGGTGGCTCTGTTGCTGGTGCTGCTGGGGTGTCTGGTGGTGGGGTGGTTGCTGGTGGCCCACTTTTGGAGTCTCTTCCATTGGAAGAAGGAGAGTCCAGTCAGCAGCAGCCAAGCTCTGGGCCTGCACGTATTCGGAAAAAACGTGTGGAGCGGCCACATAATCCTCGGTTCAATGAAGAGGAAAACACAGTTCTTGTCACAGGGATTCTGGAGCACTATGACTGTCTGTATGGGCATTTACTAGGTAAGTCTATCTTTGCATTCATTCTTCAAAGACATGTTATCCTAGGTCATGTGAGATGTCTTAATATCAAAATATTATTATCTAATATCTATCAATTAAACTTAATTGTTACACACATATTCCTTCATGCTTTAGAACGACCATAACAATCAGTCTAAAAATTTGGCCAAAGTTCATACAATATTCATGCAAGCTTCCTTACATTTCTATGTTTACACGTAAATGCTCATGTGGTACATATATTACACCTAAACCAGTATGTTTGGTATCTCTTGGAACAGGTAGCAGTTTAGGAAACGGATCGTTTATATAATAATAATTAACGTCATATATTTTGTATGTATTTCAAGGATCAAATAACCTTGGCTGTGTCTGCGTGTGGGAATCATGTCAGGGACCGGGCGAATTGTCGGAAGAGATTCGATGATATCAGGGCAAACTTAAAGAAAAAAATACAAGCACAACGGATGCATGCTTCTGGCACTGGAGGTGGGCCACCAGCACAAGCTCTAATCTTAACACCATTGGAGGAGCAGATGAGGGAAAAATTTCTTCCTGTCGTCGTGGAGGGTTTGCCCGGGGACAGAGATCTTGTGAGACGCCTTACAGGTGGTAGAAACAAATAAAAGGTCAGGGTGCTGTCACGTCTTGGGGGAGGGACTACAGTTGTTAGAAGCTGACAAGGTGAACAGAAGTTAATCACATTCATTTGAAATGGTAATTCTATGAAAACTTTCACCCACCAGGCCACTATATATGAAAACGTACGTTACTCATTCGTTCACTCATATCTTCTTTTAACCTTATAGATATGCCACATTGTCACACCAGTAGCATCTGTGAGCGACACACTGCATGTGTTGATGAGTGTCAGCCACATTGAGCGCTACACCTGCTTCTCTTAAATGTTCACACAGATCACTAAAACATTAATTCACATTTCCACAATTAGGTACTGAATTATAAGCAGAGTCAACTTTGCTGTCATGGTAGTGATGTACATTATTATTGTTAGATTACTACACAACATATGCAGTGTATGTCCAACAGAACACTTAATTTTACAACACATTCCTGCATGAACATTGTATGTTGTATGGTTTTAACAATAAATGTGCCAATTACTGTTGGTTCACATGTACATTGATGTTAAGATGGATAATGTACAGCTTGGCAGAAACATATTGTCATTTCCTTATGTGATGCTGATATTTAGCCATAAATACTCCCACTACACAAACTTTATGTTAATTATGTACACATGTCAATAAAATTCTTATGTTATTCTTCTATATAGTTGCTCCTCAAGCTAATGTGTCACCTGACACTGAACATGTCTCATCACCTGGCTCATTCAACTCATCATCAAGCATGGAAGGTGAGTCTTTATGAAGCAATCGAATCAACGCCAGAGAAAAGTGCAAACGTGGCCAAAATCTATGACTTGGTCGAAAAGAAATATCCATACTACTAACAACCTGACATACAATGAAATTTTAAAACTTCTGTACGATTTACTTTATCCGCAAATGACTGTTTTCAGCGTGTCCATGATCGGCTATATCAACGATATGGATGCTGGCATGTTGCGCCATCATTTAAACTTACCATGGAACATGGAACATATCTTCTGTTAAATAGCATATTTTTGCCTAATACCAGTGACACTGAAGCCGCACCGACTGTCGCGTCTGCTGATCTACCTGCACCCTCCATTCATCCAGACCAGATGCAAGATGGACATAACTACTATGATATGTATCCAAACTTATATGGGCAATACCAATGTGGATGGGAAAACAACCAACAACTGTACGTACCTCCGGACGTCTTGTTTGAAGAAGCCACTGCAGATCCATATGACGTCATCATGGAGATGTGTGTGATTCAGGATTCAACGGTTGCCTCAACCATGGATGATACTGTTATGCCTTCCTGCAGCGAGCAGTTGCAGCCAAATCAGTTTTGACTTCTATAAGAATGGTAAATACAAATTTCGTTATGCCTGTACTCAAATTATATATGTCTACATTAATAATATACACCATTTGTTAGCCAAATGAGTGGATACAGCTTAACATTGCAGACAGGCTTACATGTAGCGTGCACAAAGACATTATTTCCTATAACAATATACTACATGACGAACCATTAGTACACATTGGTGACGGAGTCCTAAATCCTAGATTATTATCGCTTTTAAAGTATCATTTCAACATGTTACACTAACTGTAACACACACATACACCTCATTGTTTAGCATTCAACATATAAAAACAAAGTGTCGCCCACATATGACGTGGGACCGTGGTCATGTCCCAAGGCGTCCTTAAAAAGGTTTACCGATACAATCCCCACCCCCAACCGATGTGTGCACGTGAAACCGTATTGGCTGTGCCAGAAGCTTATTTTTACGGTCAGTGCAGTGTGTCATGCGCGAGCGTCGGTGGGGCGGTGCATGCACAGCGCTGGAGGCCAATGTTAATTCAGTGGGAGGGGTGTTTGCGTGCATTTCACGGTGCCTTAACATGACGTTACACGTCTTTTGTTCGTTCATTGGCTGATCGTCCGTTTTTTCCGTGGGCACACGTCCGTTTACAAAGTTTAGATATGTACGTGTGTAGAAGTGATTTTGTTTCGCTTCCATATCATAACTTCCATCCATGATATGCGTACTGCTAGCAGCACCATGGAGGGACATGTATTGAACGCATAGCGTACACATCGTTTTGCGCATGCGCTAAGACTTATTCCACACATTCGTGACGTGCGCGCGCAACAGACGTTGTGCGCACACATTATTATGTATACAGGCACCGGAAAAATCATATCCGTAGTAATGCCAGCAATGCCATTTGAAAAATGACACAGTTCTGTATCTGTAGTTTTATCCTTGCAGTTTAAACATATACGTTACTTATGCGTGAATATCCACAATCATATAGAGATGTGTTAAGCGTTGTCATGCTGAGACATATATAAATGTGCCATCTTTGAACATCATGTGTTTGCTGTATTTCACAGATGCCGCGGATGAATACATGGGACCAATGTATGATTTCAGATGAGCCAATCGTTATATTAGATGATTGTGACGACGAGCGAACAACTATTATAATAAATATGTAAAAATGCTTTCAATGATTGGTGCGCAGATTAACAATCACTACATAATGTTATCCTCTTATGCAAATATTTACTATGCACTTAATTAACATAATGATGTTGCTAAGCACTGAAGTTAGAACTTATATTGTTTTTTGGTTATTTTCTACTAACATTATATGTATTGCCATGTGATATATGCAACCAACATTATCACTCAGCAAACACATGAATCTACTATATATTATAATCTCACGTGTGACTTGTCAAAGAATGTAAATGCTACATAACAACTCGTAGACATTGTATCTGAACGTACACAATAACAATAGGGAGGTGATAGAAACTGTTTAGTCGTGTGCATTTTATATTTTCACCTAAGTTGTAGTGCTAACCTAACATGCATGTGCTAATGAATGTTAGTTAAAGATCATGAAACCATGAACATTTGTGAGTACATTTTATTCACACGACTAACTATAGTTTAGTGTTATTAGTAAACGTTCAACACATACATAGCTAAGTGAGGCCGATGATAAAAGCAACATTATTATGTTTGTTTATATTATTTCACGTAGAAATACATGCATCACACAAAAAGTACAACACACACACACACACACACTGTTGCTGAAATGTGTGCGTATGCAAATGTCCACTTCATTTATGTTCATATGTTGACATTAGTTATAAAGGATCATGATCATTATGAATAACTAACGTGAATGAAATAAAAATTATATTAACAACATTGTCATTGTGTTGAATGAATTAGGAAAAGTTGAGAAGCCAAAGAACTATACTTTGGAATGATGTTAACATTTTGACACATGTTACATGTACGTCAAATCAACACACATCTTTGACTTATACATACACATGTGTGAAAAAACAGGGAAAGTCCCCACGTGGAAGCTACAAATATGGCAAGTGCTGTGAAAACCGGTATAAAAATATATAAATGCAGAGAGTGTCCCAAACAAATGTCCGATGTTATGTGTGGGTCTATGTGACTCCCACCTCACCTGTAGGACCTCTGGATATCCTCCGATCGGGTCAATGGCACCAGTCCCCCGTGTAGATGGAAATGTGACCCTCCTCACTCTGACAAGCGGTTCTGGCTCCCCGGTATAACAGGACTGGCTGTTGGTAGTAGAGATCTGCAAGCAGAATCTCCCGCCGCCTTACCGGGTGCCTGATGATAAGCCGCGATGTTTCAGCCAGACGGGATCTGGGGGGCGCTGGTAAGCGTGGGTGGACCGGCGCGCAATCCAAAGCTGCAGCCGCTTGTCCCCGCAAGCCGTGATCCTACCCGGAACAGGTGAGGTGCTGGGCGTGTAGACCGCACACTTGTCCAAAGATCCGGATCCACTCTGCAGCTTCTGGAGGAAATCCCCCGATGATAACAGCTGCTCTGCAACGATGAAACCGGACCGTGCTGCTACACTGATGAGACAAAAATAGAAAAGAAAGAAAAAAGCGGAGCACTGCCAGGAAATGAAAAAAGGCTGGGGCAAAAATTGAAATAAAGATTATTTATTGGGCATAATGGCCAAAAAAACAAACACACAAGGTGATAAAAAACTCTGACGCGTTTCCCGCCGTGGAGGCGCTTTATCAAAGAGTACTGAGGTTCTCACAGTATCAGAATATATAGCAGTCTCTAAAGTGTACGCCCTAATCTTAAACCAATGAATCAGAAGATGGTCTAACTGATTATGCAAACAGCTGTGATTTTAAGCTGTTACAACGAACTTATAGTATAAGATGTTAACATGACGCTAATCATTATATGAGACTGTGAGAACCCAAATGGTTACAACAAATGACAATAAATATAAAAACAAAAACAAGAGAAGAAAAAGACTAATAGTGAACATTATAGCAACAATGTGTCAAGTGTATTATTATAATGAGAAAAATCTATGTGCATGAAGGTAAAAATAAAGATAAATATATATGAAAATAATATATATATATAATCAGATAGTGCATTGACATTATATGAACACTAATGAAATGTGATAGTATAAGTGACTATTCAGACAGCAATATAAACCATGTGTATACCTAATGTATAGACATAGGGATATATAATATAAGTGTTTTATGAAATTAATTTTTCTAAAACGTTAAATCTATACATAATAAAATGTGAAAACAATGATAAATTACATGAATAAATAGAATTAGTCAAATCTTCAGATGTGAAATAGATAGATAGATACAGATAAATTAAAAAAATAGTGATAAAAAACCCTAATAACAAAGTGGTGATATATAATATAATGTAGTCACCTATATGTAGCTAGAAAATAAATGATGAATACATATATAAATTTGGATATATAGTAATTACAATAATAAAATATATATAACCAATATAAATATCCACTCTATAGGTAACTTGTCTTATGATATGAATAATATATCATACACTTAATGCATATCATATAGTGAGGACATGTGTATAAATATATACAAATCAACAGTCTATTATATATAAATGACATAGAAGACATGTTTGGATAAAGAACATAGCGAGCAGAAATAATACATATTTGGGTATAAACAACAGATTTACAAAAACCGGTTTATAAAAAATGCTTCAATTCCCAGTCGATATTAATGCCAGAGGGTTGCATGGTGCCTAAACTGTACATCCAATACATTTCTTTTCTGTTTAGAGTACCCAATCTGTCTCCTCCCCGGATTGGGGCATGTATGTGATCTATTCCTGAGAAGGAGAAGTTTTTAATGGTCCCCTGTGGACATACTGAAAAATGTCTGGAGACCGGATGGGATTGATCTCTCTTGTTGATCGCACGGACATGTTCCATGATTCTAGTTTTAAGGGGCCTAATGGTACGGCCCACATAACCCTTTCCACATCCACATCTCAAAAGGTACACTGTGTAGCTGGAATTGCAATTAATAAAAGTGTGTATAGTATGTTCAACCTTTGGATTAATTCCAGTGATTTTTTTAATTTTATTTGCATATTTACAAATGCTACAGTGTCCGCATGAGAAAAATCCCTTGGGAATATTGCTAATCCGTTTGTGATTAGAACTGGAGTCAAAAAGACTGGGGGAAAGTGATGTGCCCAATGATTTGGCCTTCCTAAATACAAATTTAGGTTTTTTGTCAACAATCAATAACAAGTCATGATCTAATTTTAAAGTATCCCAATGCTTGTGTATAATATGTCGGATACGATCTGACTGTGTACTTTGTTGTGTAATGAACAATGGTGTGTTTATGTATTCTGATGATGATTTCTTTTTAGAGGAGTTCAACAGGTCCCTTCTATCTAGTTGTTTAACAGAATTCAAAGCCTCTGTGATATGAGATATATTGTAGCCCCTAGATTTAAACCTGGAGATAAGGTCTTTGGATTGAACATCAAACGATTCCTCCGTAGAACACAACCGTTTCAGTCTAGTAAATTGTCCTTTAAGTATACCTTTTTTAAGATATTTTGAATGATTGCTGTCTGCTCTAAGGTAAGAATTGCGCGCATTAGACTTCCTGTAAATGTCAGTTTGGATGCACCCCCGCATGTCCACATACAGCATTAGATCTAAATAATAAATGTGGTGAATATTCTCCTGAAACGTGAAATGTAAATTGTGATCATTAATATTAAGTTTGTGAATGAATGATTGAAGTGAAGAAAAATCCCCATCCCAAATAAATAAAAGATCATCTATGTAGCGTTTGTAAAATATAATTTGGTGCCTAAAAGAATTGTGATCACTAAAAATGAAATTAGATTCCCACAACCCCATAAAAAGGTTCGCATAAGAGGGTGCAAAAGAGGTGCCCATAGCTGTACCCCGAAGTTGTAAATAAAAATGTGCATCAAATCTAAAATAATTGTGTGTGAGTAAAAAAGTGATGGACTCTATTAAAAAAGTGCATAGTGCTGGTGCTAGGTGAGATAATGAGAGGTAATGCTGTATTGCGGAGATGCCTTGCTCGTGTTTGATAATATTGTAGAGGGAGGTCACGTCCATAGTCACCCATCTATAACTCTCTCGCCACTGTACGTGATTAAGATCAAATATCAATTGACTTGAATCTTTCAAAAAGGATGGCAGTGTTTGCACAATCGGTTGAAGATATGCATCTATGAAACGGGAGAGTCCATCTCCCAAAGATCCAATGCTCGCCACAATTGGCCGTCCCGGTGGACTTGTAAGAGACTTATGGATCTTTGGGAGATGGTGAAAGATGGGGACTATGGGATTAGGTGAACATAAAAATTCAAATTCCTTCTTGCTAAGTACATACAATTCTCTCCCAAGGTCAAGCAGATCATTCAATTCATGTAGGAAAGTGGTAGTGGGGTCTGAGGGTAGTCTGCGATAGGCCTGTTCTTCAGACAGCTGTCTCAATGCTTCCTGTCTATAAGACTCAGCGGATTGAACAACAATCGCACCACCCTTGTCTGCATTTTTTATGACAATAGTTTTGTCAGACTTTAAAGTTTGTAATTCTTGCAACTCAAGGGTGGTTAGGTTGCTGCTCTGATGTATACTTCTTTTATTATTACAGTCTTCCGCTAGATTCCTCAAATCCTGTTCCACTAATCTTTCAAATGTGGTAATAAATGGACTCTTTGAGCCATAAGGGCAAAAGGTAGATTTCTTTCTAAAAGTGGTGTGTTCAAAGCTAAGAAAATTAGAAAGGGATACTTCCTCACAGTTATTTTCTATATCTTGTTCCATATACAAATCCTCCAGGTCAGAAACCGCACAATAATCTTTAAATGAAAGACTAGATACAATTGGCTCTGGTGAATCAACGCCAGAGTGATCTGGCGTTGATTCCGCAGAACTACATAACATAGGCACATCAAGGATAGGTACAACATTATCATGTTTGTTCATGAAAAATTTCTTCAAAGACAACTTGCGAGTGAATCGCTGTAGATCAATATAAGTGTTAAAGAGGTCGAAGTTGCTATGGGGGGCAAAGTTCAACCCTCTATTTAGTAAAGATAATTGTCCAGCGGTCAGTGTCTTATTCGAAATATTGATGACATTATTATCTTCTACGGTTAAGAGTACTTTTTCCTCTTTGTTGCCCCTCTTGATCCCCCTCTTCCTCTTTGACCTCCTTGTCCTTGGTAGTTTTTTGACTCCTGGGATTTATTCATTTGGGAAAAATGTCCAGTGGACCCAGACGTGGAAGCTTCTCTGGTATCTAAACCTGTTGAGCTTTTTCCCCTCCAAGTATCTGATGTAATATCAAAAGACACAGATGGATATTTGTTTTCATTTTCTGAGGTGTCTGATTCATAACTAGAGGTGTCTGTGTATTTGGACTTTAAGATGGATTTCTTTGGAGTACTAGATGTTTTATCCCTATGGGATTGTGGTTGTGACGGTGTTCTGGATCTTCCTCTATTGGGATTAGCATTCCCTGGTCTTTCCCAGGTATAGACCTGATTTCTCTCATAGTCCAATTTATCTCGTTCAAACTTGGACTGCTTTTTTTGCATGATAGTGTCTTCCATGTCTTCAATGTTACATAGTAAGACTTTATCATTATTGGAGAAATGGTCCATCTTTTCAAACAATTTAAGTTTATTTTGTAGTGTTTTAATCTCTATACCTAAAGAAGCTCTCTCTCTTGTCTTATGTTCTATGATCAAGTCCATGAGTTTAAATGAACATTCATTAAGTGTGTCTTTCCATTTTTGCTCAAACTCTTTTGTACTGAAACCAAAAGTGGGTGCTTTTTTGATCCTCAGTCCTCGCGGGATTCTCTTGGTTTTGTTATAATTCTGTAACGTGGTTATGTCCCACCATAACCTGATGTTATCTGTCAATAATTTTTCCAGTTTGAGGAAATGGGCTGTTAAATCTGAATTTTCTTCACATACAAACTCAGTGGAAGTGTCAAAGACATATTCTGCTTTCTTAATTCTTTTGGTATTATCACCACATGTTTGAACAAATAAGTTACTCTGTATGTCTTCATTTTCAGAATGATCAGTGTCCTCCATAATGGTATGAAAAAAAGTGTATATTAAAAAAGGGGGTTTGTAGTATGTGAATTACAGTTTTCAAGAAATATATATTATAACATTAAGAGAAAAAAAATGCCACACAGCCTTGAATGCAAAAAGGATGTATATGTACTGAGTAAATCAGATCAGTCACTGGAACATATGAGCAACCAACGGGTAATGAAAACACAAGTGAAAAAACAGGGAAAGTCCCCACGTGGAAGCAACAAATATGGCAAGTGCTGTGAAAACCGGTATAAAAATATATAAATGCAGAGTGTGTCCCAAACAAATGTCCGATGTTATGTGTGGGTCTATGTGACTCCCACCTCACCTGTAGGACCTCTGGATATCCTCCGATCGGGTCAATGGCACCAGTCCCCCGTGTAGATGGAAATGTGACCCTCCTCACTCTGACAAGCGGTTCTGGCTCCCCGGTATAACAGGACTGGCTGTTGGTAGTAGAGATCTGCAAGCAGAATCTCCCGCCGCCTTACCGGGTGCCTGATGATAAGCCGCGATGTTTCAGCCAGACGGGATCTGGGGGGCGCTGGTAAGCGTGGGTGGACCGGCGCGCAATCCAAAGCTGCAGCCGCTTGTCCCCGCAAGCCGTGATCCTACCCGGAACAGGTGAGGTGCTGGGCGTGTAGACCGCACACTTGTCCAAAGATCCGGATCCACTCTGCAGCTTCTGGAGGAAATCCCCCGATGATAACAGCTGCTCTGGATTGCGCGCCGGTCCACCCACGCTTACCAGCGCCCCCCAGATCCCGTCTGGCTGAAACATCGCGGCTTATCATCAGGCACCCGGTAAGGCGGCGGGAGATTCTGCTTGCAGATCTCTACTACCAACAGCCAGTCCTGTTATACCGGGGAGCCAGAACCGCTTGTCAGAGTGAGGAGGGTCACATTTCCATCTACACGGGGGACTGGTGCCATTGACCCGATCGGAGGATATCCAGAGGTCCTACAGGTGAGGTGGGAGTCACATAGACCCACACATAACATCGGACATTTGTTTGGGACACTCTCTGCATTTATATATTTTTATACCGGTTTTCACAGCACTTGCCATATTTGTAGCTTCCACGTGGGGACTTTCCCTGTTTTTTCACTTGTGTTTTCATTACCCGTTGGTTGCTCATATGTTCCAGTGACTGATCTGATTTACTCAGTACATATACATCCTTTTTGCATTCAAGGCTGTGTGGCATTTTTTTTCTCTTAATGTTATCATATATATTTCTTGAAAACTGTAATTCACATACTACAAACCCCCTTTTTTAATATACACTTTTTTTCATACCATTATGGAGGACACTGATCATTCTGAAAATGAAGACATACAGAGTAACTTATTTGTTCAAACATGTGGTGATAATACCAAAAGAATTAAGAAAGCAGAATATGTCTTTGACACTTCCACTGAGTTTGTATGTGAAGAAAATTCAGATTTAACAGCCCATTTCCTCAAACTGGAAAAATTATTGACAGATAACATCAGGTTATGGTGGGACATAACCACGTTACAGAATTATAACAAAACCAAGAGAATCCCGCGAGGACTGAGGATCAAAAAAGCACCCACTTTTGGTTTCAGTACAAAAGAGTTTGAGCAAAAATGGAAAGACACACTTAATGAATGTTCATTTAAACTCATGGACTTGATCATAGAACATAAGACAAGAGAGAGAGCTTCTTTAGGTATAGAGATTAAAACACTACAAAATAAACTTAAATTGTTTGAAAAGATGGACCATTTCTCCAATAATGATAAAGTCTTACTATGTAACATTGAAGACATGGAAGACACTATCATGCAAAAAAAGCAGTCCAAGTTTGAACGAGATAAATTGGACTATGAGAGAAATCAGGTCTATACCTGGGAAAGACCAGGGAATGCTAATCCCAATAGAGGAAGATCCAGAACACCGTCACAACCACAATCCCATAGGGATAAAACATCTAGTACTCCAAAGAAATCCATCTTAAAGTCCAAATACACAGACACCTCTAGTTATGAATCAGACACCTCAGAAAATGAAAACAAATATCCATCTGTGTCTTTTGATATTACATCAGATACTTGGAGGGGAAAAAGCTCAACAGGTTTAGATACCAGAGAAGCTTCCACGTCTGGGTCCACTGGACATTTTTCCCAAATGAATAAATCCCAGGAGTCAAAAAACTACCAAGGACAAGGAGGTCAAAGAGGAAGAGGGGGATCAAGAGGGGCAACAAAGAGGAAAAAGTACTCTTAACCGTAGAAGATAATAATGTCATCAATATTTCGACTAAGACACTGACCGCTGGACAATTATCTTTACTAAATAGAGGGTTGAACTTTGCCCCCCATAGCAACTTCGACCTCTTTAACACTTATATTGATCTACAGCGATTCACTCGCAAGTTGTCTTTGAAGAAATTTTTCATGAACAAACATGATAATGTTGTACCTATCCCTGATGTGCCTATGTTATGTAGTTCTGCGGAATCAACGCCAGATCACTCTGGCGTTGATTCACCAGAGCCAATTGTATCTAGTCTTTCATTTAAAGATTATTGTGCGGTCTCTGACCTGGAGGATTTGTATATGGAACAAGATATAGAAAATAACTGTGAGGAAGTATCCCTTTCTAATTTTCTTAGCTTTGAACACACCACTTTTAGAAAGAAATCTACCTTTTGCCCTTATGGCTCAAAGAGTCCATTTATTACCACATTTGAAAGATTAGTGGAACAGGATTTGAGGAATCTAGCGGAAGACTGTAATAATAAAAGAAGTATACATCAGAGCAGCAACCTAACCACCCTTGAGTTGCAAGAATTACAAACTTTAAAGTCTGACAAAACTATTGTCATAAAAAATGCAGACAAGGGTGGTGCGATTGTTGTTCAATCCGCTGAGTCTTATAGACAGGAAGCATTGAGACAGCTGTCTGAAGAACAGGCCTATCGCAGACTACCCTCAGACCCCACTACCACTTTCCTACATGAATTGAATGATCTGCTTGACCTTGGGAGAGAATTGTATGTACTTAGCAAGAAGGAATTTGAATTTTTATGTTCACCTAATCCCATAGTCCCCATCTTTCACCATCTCCCAAAGATCCATAAGTCTCTTACAAGTCCACCGGGACGGCCAATTGTGGCGAGCATTGGATCTTTGGGAGATGGACTCTCCCGTTTCATAGATGCATATCTTCAACCGATTGTGCAAACACTGCCATCCTTTTTGAAAGATTCAAGTCAATTGATATTTGATCTTAATCACGTACAGTGGCGAGAGAGTTATAGATGGGTGACTATGGACGTGACCTCCCTCTACAATATTATCAAACACGAGCAAGGCATCTCCGCCATACAGCATTACCTCTCATTATCTCACCTAGCACCAGCACTATGCACTTTTTTAATAGAGTCCATCACTTTTTTACTCACACACAATTATTTTAGATTTGATGCACATTTTTATTTACAACTTCGGGGTACAGCTATGGGCACCTATTTTGCACCCTCTTATGCGAACCTTTTTATGGGGTTGTGGGAATCTAATTTCATTTTTAGTGATCACAATTCTTTTAGGCACCAAATTATATTTTACAAACGCTACATAGATGATCTTTTATTTATTTGGGATGGGGATTTTTCTTCACTTCAATCATTCATTCACAAACTTAATATTAATGATCACAATTTACATTTCACGTTTCAGGAGAATATTCACCACATTTATTATTTAGATCTAATGCTGTATGTGGACATGCGGGGGTGCATCCAAACTGACATTTACAGGAAGTCTAATGCGCGCAATTCTTACCTTAGAGCAGACAGCAATCATTCAAAATATCTTAAAAAAGGTATACTTAAAGGACAATTTACTAGACTGAAACGGTTGTGTTCTACGGAGGAATCGTTTGATGTTCAATCCAAAGACCTTATCTCCAGGTTTAAATCTAGGGGCTACAATATATCTCATATCACAGAGGCTTTGAATTCTGTTAAACAACTAGATAGAAGGGACCTGTTGAACTCCTCTAAAAAGAAATCATCATCAGAATACATAAACACACCATTGTTCATTACACAACAAAGTACACAGTCAGATCGTATCCGACATATTATACACAAGCATTGGGATACTTTAAAATTAGATCATGACTTGTCATTGATTGTTGACAAAAAACCTAAATTTGTATTTAGGAAGGCCAAATCATTGGGCACATCACTTTCCCCCAGTCTTTTTGACTCCAGTTCTAATCACAAACGGATTAGCAATATTCCCAAGGGATTTTTCTCATGCGGACACTGTAGCATTTGTAAATATGCAAATAAAATTAAAAAAATCACTGGAATTAATCCAAAGGTTGAACATACTATACACACTTTTATTAATTGCAATTCCAGCTACACAGTGTACCTTTTGAGATGTGGATGTGGAAAGGGTTATGTGGGCCGTACCATTAGGCCCCTTAAAACTAGAATCATGGAACATGTCCGTGCGATCAACAAGAGAGATCAATCCCATCCGGTCTCCAGACATTTTTCAGTATGTCCACAGGGGACCATTAAAAACTTCTCCTTCTCAGGAATAGATCACATACTGTACATGCCCCAATCCGGGGAGGAGACAGATTGGGTACTCTAAACAGAAAAGAAATGTATTGGATGTACAGTTTAGGCACCATGCAACCCTCTGGCATTAATATCGACTGGGAATTGAAGCATTTTTTATAAACCGGTTTTTGTAAATCTGTTGTTTATACCCAAATATGTATTATTTCTGCTCGCTATGTTCTTTATCCAAACATGTCTTCTATGTCATTTATATATAATAGACTGTTGATTTGTATATATTTATACACATGTCCTCACTATATGATATGCATTAAGTGTATGATATATTATTCATATCATAAGACAAGTTACCTATAGAGTGGATATTTATATTGGTTATATATATTTTATTATTGTAATTACTATATATCCAAATTTATATATGTATTCATCATTTATTTTCTAGCTACATATAGGTGACTACATTATATTATATATCACCACTTTGTTATTAGGGTTTTTTATCACTATTTTTTTAATTTATCTGTATCTATCTATCTATTTCACATCTGAAGATTTGACTAATTCTATTTATTCATGTAATTTATCATTGTTTTCACATTTTATTATGTATAGATTTAACGTTTTAGAAAAATTAATTTCATAAAACACTTATATTATATATCCCTATGTCTATACATTAGGTATACACATGGTTTATATTGCTGTCTGAATAGTCACTTATACTATCACATTTCATTAGTGTTCATATAATGTCAATGCACTATCTGATTATATATATATATTATTTTCATATATATTTATCTTTATTTTTACCTTCATGCACATAGATTTTTCTCATTATAATAATACACTTGACACATTGTTGCTATAATGTTCACTATTAGTCTTTTTCTTCTCTTGTTTTTGTTTTTATATTTATTGTCATTTGTTGTAACCATTTGGGTTCTCACAGTCTCATATAATGATTAGCGTCATGTTAACATCTTATACTATAAGTTCGTTGTAACAGCTTAAAATCACAGCTGTTTGCATAATCAGTTAGACCATCTTCTGATTCATTGGTTTAAGATTAGGGCGTACACTTTAGAGACTGCTATATATTCTGATACTGTGAGAACCTCAGTACTCTTTGATAAAGCGCCTCCACGGCGGGAAACGCGTCAGAGTTTTTTATCACCTTGTGTGTTTGTTTTTTTGGCCATTATGCCCAATAAATAATCTTTATTTCAATTTTTGCCCCAGCCTTTTTTCATTTCCTGGCAGTGCTCCGCTTTTTTCTTTCTTTTCTACATACACATGTGACAATGTAGTAATCAACATGAAGATGAAGTGATACAACAACTAATCACATACAGGCATACCCCACATTAACGTACGCAATGGGACCAGAGCATGTATGTAAAGTGAAAATGTACTTAAAGTGAAGCACTACCTTTTTTACACTTATCGATACATGTACTGTACTGCAATCACCATATACGTGCATAACTAATGTAAATAACGCATGTGTAACAGGCTCTGTAGTTTCCCCGCTTGCACACAGCTTCTGTACAGGTAGGGAGCCGGTATTGCTGTTCAGGACATGTGGACAGGCGCCTGCGTGAGATGCCATTTGCCTATTGGGCGATATGTCCTTACTCGTGAGTGTACTTAAAGTGAGTGTCCTTAAACCGGGGTATGCCTGTACATTGCAAAGTTAATGATGTTTAAAACATTGGTGTCTTTTCATACAAACATGCATTGAGTGTTAACATCGCTCATGTGCATCAATGGATGTTCTCCTCCCATAATCAATAGCTGAGCAGGGTTTATCCCCTTCTCTCCACCCACCCCTATATTACATGAATGGATGTTGTTACGGTTGCTAAATTACATGTTATGTAATGTCCCTAATGATTTTAAAAGACACTGCACAATAACCAGCAAGTGTAGCTAAACGCACGTACACAATACAGAAACGACATGTTTCAATTGTCACATCTTTTTCATTACGTTCTGTTTATACATCCTTTAACTATATTGAGGTACTGTATCGAGGTTTCATTACGTTCTGTTTATACATCCTGTAACTATATCGAGGAACTGTATCGAGGTTTGCACATCTTATGACAGATGTGAATTGAAATACATACCATGCGCAGTCATTGAAGTGATATACCTTGAAAAAGAATACATGAATGAATATAAATCATTGTCATGACATGTTCATTAAGGTAAGCAACACACAAAATTGACCATTTTGTGTGTGATATGAAACAACATCTAGAATACGTCAAATATGATCAGAAATACACAATAGTGTACACATCATTGTGACTCACATGTCACACTGCAAAAGAAACATTGTATGTAACCATACTGCACTAGCTATTGACTATGGACATAGTAGGTTTATTGTGTATGCATAACCAAAAAGAGCATGTACATAAAATATAGATTTAGTACACATTATTTCTTCACGTACACACAACACCTTTTATTGGTAAGAAGTATAATACAACCTGTTGATGAATGACATACCGGTGCCACATGCAATTGTCCACACAGCAGAGAAGAGAAAGGTGTGCGAACCATATTCATCTGTTTCCTAAGTGAATGGTATTTGGACAAATGTATTTATCATAACAAAGAATGAATACATCTATGTAGTACTATGAACATATATGTATTTGCTTACATGAAAAAAATGTGTTTATGACATTCAGACGTGTCTCAACACCACTGGCTGTTTGGTCATTGTCAGCTGGTAAATTGACGGGATGCTCCTCCTCCAAACCCTGACATATGTCTGTTTGTACATTATTGTGGAGTGCCACATTGTGCAAAATGCAACATGCAATTATATTATCAGACACTTTAGCAGGCTTATATTGAAGTGCCCCACCAGTTCTATCGAGACACCTAAATCTTGTCTTGAGAAGCCCAAATGTCCTCTCTATGACGGATCGCGTAGATATATGGGCAACATTGTACCTCTCCTCTGCTTCACTTTGAGGGTTTGCCACAGGGGTCAACAGCTACGGCCTAATTCCGTATCCTGAGTCACCTATAATCCATCATGCACAAATATGAAACAATTAGTGTTAACATTATTACATACAACATTTCCTAGAAAACCAAGAGTTGTTTGTTAACACATCATAATATGTACTCACCCACCAGCCAACCAGGTCCAAAATAGCCTTCTTCGAAAGCATTGAAGACTGATGAGTTTCTCAGGATAGAGGAATCGTGACTGGAACCAGGGAATTTGGCTACCACATGCATAATCTTCATCGTGGCATCGCATACCACCTGTACATTCAGGGAATTGTAGTGCTTACGGTTGTGGTAAGCATGCTCACTCTGACTAGGCGGGATCAAAGCAACATGGGTGCAATTGGTTGCACCCATCACACATGGTATCCCGGCTATGGTATAAAAGCCACTCCTGACTTCCAGCCACTCTGTGTGCTCTGTAGGAAAATGAATATAATTCCTGTAGCGTCTATTGAGTGCACATAGAAACTGGGTAAAGGCCCGCGAGAATGTAAATTGCGAGACCCCGCCCACTATGCCCACAGTTGTCAGGAATGACGCGGAAGCAAGTAAATGTAATGAGCACAGCATTTTAACAAGCCCAGGGACTGCACGACATCTGGCTGTCACAAAATCGAAATCTCCCTGTATCTCTTCATAAAGAGCTAAGATTGCTGCTGAACTCAAATTATAGCGACTTACAATCTCCTCCTCACTCATCCCATCTAACAGGGTTCTCTCCCTGTACAAACGAGGACGATGCACATCTTCTCTCCTCTCTCTTCTCCTCTCATCTGCTTGCCCTCTCCCTCTCCTGTCCGCGTGCCTGTCCCTGTCACTATCACTGCCACTGTCCCTGCCTCTGTCCCTGTCCCTTCCTTGGCCTGTGACATCCCCTCCATCAGCAAGCCTCTCCTCCAATAGAATGTTCCTCCGTCTCATAAACATTCGCATCATTTTCAGGTCTGTAGCTGTGAATGCGCAGGTAATTGCCCTCCTTTAAATACCTATGTGATGATGTCAGGTGACTTGCTGAAGTGCAAGGTGTTACATTAACATATCCAAGTAGTTCACTCCCAACGTGTATGCATTAGCAATTAAAATAATTATGTATGTGTGTTCACCAGGCAATCATGATATTTGAGAATGATGTAACGTTTGGCTTTGTACAAGCATTTATTGTCAAGTATTTCTGGAATGTGTAATGCATGTACCACTTCTGAACGCAACACTAATTGGGATACAACCATGACATTGACGTTGAGAAACTACGTTGCAACATGTGTAATTTGGCATGTTATTGTCACCTGTTCACATGAAGTTATTGTAAAGTGCATATGCATAATTTAATGGCATCAGGATAGTTGCTATTGATTCAGTTTGAATCGTGTAAAAATGAGTAACTATTATAGATGTGTGTATAAGTTAGCATGAAGTGATTGTAATGCATCGTGTACAAAGTAAACATGCAATGTTATTGAGTATGCAATTGCGGACCTCATGAAAAGAGTGGGGTCACAAAGTACATGTAAACATGAAAACAAACAGCTACATTTACGTTTGATCATGTGTTACACATTACACGCATTGTATAATGTATAGCAACATTACTATACGCTGGATGTGTTAGATGTGTGAAATGTGTTACATCATATAATTAATTGAAGCACACTTAAGTAACATGTTTGATATGATGTGACCTGTTCCTTTAAGGGTTGAGTATAGGATTTTCCCTTGACACATCATAACATTAAGACTAATGTGACACGCAAATCATCATAACATTGAAAAGTACAATGTTATGCAAATAATAAACGTAAGGGGTGACACGATGAAGTGAATGACCTCGACACTGTAATGCCAAGCACATTTGTATTATGAGCAATAGAACGTAAACACTGCTATAATGTTATAAGTCCCCGCTCCATTGACTCCATTGATGTAGAGATGAGGTTTTTTTTCTAAGTGCTGTCCCGGCAACCTTGACGATCGTTCTCCCCTCCAACTTGCCAACTTTAGTTGGCGGGACCAATTGCCGATGAAATCTCCATTTCTGAGTGCCGATCAGCACCGATAAGCTGATCGGGGTTACTTGAATACTGCCGATTTCAAAAAGTGCCGAAAAGTGCCGATAAGCCGCATGCCGATAATTTTTTATCGGCAAGAAAAACTCCCTATTTTGAGCACTTATCGGCGCTTATTGAATCTCAAATCCAATTTTGGCGGGAAAATGCCGATAAAAGCCTTATCGGCGCTTACTGCATGAGGCCCTTAGTCTCTGTGAGGCAGAATTTCCTAGTTTCAAAACGAAGCCGGTTGCTCTGCTATTTGTAACAGAGCAACTTTGAAACTCCGCCCTAGCTTCATCAACATAAGTCACTGGATGGCTTGGTTCTCTGACTTGGCAAACCCCTTAAATACCTTCCCCTGAGCTATATTCAGCATGGAGGAAGGAGGGAGTTCTTCCCCGCCAACCAGTAGGAATAGGGGCTCGTCCTTTGGCTGATATTAGAGGAGGAGGCTTGCCAAGCCAGCTCGAAAACCGGGTGAGCGGGAAATAGGATTTAGTCAATGGGAGAAGCACCTACTATCTGTATCTCCCCCAGCTAACTCATTGCCACCCGCTGGCCATGCTCCACAAAGTCTGGCAGATACAAAAGGTTTCCCCACAGGGTGCCTTTTGTTATCTGGACCTGGCAATTTTCCCTTCTTCGCCCACCAAACGGTCTTCTAACCTCTGGATAGCCTCTCCTCTTTGAACTACGGACCATATACAGACATGCCGGAGTCTATGCAGATGCCCTGGCTGACTGTATAGTATTTTAACAAATGTATAAAACATTACAAAGTACACTTTAATAAAGTATGGACTTTGGGGAACCTCATACTTACAAGGGCAATGGGTTTGGGATATTTGAACTCGAAAGTCAGGAGTCTGGGGGACCCTGGGTTGCCCCAGTGTAAATCACCCTGCGTACCGACCGTCGAATCATGCCTGCTCGCCGGGGAGAATTAAAGGACTACTGGTAATTTCAGCCCCCAAACACCTGCAAAGAAAATAATTGCATTTCTACCCAAATATCCCACCTAAAACTTGTATATATGAAATTTCACAGTTCTAGGGCACAGGAAACATGTAAACAGGAAAAGCAGGGTTCACTTTATCTTTGACATGTATAATCCCTGGTCCTTGGCTTATGGTGCTATGTAGCTACCAGGGAACCCACGGTTTCAGGGGTAACCATATGGGCTTAAACCTTTATTGTATAGCCTGGTTACCCCCTCCTGTCACAGTATCCCCCGGATAAGCACAGATAACATTCCTAGAGACACTGTCTTTAAGTAAAACCCTTGCTTGCTTTATTCATTGTAACACCGCCGGAAGAAGAGATCAGTGTATCTCGATAGCTCGCACAAATAAAAGCATTTTGTTAGCCACAGAACGGTATCGTCTATTCATTTTGATTATTAAGCTCGGCTAACACGGTACAGGCATCTCTCTCTATCTCTCTCTTACAGGCATCTCTCTCTCTCTCTCTCTCTCTCTCTCTCTCAGCAAAGCATATAGCAAATGGAAATATAACTGTATGCTCATTTGCATGTCTTAGGCATACAGTTATATTTCTATTTGCTATATGCTTTGCTGAGGAGGATTTTTGTCACTTTTTTTACTCACCATAACTTATCTAAGTATGGTAAACCCCATCCTCATTGCTTTAGCTTTGCATAGCCAGTGTAACCAACCCCACACTGATGAGACCCATTAAGGTCGAAAAAGCTGTCTGTGGGTCGGTTTACTGGCAATGCATCTTAACCCTGACTGTGCTTAAAGCTGTGACAATGCAGCAAGCTTAAGCCTATAGGGAACCATGTTTAAAATGGGTTTGAAGCAAAAAGTGGCACTGTGTGCTCATGTGCATGTCATTTCCCAGAATCCCTTGCTGCAGTGGAAGTGCTGTTTGCTGGGTGATAATGGTGAAAAGCGGGGTTGCAAACCTGCCTAAGACATGCAAATGAGCATACAGTTATATACAGTTAGGTCCAGAAATAATTGGACACTGATACAAGTTGTGTTATTTCGGCTGTGTACCTGTAATGTCTGTATGCCCGCAGACCTGGCCAGTCCCGAGTACTGAGGTGGGTAAGGGTATAACATGCACCCACTGCAGTGAGGGCATGCCCGGAGTGTGCTAAGTTGCGTTGTCAGGTCTGGAGAGTAAGGGTTAACGCTATACTTGCTGAGTCCGGGATGCCAGAGGTCAAAGGGTTAATGTCCAAAAGCCAGAGTTCAGGGGCATGAGAGAGCAGCATAGTGATGTCCGGAAGCCAGGGTTCAAGGGCAAGAGAAGGCAGCGTAGTCAAGTCCAAAGCAGAGTCCAAGTTCAAACCAAGGGAAATACAAACAGGGGCAGGGACAGGAACCAGAGCTGAAACAGACAAGGGAGCTAGGCATAGACACTGCACACACAGGAGCTACAGGAAAGCTATGCAGAGCAAGGAATGAAAGGACAGAGTAGGGTTATAAGGGAAGAAGGGCCAATAGAAGCAAGGGGTGGAGCAGGGGTTTGTCTGGACGTTTGCAGGGATAGGTTCAGGTGAGCAGCGGAGGAGACAGGGGAAGAATCCACCGCAATAGCCTGCAGCTGGTGAGGGGTGGAGCCACGGTTGCAAAAGGGCTGGTAAAAGGATCGGGTGCGCGCGCCCTCTGTAAGGCTGCCGTGCACGCGCACAGATCGTGTGCCTGGGCGTGTGGCATGCACTGCGGAGGAGCGGCTCGGCATGGAGGAGGTAAGGGAGCGAGAGGGAGAAGGAGAGGAGCAACCAGGAGCGGTGGGAGCTGAGGTGATGGGGACACACTGAGAGATGCGTGTCCCCTGATCCGTCACCGATGATTGGGTACGCGCCTTCTGCGAAGCTACTGCGTGCACGGTCCGATCGCGTGAGTGGATGTGCAGCGTGCGCCGTGGAGGGACGGCTATGTGAGGAGGGGGTAAGAGATTAAGGAGGCAGGGAATCAGGGCAGGAGAGCAGAGTGGGGATTGAGGTGGAGGGGACGTGCTACGAGGCACTTGTCCCCCGATCCGTTACAGTACCCCCCCCCTTGAGGATAGCGAACTCTGCCCAGGGTAAAAAATCCACCCAGTTGAGATTCTGAGACGAAGCATCTGAGATACTGTTCCAATGTCTGATTCGTTCTTTCCGTCTGGCCGTTGGTCTGCGGTTGATAACCCGAGGAAAAGAGAAGAGAAAGGCCAAGTCTCTGAAAGAACGCTCGCCAAAACTTAGAAATGAATTGAGTACCTCTGTCTGTAACAATGGAAAGTGGCACGCCATGTAACCTGAAAATTTCCTTAGAAAAAATGTCAGCCAAGGTAGCTGAGTTGGGAAGACCCTTGAGGGGTATAAAGTGTGTGTGCTTGGAAAACCTGTCCACTACCACAAGGATCGTATTCATCCCTTTAGAATTTGGAAGTTCCACAATAAAGTCCATGGAGATATCCTCCCAAGGCTGTTCTGGAATGGGAAGAGGCAGGAGGAGACCCGAAGGTTTGTGGCGGGCGGACTTGCTCTGAGCACAGACTGGACAAGCTCTGGTGAAATCAAAGATGTCTTTGTTCATTTTAGGCCACCAAAAGGTCCGTTTGATAAGATCTACTGTCCTCTTGAAGCCTGGATGGCCAGTGGATCTAGAAGAATGCCCCCAGTGTAGGATTTTATGGCGAAAACATGGTGCAGCATACAACCGTCCTTCTGGCACCTTAAATCTCCTAGGGACATGGGACTGAGCCTTATTGATCTCATCCAAGATATCAAAGTTATTAACAGAAATAATATACTTAGCGGGAAGGATTGTTTCTGACGATTCGTTAGATCCTTCCTCCAACGAGAATTGACGAGACAGGGAATCGGCCTTGATATTCTTGGTACCTGGGATGTAAGAAATCGTGTAATTGAAACGAGAGAAAAACAATGCCCAACGTGCTTGACGGGATCCTAGACAACGAGCTCCCTCAATGTACAATAAGTTTTTGTGATCGGTGAGAATAGCCACTGGCTCTTTGGTACCCTCGAGTAGATGTCTTCATTCTTGGAGGGCTAATTTGATAGCCAAAAGTTCACGGTTCCCGACATCATAATTTCTTTCGGCCAAAGAGAACTTCCTGGAAAAGAAACCACACGGATAGAGTTTCTCTTGTGGAGACGATCTCTGATAGAGTACTGCCCCAGCTCCCACATCTGAGGCGTCTACTTCCAGGGTGAAAGGAAGGGAAGTATCCGGATGTCGAAGGATGGGGGCAGAGACTAAAGCTCTTTAAAGGAACTCGAAGGCTTTGATGGCTACAGGGTACCATGCTGTCGGGTCAGCACCTTTCTTGGTCAGAGCGGTAATGGGGAGAGCAAAAGTAGAGAAATTACGGATGAACTTCCGAAAGTAGTTTGAAAAGCCAAGGAAACGTTGAACAGCTCTTAGGGAATTTGGCAACGGCCAATCGAGAACAGACTTCAATTTCTCGGGGTCCATGGTAAAACCTTTATCAGAGATTATATAACCAAGGAAGGCTGTAGAGGATTGGTGGAAGAGACATTTCTCCATTTTCGCGTAGAGGCGATTAACACGGAGCCGAGAGAGAACCACCTTGGTGTGACGAATGTGCTCTTCCAGATTCTTGGAGAAAATGAGGATATCATCTAAGTACACGATGACAAAGGTTCCCAGAATGTCCCGGAAGATATCATTCATAAATTCTTGGAAGACGGCAGGGGCATTGCAGGGGCCGAACGGCATCACGAGGTATTCGTAATAACCCGAACGTGTGCTAAATGTGGTTTTGCATTCGTCACCGTCTCTTATCCGAATAAGATTGTAAGCTCCTCTCAGGTCGAGCTTGGAAAATAAAGAGGCTCCTTGGAGCCGGTCAAAGAGTTCAGAAATTAGCGGAAGAAGATACCGGTTTTTAACAGTAATTTTGTTGAGCAAACGAAAGTCGATACAGGGTCTTAGAGAGCCATCCTTCTTTTTCACGAAGAAGAAACCTGCCCCTGTGGGTGAGGTGGAATTCCGAATAAAGCCTTATTCGATGCTCCTGGATGTAGGTCGCCATCGCCTCAGTCTCGGGCACTGATAAGGAATAGGACTTAGACTTGGGAAGTATGGCTCCAGGAATTAGTTAGATGGGGCAGTCGTATGAACGATGAGGGGGTAGAACCTCTGCCTGGGTTTTGTTAAAGATATCTAGGAACTCATGATATACCTTCAGCAAGGTGGAGAGAGAAGAAGAAGGAGTGGTGTCGAGGCCAGCGAGCACGGCAACGGGAGGAGTGACCGTCTTCTCCACAGTAGAAGCCCATTGGATCGGTAATTCATTGGTCCTATCCACACGTGGGTTGTGAAGCTGGAGCCACGGCAATCCCAGAATAACCTGGACAGTAGGAGAGTGGAAAATATCGAAAATGATGACCTCAGTATGACCATTCGCGGTGGTCAGGGTAAGCGGGATAGATTCCCAAATGATGAAAGCAGGTTGGAGCGGTCGACCGTCTGTAGCCTCCAGGCCGATGGGAGACTTTTTCTTGACTAACGGGATTTGGTTGGTGTTGGCAAAGTCGTGATCCAGGAAGTTACCACCAGACCCGGAGTTGATGAAGGCTTCAACCTCTACCTTAAGATTAGGACCCACCAAAGTTATGGGGAGCAGGATCGTCTTCGGTAGTTCTTTGGGGGGAGAGGGGCAAGGAGAAATGGTACCCAGTAGAAGCCCCTCTACCTTTACTGGGCGTTCTCATTTCCCGGTTTCACAAGGCAGTGATGAAGTTGGTGTTCCGGGGAGCCGCAGTAGTAGCAGAGACCCTCTTCGCGGCGTCATGCTCTCTCAGTGGCCTGGACCTGTTGGCTACCGATTTGCATCGGTTTGGGAGCATCCAACGCAGGAAACGCCAAAGGAGGGGACCTAGGGGAGACAGGCAAGGACGAGAGAGAACAGGGACGGTGACGCTTGTGGCGTCGTTCTTGAATGCGTTGATCCATCCGGATGCTAAGGGAGATGAGATCCTATAGAGATGAGGGACAAACATGAGCTGCAAGGTCACCTTTGAGGGATTCAGACAGACTGTGCCAGTATGCGGCGGCGAGAGCTTCATCGTTCCACTGGGTCTCTGCGGCGATGGTGCGGAACTCCACCGCATATCTTGCAGCCGACCTGCGAGCCTGGGAGAGATGAAACAAGGAAGAAGCTGCAGTTTCCCTACGCCCTGGTGTGTCAAAGACCTGCTGGAACTCCTGCCGGAATTTGGGGTAATCTTGGGTTATGTCAGGTCTGTGTTCCCAGAGAGGGGAAGCCCAAGCGATAGCATCGCCAGTGAGCAGGGCATAGACGTATGCTACTTTAGTACGCCCAGAGGGAAAGTGAGACGGGACATTTCAAATTGGACGTCACACTGATTCAGGAATCCCCGGCAAGTAAGGGGGTCCCCATCATACCGGTTGGGAGCTCGAATACGTGGTTCCGGATTGCCCATAGGTATTGGGGCCGGGGGTGAAGGTACCACTGCGGGATCCCGTAGTGTGAGATTGGAAAATCTTTGGGTAACAGTGGTGAGTTGATCACTTAAAAATTGCCAATTTTCCATAGAGACACCTTGGCCCACCTCAGGGGGGTCTGCATTTGTTGGGCTCTGCATAATGTAATGCCTGTATGCCCGCAGACCTGGCCAGTCCCCAGTATGGAGTGTGGTAAGTTGCGTTGCCGGGCCTCGAGAGTAAGGGTTATCGTTATACTTGCTGAGTCCGGGGTGCCAGAGGTCGGAGGGTTAATGTCCAAGAGCCAGAGTTCAGGGGCAGGAGAGAGCAGCGAAGTGATGTCCAGAAGCCAGAGTTCAAGGGCAGGAGAAGGCAGTGTAGTCAAGTCCAAAGCAGAGTCTAAGTTCAAACCAAGGGAAATCCAAACATGGGCAGGGACAGGAACTAGAGCTGAAACAGACAAGGGAGCTAGGCATAGACACTGCACACACAGGAGCTACAGGAAAGCTATGCAGAGCAAGGAATGAAAGGACAGAGTGGGGTTATAAGGGAAGAAGGGCCAATAGAAGGGAGTTGTCTGGGAGTTTGCAGGGATAGGTGCAGGTGAGCAGGGGAGGAGACAGGGGAAGAATCCACCGTAATAGCCTGCAGCCGGTGCGGGGCGAGCCACGGTTGCGAGAGGGCTGGTAAAAGGATCGGGTGCGCGCGCACTATGTAAGGCTGCCGTGCGCGCGCACCGATCGTGTGCCTGGGCGTGCGGCGTGCACTGCAAAGGAGCGGCTCGGCATGGAGGAGGTAAGGGAGCGAGAGGGAGAAGGAGTAGAGCAACCAGGAGCGGTGGGAGCTGAGGTGACGGGGACACACTGGGAGATGTGTGTCCCCTGATCCGTCACCAACGATTGGGTATGCGCGCCTTCTGCAAAGCTAATGCGCGCGTGGCCCGATCGCGTGAGTGGATGTGCGGCGTGCGCCGAGGAGGGATGGCTATGTGAGGAGGGGGTAAGAGATTGAGGAGGCAGGGAATCAGGGCAGGAGAGCGGAGTGGGGATTGAGGTGGAGGGGACGTGCTGCGAGGCACTTGTCCCCCGATCCGTTACAATACCAAAATAAATTCAAGTTACAGTTAAATAATGAATATGGGCTTAAAGTGCATTCTATCAGCTTTAATTTGAGGGTATTCACATCCAAATTGGAGAAAGGGTTTAGGAATTACATCGCTTTAATATGTAGCCCCCTCTTTTTCAAGGGACCAAAAGTAATTGGACAATTGAATCTAAAGTTGTTTCATGGACAGGTGTGGGCTATTCCTTCAATATTTCATCATCAATTAAGCAGGTAAAAGGTCTGGAGTTGATTCCAGGTGTGGCATTCGCATTTGGAAGCTGTTGCTGTGAACCCACAACATGCGATCAAAGGAACTCTCAATGCAAGTGAAACAGGGCATCCTTAGGCTACAAAAATATAGAAAATCCATCAGAGAGATAGCAGGAACATTAGGAGTGGCCAAATCAACAGTTTGGTACATTCTGAGAAAAAAAGAACGCACTTGTGAGCTCTGCAACACAAAAAGGCCTGGACGTCCACAGAAGACAACAGTGGTGGATGATCGTAGGATCCTTTCCATGGTACAGAAAAACCCCTTCACAACATCCAGCCAAGGGAAGAATACTCTCCAGGAGGTAGGCATATCATTATCCAAGTCTACCATAAAAAGAAGACTTCACGAGAGCAAATACAGAGGGTTCACCACAAGGTGCAAACCATTCTTAAGCTTCAAGAATAGAAAGGCCAGATTAGACTTTGCCAAACAATATCTAAAAAAGCCAGCCCAGTTCTGGAACTGCATTCTTTGGACAGATGAAACTAAATCAACTTGTACCAGAATGATGGGAAGAAAAAAGTATGGAGAAGGCTTGGAACGGCTCATGATCCGAAGCATACCACATAATCTGTAAAACACGGGGGAGGCAGTGTGATGGCATGGGCATGCATGGCTTACAATGGCACTTGGTCACTAGTTTTTAAGGATGATGTGACAGAAGACAGAAGCAGCCGGATAAATTCTGAAGTGTATAGGGATATATTGTCTGCTCAGATTCATACAAATTCAGCGAAGTTGATTGGACGACACTTCACTTTACAGATGGACAATGACCCAAAACATACTGCAAAAGCAACCCAGGAGTTTTTTAAGGCAAAGAAGTGGAATATTCTGCAATGGCCGAGTCAATCACCTGATCTCAACCCGATCGAGCATGCATTTCACTTGCTGAAGGCAAAACTTAAGGGAGAAAGACCCACGAAAAAACAACAACTGACGATAGCTGCAGTAAAGGCCTGGCAACGCATCACAAAGGAGGAAACCGAGCGTTTTGTAATGGCCATGCGTTCCAGACTTCAATCAGTCATTGCCTGCAAAGGATTCTCGACAAAGTTTTAAAAATGAACATTTTATTTATGATTGTGTTAATTTGTCCAATTACATTTGAGCCCCAGAAATAAGGGGACTGTGTATGAAAATAGTTGCAATTCCTAAACGTTTCATACGATATTTTTGTTCAACCCCTTGAATTAAAGCTGAAAGTCTGCACTTCTGCACTTCTATTGCTTCTCGGTGCAGTGTCCAATTATTTCCGGACCTAACTGTATATATAGTTGCTGTTCAGAATGCAGGGAATAGACACAGATCATATGAGACAAAATTGGTGTGATTTGGGGTAATTCTACAGAATACTAATAAATGTGGTCCTTTGAAATTGTCATGTTTTGTGCACTGCGTGAAGCTGCTTATGTGATATCAGTAAAAATGCTTTGTACTGAGTGACATCATTTAATACTAATCCCCCCTCAAAATACTACGTCATGCAGTAGAGAAATCTTGTTATGAAACCTAATTTAACTAAATTTAACTAACCTGATTTAACAAAAGTTTCATTAACCCTTAAGTGAAGCAGTAATTTTTACGGAATATATTTCTTGCCATGCTCATAAAAACTGTTTTGAACTTACTGTCTGCTTAATGTAGTAACTTATTTTCAGTTTCTATTTCCGAAAATATTTGTGTGAAAAAATGCGAGTAGCAGGAAAGTGGAGCTTCAGTCATCACCTAAATCAGGCAAATGTCGACGGGTAGATGGTTATACAAATTCCCCATTGACTTATTTCCTTGGACACAGATTATTTACAGCTTCTTATATTATGATACATATATATATACTGTATAATGTACAACGTTACCAACTCCATTCCTATTCTTTGGGGGATCTCGTTTGGGGAGCTTGTCAGGTGCCTTATTACTATGTTAGATATATGCAGACCTGCTGTATATCAAGCTACCATTTCTTATATTTTTGACTTAAAACACATGAACGGAGGAAACACTGGGATTTTTTTTTGAAGGGTACAGCAGTAATTTAAGTCTCATAGGCGTGAAACATTTAACAACAGCAAACAATTTGTAATAGGATCAATCTGACTTTCCTTTAAAAAGCTGCTCCATTTCTATCTTATTACGCACATTAAATATCTTTACAAAAAAAATTGGAACAACCCTCCAATCCTGAAAGTCTTATTTATCCACAGGGTCAATTAACAGCAATATCCCTAGCTGACATTGAACAAGATTGTTGTGAAATACAGAAGCAGCGGCTGTTATTCGAACAAACCTCAAAATTGATTTCGAGATTTGTCCGTGGTCCTCACTAGTTTTGCCAGGGCAGACAATAATGGTCCATCAGATTAACACAGCAGGGATCCCTGCTGTGTGAGTCCTACCGGGGTCTGCCTGTCTGTAAGAGACGCGCAGTAAGAGAAAGGCTAAATCAGTCACTCTAACTGCGCGCCTCTCACAGGCGATCGCGGGGGTTTTATTTAATTTTAAACATTACAGTAATGAAGCAGGGGGTCTCTGGAGCTGAACCACATTGATTTCAAGTCCGGGGACCCCCTACTTACCAAGATACAGGCCCCGTTATGGGGTGATGGTATCTCCTATGCATGTCAATGTCTCGCGTCATGTGATCGGGACATTTCCATGCATAGGAGATACCGGCACCCCATAACGGGGCCTGTATCTCAGGAAGCAGAGGGTCCCTGGACCTGAAACCAATGCGGTTCTGCTCCGGAGACCACCTGCTCACATACACTAGTCATAACATTTAAATTAAAATATATAGTAAGCACCAATACACAACCCACCCCGTGCCCCCACATACTGTAAAACCAATATTTATTTTTATAGACACAGGATTAATACAACAGGCCGGCAGGGGTCCCTGGGTGGTCCCCATGGGTGTCCGCAGGCCCCACTGTGCACCCCAGGGGGTTCCCACAGGTGTCTGGGGGCCCCCGGGTGGTCCCTGCTAGACTCTGTGGCCTCCAGGTGGTCCCTACGTGTGTCCGTGGGCCCCAGTGGGGGCCGCTGTGGGTGTCTGGGGCTCCCCGGGTCATCCTCATGCGTGTCTGGGGGCTCTTGGGTGGTCCTTGGGGCCCACAGAGACCACCTGGAGGCCCATGGAGCCTAGGAGGGACCACCCGAGGGCCCTCAGACACCTATGGGTACCCCCCGGTTGCACTGTGGGGCCTGCGGACACCTGTTGGGACCACCCGGGGACCCCTGCCGGCCTGTAATGTTATTACTTGTGTATTGTAGCGGGTGGTCTCTGGAGCAGAACCTTGTTGATTCGACATCCGGGGACCCATGCTTCCCGAGATACAGGCCTCATTATGGGGTGCCGGTATCTCCTGTGCATGTAAATGTCTCGCGTCACGTGATTGGGACATTTCAATGCATAGGAGATACCGGCACCCATAACGGGGCCTGTATCTCGGGAAGTAGGATGCCCCCAAACCTGAATTCAATGCGGTTCAGCTCCGGAGACCCCCTGCTACATTACTGTAATGTTTAAAATTAACTAAAACCTCCGCGATCGCCTTTGAGAGGTGCGCAGTTAGAGGGACTGATTCAGCCTCTATTACAGACAGGCAGACCCCGGTAGGACTCACACAGCAGGGACCCCTGCTGTGTTAATATGATGGGCCATTATGCCTGCCCCAGCAAAACTAGTGAATATATCTCAACCTACACGCGGCATAACGCACTATTTACCAAGGTAAATGTTCGAATAACGTCCGCTGCATCTGTACTTTGTCACTGCAACTGCATTACCTTTGTTCACAGCACTGTGCCAAAGAGATGTTTTTTCATTAGATATAGCTTTGGGTAAACTTGGACTAACTACAGTAACTGCATGGGGTTATGATGTGATAACTAGGTAGGCGTGTTTAAAATATACTGTTCTTACTAAAGTATTTTAGATCTATAGAAGAAGCACTTTTTTTCTCTCTTTAACTTGAGCAATGCTTTTTAAGTTTGTTTTTTTCTTTCAAATTGCTTCTCTGTTGTTCATTAGTAAAAAAAATCACAGAAAAGAACAGCTATCAATAAGTAAATACACATTTACAATTAAAACATATTGACAACTGATATAGACAATCTTACCTACTCTGTATGCTCATCTTTAATACTTTCCTAAAACTATGATCTTACTTGATCTTTTATTCTTTATATGTAATTTATTTTCTAGCCAAGTATTTTTGCCTTGTGATTAAGCCACCCGTTGTATTACTGTATCATATTTATCTCCACCACGTCTGCTGGAAGGCTGTTTAATGTGTGACCAGCCATCTTGGCCCAAAAATCTAGTTCAGTTATCCTCCCTGTAGCACATTCTAGCAAGAGGAAGTGGTTTAGAATCGTTCATAAACAGTTATTCTAGAGAATTAGGATCACCCAGGGGGTTAAACAAGAACAGGAGTGACCAGAGTAGTGCTCCTGCTGGAGAGCCAGATCTGTGGGCTAAAGGACAAACTGTGCTTTGGGAGGACAGGGACAAAATATGGATCTGTTAGTAAGATGGGTCCTTAGGGACCATGGCTCAATTAAAGTTGAAGGGATCACCCTAATCAAGCTCTTGAATAAGACTCCACTTGGGTAACCTCCCTGACACCCAAAACCAGTGCCCCTGCCAGGGGGGAAACATAGGAGCCTTCCTTTCAGGAGAAGTTGAACTGTTTGCTGTTGTTGCTGATACTTCTTTTTATAAAAGTCAATGGCACCCTGTTTTTCCTCATGACACCCTCACCCTATGGTACTGTAAGCCAGTCTATGACAACAAACCAGCACACCTAACCAGTTGTTACAGTACACAGAAGCCCTTGTGGCTATTGAACGCATACCAATGATCCTGTCCATCAACTGTATAACTACATAAGACACCGCCCATGTTCCCCTCAGTATACTCTAGTAGTGACTACAGCCCAGTTTTCCTGCTGACCTACCCTGTACTGGCGGTATGCCTCTGACTAATAAGCTGTATTTTGGTGAGTTTGGTACAAAATTAAGGTTCTATTTATTTTTGGGACTTTCTTACCACTTTTGTACTGTTTTAGAAGAAGCTTGCCAGTTCTCCAAGTTTTTCTACCATTTTAGAGACGGTTTGCAAAAGTTTTGTGAAATTTGAAACTCAAGTATGGAACTCCCGCTAACTTCAGTGAAAGTTTATACTGATTTGTAGAGAGTTGTGAACATTTAGAAAAATATTAGTATTAGCAAAAGTCATATTGGCAGCTTTAACTGTGTCCTAAACTCAGTACTTGTGTCAAATGTACTCAAAATTCAAGTTCTTTCCAGAGACAAAATAAATATGGCAAAAACACAGAGGCATGCCATTTGCATGTTGGTATTTTTAGTGATAGTAGATGGCAACTGAGCACTAGGGACACAGTGGCTTCTGCCTGTCACTAGTGTTGTTGTCACTGCCAGCCAATACATATCTAATATCTAACTAAGTAAGTTATGTAGGCTTCTGCACTGCTGTCTTTGTGCTGCAACTGGTGGAGCCTACTGTGCCTTTAATGCTGTCTCTGCCTTTTCTGTTTTTTGTAATATGAGAAATATGAAAAAAAAAATGTTTTTATTATTTTTACATTGTGAATATGGTTAAGCTCAATGAGGCAGATTCACATGTACCGGTATAGGTTAGCACATCCGATATGGTGTTATCTCCCATTGACTTGAAGGGGAGCTACTGTCGTTGTGGGTGCGCTAACCCATACTGACACCTAATAAATCTGCTCCTATGTATAGTATGTTGCAGTGGAGAGTGGTGACACAGAAGTCGTTCATTTGCATTGCAGTGCTCCATGCAGTATGTTTTGAATACGTGTATACTACATCAGCAGTATGTAATATGGGGAAAAATGCATAACATAAATTCAGATATAAAATTAAATGAACACTCTTTGTAGCTATGGGGGGGGTCATGTCACAGAATCATAAGAGAAGAACAGGACAGACAGAGAGAAGATGGTTGGCACAGAAAAGAAAATGAGAGGAAGCAGAGAATGGGACATGCAACAATATTTTTTTATTTGATTCAAATTATTATTTGAAAATGTGTAGTACAGCTATGGGTACCCGTTTGGGCCCCCATTTCGCCAACTTATACATGGGATGGTGGGAGACTTCCTCCATTGATCGTGTATCTTCTCCACAGCTCAAAATGTGGAGGAGACACATCGATAACATCTCTAAATGGGATTTATATAATTCAGAATCCATTTTGTTTACCCATACTCGATTTTGTAATGTCATTCAGACTGAACTGCGAGAGATTGTGGAATGCTAGAAAAAGACATTTAAGGAAAACAACTGATTTGTAGGAACGTTAGAACAAGTGAATTGTTTATTGTACATTTTGAGTACAGAATGGAGTATACCAATATTATAGGCTTTATGCCCAGATGAGAATATGTGATTGTTTAATGGTATTCACACCAAACTAGAATTCCAGGAGGTTTTAAGGGCCATATTGAATTGACACATGTTTCAAATAAATCTGCCTTTTATTAATATTGTGTTTAAATTATTAGATTTCTTTATGAATATTAATTTAAATATATTAAGTTATGTAAATTATATTGTGTAGTGGATACTAGTACAAATCAATGAATTACCTCATAAACGTAAGAATAGTATTTGATTTATGCAACATCAATATACAGTACACACATATTTACAGAATTTATTTATTTTTCATTATTTACACTTTCAAATTCATTAATGTAGTTAATAAATAATTAATTATTCATAATGTCACTACATGTATGCATCGCCTCAATATATTATATATTAAAATTGACATGTACTTAGTAATATATATCTACTGAAACTATCCAAACCTATATACAGTATGTTCATACACTATCTTTACTATTACTTTTCCCTTTCGTATGTGATTGCATCCATGGTTGCATCACTATCCCTTCTTTTTACCGTATAAGTGTTTTTTCTAATGTATCAGTGCTTACAGTATTTAAAAGGGGTTGGAGGAGTGGCACAACGTTGTTTATAGAAAAAATATATAACAGTACTTCCTCCCTTGTGCTCACCCTCCGCTGGTCCCAGCGTCTCAAAGCTGGATCCAAGTGGACATGTAGAAATTTGAATGATGGAAGAAGCACACAGGAGCCTTTCTGTAAGTGCACAGTATGTGTATACTGTAAGTGTAAGGCTGCATCCATGGTATGGACGACCGCTCGGACGTGTCCGCACACTGAGCGATCAGACTGCCTAAAGGCAGTGATCGCGTCTATATGGCGTGCGGGCGCGTGCGCACGAAAGTGGGAGGGGGCGCACGTTGCGCAAGAAATCATTTAAAAGTGATTTGTTGGCGCGACAGGCCGGTTATGTGAGCGGTTCGCCTAATGAGGGCGACACAGCTCTGTGACGTCACTGGCACACCCCTAGACATGCCCACGGACGGTGCACGTACCATGGCCAGGGCAATATATATGGACCTCATGTAAACATGTCATTTTATACACAACATTGAAGATCAGAACAAAGATTACTGTATTATTTGAAGTGCAGTCACACATACAGGTGTTGAGTCTTTTGCTAAATAATGCATGTGACATGCTGAGATGTGTGCTCTCATAAGATTAGATGACTTGCACATTGCCGTAAAGTAGTAATCAGTATAAAGTAATCCTTGGCCTATTTTAGGAACATATAGCTGCTCACTAATCACAGTAACACTAGTTTACTAAAACAGTAAAATAGTCTTAATATCTCAAAGAGTTAATGTAAAACAAGATGAATCACCTTATTTAAGCTATCTAAACACTCACTGTACGCTGCAATTATTTCCTAACATCCACCATCAACAACTTGCTTATAGTATTAAGGTTCACTGAAGAATCTTGTTGCTATTACTTCTGCTAAGGATCACCCCTTGCTTTAGCTATTTACCTGTATCCCTCAACTCAGCATCCTATCAAAAATCATTCCTGACTTCTGATGTTTGCCATTTCAAACACGTAATTAATAGTAAATTTTAAAGTAATTAATGGAAATTTGTGCCCAGGACATACTTTAATATGAGAGGCAACTCTAAACGTAACCGATCCACAAAAAAACATGGTGTTAAGCTGTAGCATGTCTCAACTCTCGTTCATGTTCATGGGAGTAAAGGCCTTCTAAAGTTTAGCACTACAGTCGTTTATGACCAGAGCCTCTTTTTTTTGTCCTGCAACAAAATTCAATAAATTAAGAGACATGGTTAAAAATGGCTGTTTAGGCAAACCCATTCTCTCAAAATGTGTTTATATGTACCACATTTTGTATGACTATATTTGACTATACAATGTACATTTTCAGGACCATCAAGCAAGAGCTGTTGGAGTGTACATTGTATAGTCAGCCAGAGGCTGGAGAAGGCATTGAGGAAGATCAGGGTGAGGAGGCTAATCCTCACCGAGGTTCCTTCAGAGGAGGAGTACAGTATGAATGTAAGGATTCTGCTCGATCCGTGCCGGGTTTTCACTACGATCCAGGTTTTCTGTCTCTCCTGCCCTTTCTGCTCACTGTAGCCATTTTGGGTACTGGAAGCCTGCTTTATAAGGCTGCAGTTACTATAGGGAGTCGCTGAGCCAAGTTCTACCATTTGCAGCTCCTGTTTGTCTTTGCAGTTATGGCTTACCCTCTGGCCTGTCTTGATTTCCTGTTGCTGAACCCAGACCGTGACCCTTTCTCGCTGCCTCCCACCTGCTCTGACCTCCATCTGTCTCCTGGACTTTGCAACTCTGCCACCAGCCCTGACCCCTGCTTCCATACCGACTATGGATACTCTTACAGGACTGTCCCTGGGCCCAGGTCGGTTTTTTTTATCCATACCTCAGCCCTGCGGGTCAGCTTCCTTATTTGAGATGAGCACCATCACAGTGAGGTTCCTCCTACAGCTGCCCCTGCTGCTCCTCCAGCTGCCCCTGCTGCCACTGCAGCTGCTCCTTCAGCTGCCCGGGCTTACGCTCCTGCCATAGCTCCAGCTGCTCTTGCCACTGCTCCATATGCTGTTAATGACTCTGCTGCTCCTGCAGCCTACTGTAGCATAAAGAGGAGCTATTGCGGATGCAGATGGCAGGGTTCTGCAGCATCAGGAATAAGGTGTTGAGGCACACATCCTGGAGACAATTCTGCATCATTTGCATCATCACCTACCGTGTTGTCACAAATAGGCTTGGCCAGCTGATGGTAAAGTTAATGGCTTGACTTGGGCTGTACTAATGGAGATGGTTCAAGAGCTACCTCTAAGCTCACTACCCCAGCTGCATCAAGTAAGTCCCTTTCTACATTAGGGGTCTCCTTTGTGGTTGGTACTCTACCTCCTTCTCCTCCTCCATTCCTGTGGAGTCACTCACCCCACCTGTGGAGCCACTACTCCCATCTATATTGAGGCATTGTACTGTATGCAATCTTATGTAAATGTATACTTACCTTGATAAGACACCTTGAAAGTTGAAAGACCGATTGTTGATGCAAGGGGTGTTTTGTATGTATATGCCCGAGTCCATCACGTAGTTGGGATGTAGGTTCATCTCGTTTTCGGAGTTTGTGGGTCCCTAATTGTATTGGGACAGGCACTCAGGTTGGAGCAGGTACTCGGGAGGAGGCAGATTGGAGTTACTGGAGGGACCTGTTTTGATTACTCAACCTATTGGCCCCAACCAATATCTTTCTCCTCTAAAAGTTGCCATGAAAAAACATACCAATCCACGATGCGTGCAGTACCCAGCACCCACCCTTCTTATTGGGACGTGGAGGTGGGGGTGTTCTAATAAAGCCAGCATTCATGCTTAAATTATGTCAAATAGAATTCCTTTACCCTTTTTGGTTTACCCTTTTTGGTTTGGTGTTTCTCTGTAGAATTTGTACTTGTCAATGATATACTCATAGATTTCATCTATAGTTGCTCTCTTATCTATCCCAACTTCAATGGCACAAAATATCAAGTGGCAATGAAGGGGTTAAGGCACAATAGCTGGTTTATTGGGGGTAGAGGGAGTAAGTGAAGGAGGTACTTGGCCCTGGGTGGGTTGTTAGGCCTACCAAGAAGGTTGCAGTATGAGTTAACCGCTTAATTACTTATCTCTGCTGTGGTAATTAAGGGGTAAACCCCCCCACTACCCACCCGGTAGACCTAACCGCACACCCTTAGCCAAGTACCCCCTTCACTCACCCACTCTACCCCCAATAAACATTAAATTACCTACTACTTAGCAATGCAAAACACACCCCATGAACCCCTAACAACCCTCCAGCTAACACATACAGTACAGTAATGGGCATCATTACTATGATCCAGATATGGATAATAGTGCATTTTCATAATTAAAAATAAAACCATTAGACCGTTAGTGAAGTACCCCGCTACAGCTGAATAAGGTAAGTGTGTGTGGGATAAGGTGCTAATGGGTAACGTAGTAGGTAAATATAGAGAGAGCAAGAACCCACTGAAAGCACTCAATATCCCCTAAATGTGCAGTGATAAGTATATTAAAAATAATCTTTAATGCTTTACTGATTAAAATAATGGGTGTTAAAATACATCAATTGACACACATATATATAAACCCTACTGATGAGTATATAAGATACTCCGGATTAGTAAAGTTAGGGAAACGTTTGAGGTTTATTGGATCAACACGTTCCCAGGGATCTGATGTGCAGTATTCCCTTTGGGTGGTAATTTGGTATACACTGGTGTAGGGGGAAAGCTAGCTGATAGCCTGTCCTGTTTGTCAGACAGGTATACAGGTAATAACGTGAGAAGATGTACTTGTACTCACAATAGTGGTATGCAGATAGATAAATCGGCGCAGTATATCCGGTATATCCTCATTGTATTTGGGGTAATGAGTCCTTAATCACCTAACAACAGCTAAATTGCTCCTTAGGTACAAGAGCTAGCTGAAATACACAGAGGGAAAATACAGCGGTGTATAGATTCCTATCGACAGTGTGGTTTGTGTATGCCTATGCGCATATTCATGAATGCGCTTCCACTGTCTTAGAATACTATTGCCACCGAGACATCTGTGTAGTGTGGTTCACCTATCTTTAAGGTCACAGATAGGAGCGAGGTGAGTATATAATGAGGTTTAACAAGGTGAATATTCTGCCAATGTGCAGAGATGTATACACAGATTACTGCTAGCTGACTGAACAGTTAGATAATTAGCCCAATAATGGCTGGGTCAGTCCCATAGACTGCATAAATACTCACATTAGTTACCTAGATTGAAGCTGTAAACTCCATACGTACAGAGAGCTCCTGTCACTAATTGACATCTGCACTGGAGCTAATCAACTCCTAGAAACGGTGTGGCTGTTGGTATGCCTATGCACATATTCATGAATGTGCTGCCACCGTTAGGAGTCTATGATTGCTGATGTCACAGTGTAAGGTATTAAATCAGATAGCTCCCCCCTTACCAGTACTTCCTGAGTCACCACTTAGACTCCTGCCCACTTGGAAGGGAACAGCACGCGAGCCGTCTGGCAGCTGTATGCTGTGATACTTGAAATGCTGCCACGTGAATGCTGACGGCGCGCGTGCACGTGACGGGTGACGACGCACGCGTTTCGCGATTGGAAACGCTTTCTCAAGGCTTAGTTAGTGTGAGGGGGAAGTCCCATGGGTCATAGTGCTAGTTATATATGTATTGATGTGTTTCTATTGGCTGACGGCTTCATCATGGAGGTGTGTCTATGCAGTGCTATAGCTGGGAGCACTAATACAGCACTTCTATGATAAACACAGACTATCCTCCTATATACATGTTGATATATATATATACACTTATGCTGCTGAACTGTTATGTATATAGTAAGCAGCTCTGCTGCACTTATTCACTGCTTCCAGTGTTAATACATCTGGTAGTCAGTGGTGTGTACACATAATACAGAGTTGGTAAAAATGTTTACCCCTAAGGAGATTTTTTTATAATGCCCCGAGGTCTCTTAATCAACTCAGATGAAGCATTAGAATACATTTAACCATGAATTAGCATAATCATCTTCTGTATTATTTATTCAGAATTAAGATGTAGATAAATGCATACCTAACCCGGTATAGGGATAATGTGTCAGAGTTATTAATAACTGGCAGGTAACATAGATGTTTTGTCACATAATGTGTTAAATATATCATGTTGTCAAAGTAGCAATCTAATTCGCTTAGTGCCCTTCACGGAGTAGCTGAGACTGAGTAAATGAACACTGTCACTTCACTCTGTGTGACATTATATGGTGACTGGGTGGCTCAGGTCTGTATGTTGCATGAGGTCAATAACAAATGAGTGTGTACGTGCAGAGATGGATTATATACCTGTGTGTATTTTGACTTAAGACACCCAAAGGAATGCAACCATAACTCAGATGCAAACATGTTGTAACATAATGGTACGGTAACCAGGTTCTTAAATGAACGGGAAAAAGGAAACTTATCTAATAGTGGCGCTCTATATAAAAATGCTAGCTATACATATAATCGTAGTGATAATAATAATCAAAAGGTGATACTTATGCAAACACATAAAACAGGTGCTGCTATGACCCGGTGAGGATTGCTCTGTCAGTCCTCGTGTTGAGAAGTAGGAATGAATCTCCGGGAAGCGCAGGGATATGTGAAAACAAAAATGTATATAGATAGTGCAATATTGCTGTGACAAATTAAATAAATTGGCTGATCTAATGCAGATGTACTCACAAGTGTGAGAAGGTTAAAGGCACGTAAAGGTATCTTTCCCAGAGTATGGATGTCACACTGTATTCAGGAAATCAATCTCAGCCCCATATAGAATCCAAGAGACCTTAGAAAAGAAGACTGGACATAGCGCAGACTGTATACCAAGAATTTATAAAAGGTAAGTGAAAGGTATTACACTCACATGATTTCAAAAGTTTAAAAGCATTTCGATCACACGCAGTGGATCTCAGCAGCCGGATAGATGGTGTATCTGGTTCCCCTCCTTCCGTGGCGTGCGTGTCACTGGTTTGCGTTCCAACTGCACAGGAAGTGATGTCATCGGCTTCCAGGGGTTCCGGCCAGTAGTACAGACGTCATTCTACGCGTTTCATCTCATCGATTTCATCAGGAGTGACTTTGTGATGGGTGTGGGATGCATATATACCCTTAACTTAGTTCCCATTGGTGAATGGCTAACCAGATTTTAATTGGGTTAACGATTATACTGAGTGGATACACATGAGATAGGAAGAGACATGTAATTAATCCCTCTACATCTTACATATGCAGAGGTCCAAAAAATATTACAATCAATCAATGTTGAAAATTTAATGCAGAAATGTATCTTTAAAAATGCTAATGCATAGATATAAAAAATGTTTAAATAAACATTATAAAAATATAAACATAAAAACAGGTATATATGAAATAAATAGGCAGTAAGTAAAACAATATAGTTCAGAACAGGGAAACTAGCTAATTATAAAGCATAGTTGATTCATAGGAATAGATGAAATCTAATATGGAAACAAGAAACAGGGCATAAGTAACATTATAGAAAAGGTTTCAAATCAAATTCCAAATTCAGACCAGCAGGAGACATGGTTTTTAGTTCGAACATCCAATATGATTCTCTTTTTATCAGTGCTTTATCTCTATTACCCCCTCTCCAGTGAGGCATAACCTGTTCGATGGCTTTAAATTTTAACCCTTTAGGATCTGAATTGTGTGATAAATAAAAATGATTTGAAACACTGTCTGTGGTCAATTTTCTTTTTATGTTTCCTATGTGTTCCAATATACGGGTTTTTAAAGATCTTATAGTTTTCCCAATATATTGTAGACCACATTCACATTCTAGTAAATAGATTACAAAATTGGACCTACAATTTAAATGTTGACACACTGATGGATGTAGGGCTGTCCAATTCTTTCTGGAAAAAGAAGGGAGAATTCCAGAAGCACAGATAGAGTTCATTATTAAATGTATCCAATTTGTTTTGGTTTTGTGATGAGTTTTTTCTGCAATTATGTGGAACCGCTATGGGGACCAAATTCGCGCCCAGTTATGCGAACTTACTAATGGCCCTTTGGGAAAATCTGTATATATGGTCCTGGGCAGGTCTGGACGCGAATTTGGTAACCTGGCGGAGATTTATAGATGATATCATTTTTGTGTGGAAGGGTACATTGGAGGACCTAGATCTATTCCTCCAGTACCTCAGTAACAATGAGTTTAATCTTAAATTCACTTCCACCATGAGTAAAACATCCATAAACTTTCTGGACCTTACTATATATTTGGATAACAATGTTATTAAAACAAAAAAAAGACGTGGATGCTAACAACTACATCCTACAGTCTAGTTGCCATTTGAATAAATGGATTAATAATATACCATATGGTCAATACTGTAGACTGAAACGTAATTGCACGGATAACAGTGTTTTTGAGGAGCAATCCAACGTGCTGTCCAGAAAGTTTGTGGAGAGGAATTATAATCAGGATGTCATCCAGAAAGCTTTGGCTAAGACCAAGTGTACACCAAGAGAATCTATGCTGGTCCCAAAAGTAAAGGACACTAATAGTGCACTCATCAAGGTACCATTTGTTACACAATACAATAGAGATGCACATAGAATTAATAAAATACTAAACTCTCACTGGCCTATTCTTAAAAATGACCCTATCTAAGGAACTCTTCTACCCGACAAGGTTCAAATGATATATAGAAAAGCACCTAACATTAAAAATAAGGTAGCACCAAGTGCACTAAAAAATGTTAGTTCAAACAGCAATCCAACCTGGTTGGACCCCCCGAAAGGTTTTTTCAATTGTAAATACTGTACTGCCTGCAAATATAGCTCTAACATTATTGATAGCTTTCATTCTAATACTACACAAAAAAGCTACAAAATAAAACAACATTTAAATTGTAGGTCCAATTATGTAATCTATTTACTAGAATGTGAATGTGGTCTACAATATATTGGGAAAACTATAAGATCTTTAAAAACCCGTATATTGGAACACATAGGAAACATAAAAAGAAAATTGACCACACACAGTGTTTCAAATCATTTTTATTTATCACACAATTCAGATCCTAAAGGGTTAAAATTTAAAGCCATCGAACAGGTTATGCCTCACTGGAGAGGGGGTAATAGAGATAAAGCACTGATAAAAAGAGAATCATATTGGATGTTCGAACTAAAAACCATGTCTCCTGCTGGTCTGAATTTGGAATTTGATTTGAAACCTTTTCTATAATGTTACTTATGCCCTGTTTCTTGTTTCCATATTAGATTTCATCTATTCCTATGAATCAACTATGCTTTATAATTAGCTAGTTTCCCTGTTCTGAACTATATTGTTTTACTTACTGCCTATTTATTTCATATATACCTGTTTTTATGTTTATATTTTTATAATGTTTATTTAAACATTTTTTATATCTATGCATTAGCATTTTTAAAGATACATTTCTGCATTAAATTTTCAACATTGATTGATTGTAATATTTTTTGGACCTCTGCATATGTAAGATGTAGAGGGATTAATTACATGTCTCTTTCTATCTCATGTGTATCCACTCAGTATAATCATTAACCCAATTAAAATCTGGTTAGCCATTCACCAATGGGAACTAAGTTAGGGGTATATATGCATCCCACACCCATCACAAAGTCACTCCTGATGAAATCGATGAGATGAAACGCGTAGAATGACGTCTGTACTACTGGCCGGAACCCCTGGAAGCCGATGACATCACTTCCTGTGCAGTTGGAACGCAAACCAGTGACACGCACGCCACGGAAGGAGGGGAACCAGAAACACCATCTATCCGGCTGCTGAGATCCACTGCGTGTGATCGAAATGCTTTTAAACCTTTGAAATCATGTGAGTGTAATACCTTTCACTTACCTTTTATAAATTCTTGGTATACAGTCTGCGCTATGTCCAGTCTTCTTTTCTAAGGTCTCTTGGATTCTATATGGGGCTGAGATTGATTTCCTGAATACAGTGTGACATCCATACTCTGGGAAAGATACCTTTACGTGCCTTTAACCTTCTCACACTTGTGAGTACATCTGCATTAGATCAGCCAATTTATTTAATTTGTCACAGCAATATTGCACTATCTATATACATTTTTGTTTTCACATATCCCTGCGCTTCCCGGAGATTCATCCCTACTTCTTAAATGAACGGGGTAAACACAAATCCCTCGTTCAGGCCTTTGGGTGTTAGTGTCTTAAGTGTATATATCCATCTTGCCTCTTTTTGTAACAGAACTGAGTCCCAGTCACCATGACGTCGGTCCATTGAAAATTGGTCCATGCCAATAAATTTGACATGTGTGTGAGTACACTGGCGACACACTTTATTCGAGCTCGGCTAGTCCCACGAATTCGGGTATACCCGGGTGTATTGAGGTTTGTGACTGTTTTCTGCCCGAGTGCATTGAGGTATTTTCCAAGCAGGGATTGAAGCATTTTATTCCCGCTGGCTACAATACTGCACAGTATATATATATATACTGCATTACAATTCATGAATTTATGCCATCTGGTAGACACGCGAAGCATTGCAGCCTATTAAATCCTAATCATTATCATTTAACAGATCAGCCGCCCGTCAGCCAGGCATGAACCCAGGCTGGGAAGGCAAACGCAACGGGGCTTGTCAGAGGTGAGGAGCGGCGCATTCCAGGTATCTGCCAGGTACATACTGGGTATTTGCTCGAATAAAGTGTGTCGGTGCAGTATCTTGGTGAACAGAATTGATATGTCTTGCTAAGGGCTTATCAGACTTGTTGCGAATGGAGCCCATATGTTCCAAGACCCTTACCTTGAATGGGCGACGGGTCTTGCCACAGTCACAGATAGCTTGGTATATAACACCTGTGGTGTTGCAATTAATGAACTTCCTTATGTTGAACGTCTGTGTCCCATTCCAATTGCAAAAAGTACTGATTTGTAGTATATGCTCGCATGCCTTGCATTTACCGCATCTAAATGATCCCTGTGGTTTGGGAGGTATCCATGTTCTTCTTACCTCTTCATTGAAGTGGCTGTGGACCAATAGATCATTTAAATTTTTGGCCCTTCTGCTGACTAATGATGGATAGTCCTTTAAAAATTCACAGATGGCATTATCTGCTCTCAAAATATGCCAATGTTTGTTGATTATATCCCTTGCAAGTTTCCACTGGTTATTAAATGAACCAATGAATCTGACTGTCTTGTCATCTTTGCTAATGATCTTATCCTGTAACAATAAGTTACGTGGGGTGTACTTGGCCCTCTTGTATGCCAAGTTGACTATTCGTTTACTATAGCCACGTTCGTAGAACCTTTCAGCCATCAAAACTGCCTGTTCCTCAAAATCAGTAAGATTACTGCAGTTGCGTTTCAATCTTAGAAACTGTCCAACTGGGATGCCATTTATGAGGGATCTGGGATGGTGGCTACTGGCCGTAAGGAGGCTGTTTGTTGCTGTTGCCTTACGGTGAATGGTAGTGGCAATAGTGTTGTCAGTGTCTCGAGAAATACACACATCTAGAAACGTAACTTGGTTATAATCATATTCTAAGGTCAGAAAAAGATTAAGTTCGTTCCTATTAAGAATATCCACGAACTCCAGAAGTTCAGTAATGGTGCCATTCCATAACATCATCACATTATCGATATAGCGGACCCATATATCGATGTGTGATGTGTACGGTTCCATAGCTTCAGAAAAGACCAGCGTAGTTTCCCACCACCCTAAATATAGGTTGGCGTATGATGGGGCACACTTGGCATAGGCATACACAAACCACACTGTCGATAGGAATCTATACACCGCTGTATTTTCCCTCTGTGTATTTCAGCTAGCTCTTGTACCTAAGGAGCAATTTAGCTGTTGTTAGGTGATTAAGGACTCATTACCCCACATACAGTGAGGATATACCGGATATACTGCGCCGATTTATCTATCTGCATACCACTATTGTGAGTACAAGTACATCTTCTCACGTTATTACCTGTATACCTGTCTGACAAACAGGACAGGCTATCAGCTAGCTTTCCCCCTACACCAGTGTATACCAAATTACCACCCAAAGGGAATACTGCACATCAGATCCCTGGGAACGTGTTGATCCAATAAACCTCAAACGTTTCCCTAACTTTACTAATCCGGAGTATCTTATATACTCATCAGTAGGGTTTATATATATGTGTGTCAATTGATGTATTTTAACACCCATTATTTTAATCAGTAAAGCATTAAAGATTATTTTTAATATACTTATCACTGCACATTTAGGGGATATTGAGTGCTTTCAGTGGGTTCTTGCTCTCTCTATATTTAAAAATAAAACCAGCCAGCATGAAGTCAATGAAAGTTCTACATACCTCTGCCAGGATAAAGGCTGTCCTCGTCTTCCTCCTCGTACTCATTACCGTCCTCAGTTAGCAGCAACATTCCATTAAAAAAAACGAACTACTGGCCACTAACCCTTTAATCACCGTAGCGGTTTGTAACCACTATAGTAATTAAGGGGTTAACCCCCCTCCCCTGCTTTCACCCAGGTGGCCTGACAACCTTCCCCATGTCAACTACGCCCCACCCCCAGCCCTCTACCCAATGATTGGCACAGTGGTAAACCATCCCCCTAATATGGGCATGGATTTGCCACACTTACAATGAATGGGCAATCTAAAAAAACAGGCATAAAATAAAACACATTACATTTGAATAAAACAGGCATTGGCCAATAAAGCCATTGATTAGCACAGTGGTACATCATGCCCATATAATAATGGGCAAGCTCCAAAGAAAAAACAAGCACTGAATAAAATAAATAACATTGCAATAAAACAAAGAAAATGCCAATAAATCAATTCTTTGGTACAGTGGTACACCATGCCCATATAATATAAGCATTGTTTGCCATTATGGTAGTCAATGGGCTACCTAAAAAAACAATCAACAAAAATACAAAACAATTCAATAAAAACAAGCCCTAAAAATACAAAATAATTAAATAAAAACAAGAACCAAAAATACAACACATAACAATTAAATTAAAAAAAATTGCCAAAAAATATATTGCTTGTCACTATGCTTATCTATAGCCATAAAGTGGCATAGATAAACACATTGGCAGTCTATGGGCATTCTAAAAACAAAAAATACAAAAAAAAAAATACAAAAATAACATACAATCAATTTTTTTCTAACCTTTAATGTCTTCACCCTCCAATTCTGATGGCAGCAGGAACCTCTTAATCCTCGACACAATGCTCCTCAACAGCCAATGCTCCTCCAGTAAGTTCTTCTTTCTTTTCTTCTTTATTTGTAATCCAATTGTGGGAGGATATTGCCCCGTCATCGTCTTGGCTTCAACTGAGACTGAACAGGACTTATATAAGGGCTGTGACATTACATTTGAGTGTCAAACAGTACACCCCCAATCCGATTGGCTGGTGTATCATGTGACAGATTCTTTTATTTTCTTTTTTAAAGAATGTGACTTCATCAAAAGGGAGGGAAGCCAGCCAATCATGGCTTTGCTTCCCTCCCTTTATGATTACCTCACAAAAAATGGCTGACATCACATGTTACTCCAACCAATCAGATTGGGAGAAATACCATGTGAGGCATCACATGGTACACCCCATTATGATTGGTTTTAGTATCATGTGACAGTTTCCATTTTTTTAAAAAGGATGTGATGTCATCTTATCCTTTAAAAAATGGAAGCTGTACGATCTCCGGTGGTCCACGTAGGTTTCCGGGTTGTCCCCGCCGGCCTCCGGTATCAATCCTATGCAGTAAAACTAAAAGAAACTGCTTTTATCTATCTTGCAATATCTTTAGCGCCAGCCTTTAGCTTGTGAGAAAACATTGAAACTTTTTAAAGTATGCTATGATTATTACTGTTTAGTGAATAGCAGTTTCTGGTAAAAAAAAATGCATTTTCAGGCATTGTTTGGCTTATCGTATGGCTTTTTTTTTTGCCAGAGAGCTATAATACTATAAAAAGCAATTTCAGCACGATATTGCACTGTTATCAGAGCTTTGTGAATAGCTATACAGGCAATATCGCACTTTAAGGAATTTATAGTGCTATAAGACACTTATCGAAGGTTAGTGAATACGCCCCATAGTGTTTTTTAAATAAAGTGTGAAACAGCAATAGTATATATATATATATATATATATATATATATATATATATATATATATATATATATATATATATATATATATATATACATATATATATATATATATATATACATATATATATATATATATATACATATACATATACAGTACTGTACAAGGCCATTAGACAAAAACACATGTATACATTTATCTTCTCCTCCAAACAACTGTACTCACTGCATTGTACCATTCAGAGAATAATAGACAAAGATATTAGTTGTTACTTATTTATTTACCCACCATTGACTAATTGAGTTATCTTTCCTTCTCATTTTGTGTATTCATATTCTTCACAAAGTAGTATTGTATTGGATGTCTTTATTTATATAGCGCCATAAATGTACATAGCGCTTCACAGTAGTAATACATATCATATAAATAACAAATAATATAAATAACAGGTCATGGGAATACGTGCTTCAGACATAAAAGTAACATTAAGTTACTGTGTCAGAGTTTTAGCAGTCGAGTAACAGAGGAAAGGGCGTATCTTTGTTATATTGCGGAGGAAAAAGCGACAAGTTTTAGAAACGTTTTGAATATGAGAGGAGAATGAGAGAGAGAAATCAAGTGTAACCCCTAGGCAGCGTGCTTGGGCTACTGGGTGAATGATCGTATTTCCAATAGTAATGTGGAAGGAGGTAGTAGGGCCAGGTTTGGGAGGAAGTATAAGGAGCTCTGTTTTTGCCATGTTAAGTTTCAGTCGGCGGATGGCCATCCAGGATGATATTACAGAGAGGCATTCAGAAACTTTGGTCTGGATAGCAGGTGTAAGGTCAGGGGTTGAAAGGTACATTTGTGTGTCGTCAGCATAGAGGTGATATTTAAACCCTAAAGATGTGATTAGGTCACCTAGAGAGAGTGTGTAAAGAGAAAAGATAAGGGGTCCCAGGCCAGAGCCCTTGGGTACCCTCACAGAGGGATCAATAGAGGAGGACGAGGTGTTAGCACAAGAGACACTGAAAGTACGATGGGAGAGGTAAGAGGAGATCCAGGATAGAGCTTTATTCCGAATACCAAGAGTATGAAGAATGTGAAGGAGAAGAGGGTTGTCCACGGTGTTGAATGCTGCAGAGAGGTCAAGTAATATGAGCAGAGTGTAATGACCTCTTTCTTTGGCAGCATGGAGGTCGTCAGTTATTTTAGTGAGGGCTGTTTCAGTAGAGTGAGCAGTGCGGAAGCCAGATTGTAGAGGGTCTAGAAGAGAATAGGTGTTGAGAAAGTGTAGCAATCGAGAGAATACAAGACGTTCAAGGAGTTTGGAGGCAAAAGGCAGGAGGGGGAGAGGTCGATAGTTAGAAGGACAGGTAGGGTCAAGCTTGCTGTTTTTGAGTAATGGTATAACGGTTGCGTGCTTGAAGGAGGATGGAAAGGTTCCAGAGTAGAGGGAAGAGTTAAAGATCTGTGTGAGCATAGGGATTATAGAAGGAGCAAGAGGTTTTAGGAGATGGGAGGGAATGGGATCAAGAGGGCAAGTGGTAAAGGGAGAAGAGGAGATCAGCAGTTACACATCCTCCTCCGAGATAGCGGAGAAAGAGTCAAGAAAGGCAGGAGGAGATTTGGGAAGCAGTGTGGGATGGGAGGAGGCAACAGATGGGATGTTCTGACGTATGGATTCCACCTTTTCCTTAAAAAAGTCAGCAAAGTCCTGAGGTGAGATGGAGGAAGAAGAGGAGGCAGCCGAGGGTGGTCTGAGTAGAGAGTCAAAGACAGAAAAGAGTCAGCGTGGGTTAGACTAGTGTGTGTTGATTAGTGATGAAAAGTAGGTTTGTTTAGCCTGAGAGAGGGCAGAGTTGAAACAGGACAGCGTACATTTGTAGTGAATGAAGTCTGCAAGCATATGAGATTTCCTCCAGAGGCGTTCAGAGGAACGAGTGAAGGAACGCAGCATGCATGTGTGGGAGTTTAGCCAGGGTCTGGGGTTAGAAGGGCGAGGACGGCAGAGAGAAAGCGGGGCATGAAGATCAAGAGAGGAAGATAAGGCAGAGTTGTAGTTCCTGACCAGGTTGTCAGGGTCTGTAGCAGAACTGAGAGAGGAGAGGGAGGAGCGTAAAGTGGAATCAAGTGCTAGTAGGTTAATAGAGCGCAGGTTTCTGCAAAAACGAGGGCGAGATGGAGATGGAGATGGAGAGAAGCGAGATGGAGAAAATGAGATGAGGTGATGGTCAGAGAGAGGAAAAGGGGAAATGGAGAAATCGGAGAGAGAGAAGTTTTTAGTGAAAACCAGGTCTAGGTAGTGTCCATCCTTGTGAGTGCTGGCTTCAGTCCACTGTTGAAGGCCAAAAGAAGAGTTTAGAGAGAGAAAGCAGGAAGCCCAAGGGAGAGAGGGGTCATCAATGTGGCAGTTGAAGTCCCCAAGGAGAAGAACAGGGGAGTCTGAGGAGAGAAAGAAAGAGAGCCAGGATTCAAAGTGAGAGAGAAAGGCAGAAGGGGGATGAGTAGAAGAAGGTGGGCGATAGATGACCGCCACATGGACAGGGAGAGGAGAGAAGATCTGGACAAAGTAGTGAGTACTCCAACCCTTTCTACCATTTTCAACAGTTTTATTTTAAGTTTAATAGCTTTTCAAATACTGATACTGTAGCTTCAAATACCAACTCATGAACAACCCAATTAAAAATGAAATATACAATACAAACACATTTCTTGTCTGACTAAGGAGTATCCAGGGAATAAATGCATCAATAAATGCAATGTTGCACTGATGAGGGCAGAGTTGTAATATACTTTATAAAATATCACAATAGCCATTTGATACTAGAATTAAAGCTAGTCTTTGCCAAAACAAGAGAGTAATAGAAAGAACATAATTTTATAATTAAAAATGTAGGATGGAGAAGGTGGAACTATACATGTACTACAAGTTTAGATTTTTTCCCTGTGTATTCTGCAATGTTACCTCAGCTGTTCATGACTCTGATTTGTCTTTAGCCCAGAGATAAAATATCTACATGGAATCTTTAAACAAGAAATAGAACTATGTTATCCTTTCTGCATTCTATTCTTTTCTACTGTATTTTGAAAAGAAAATCTGTTACTTAGTTTTTGACGGGTCTAAACTGTTCTCCTGGAGTGTTCTGACATCTCTCTTTTCCTCTCTCCATCCTCGCACAGTCATCTCTAAGACTCCTAGCTGGCCTTCAATAAGGACAGTATGTGTTGTGTAGCAGCTGCAAAAGGCCTCACAAATGCTGGCTGACAAGAAGTGACAGCTCTGTATATCTCTCACTGGCACTGACAGCTGACAGATGGATACCACTCAGACACAGAAGAAAAGCCCCCAGGATGATTCTCTAACATTAGTCTCTGTTCATAGGGGCCACATTTGATAGAGTGTTTTCCGGAATAATAAACCCATGTCAGTCTGTTGCAGTGCCAGCTTGCTCACAATATCTTAATATTTTTTTCTAACAATGTACAAACATGTTGTAAGGGATGCACTAAAATCTTCATAGTTTTTTTTTACCCTCTTTTTTGTAGTGAAATTTCTATGCTGTGTCTACAGTATATAATGTAAAGAAAAAAATAAGAAAAAAAGAAGAAAAAAAATATTTTTTTCAGAATTCTTCTAACTCCCAATGTGTTTGTTATTAGCTTTATGTTTATCTCTGTCTATTAATCAGCTCCTGCTTTAAAGCATCACTGGCTGGTTGGTTGTTCTGGAGACCATAACATGTAATGATAAGGATTCATGTTGATGGAAAAAGCATAAAGAAAACTGGGCAAGTGATAAACAAGAAAATACATCCTGCTGCATGGGTACAGTGGTGTACATTAACAGGGAGAACAAGGAAAAGGTTATCTACAATTTAGCAGTTTAAGTTTTTTTACGTTTAATTAATAATATTTTTTCAAGCATTTGGTTAAGCTTCCATCACATAAATTGTTCAATTATTTGAGCTCAGGATGCTGGCATCATTGCCAAAAAATATATTCCCTCTGCGTGGAGAGTGTTGTCTGTTATGACAACCCCCATATCTGCAGCACAGAATAGCACAAACATGCTCTATCTATTATACTTTCTGAGGACATACAGTAGTAACACCAACAAAACCGCAGAGACCAGCACATACAGTAAGAACAAAATGTCATGGCATTCAAGAGGCAAAACATTTTTGTATTGCGCATTGATTAATGAGTCATATAATTCTGCATTATATTTTGGTTTTTAGTTTATGTTTTACAATGATAGGCTCAAATAAAGGTACTAATACAGTATTTGTTGAAAATGGTCATAAAATAAATTGCATCAGTCACCAGCTGGGATGTTGCCATTCATTAAAGCAACTTGGGTACTTATTATGTAATATCAAATAAAAAATATACCTTTGAGTACTAAAGGGTCCTAGGTAGCCAAAGTCTGCCAGCTGTAAAACAGCACAATTTTTTATTAAAGCAAAGGAATTCCATTAAAAAGCAACTGGAGTTTTCATTTTGATACATCTGGTGCAACTTTTTTGCACTGCATTTTACCCAGTTTTGCAGTCTGGTGACTTTAGTAAACATGCCTGAATGTATCAAGGCAAAATTCGCAAAAACCGCTTCATTTTTAAAAAAATATATATATTTTAATATATGGAGCATTTGATTACATTTATTGAAAACAAATTACTTAAGCTGTCGATCAATACGTTCTTCTGTGATCGATAAAAAAAATCCTGTTTCCAGGATTCACTAAATAGCTGCCTTTAAGTTTCAATCAATCCTTCAGTCAGTGTATTGTAACTCAGCAGTTACAATGTATTCTTATATTACTAAGTTAACATTATCTATTGTTACAGTTTACCGCTCAAACTGCTGCGAACATTTCTAACAAATTATCACAAAACAGAAAAAGTGTTACAAAGATCTTGCACTTCTGAGTTGAACTGAAATAAAAAAATGTAGTAAGTATTATCTAATACTACAGAACTGATTTATTTTACACAAAAAAAAATAGACGTACGATATTACTTGAATTTTCTCCTTTAAAATTCAATATTTAGATATTGTGCCTGATTTCGCTGTCTATGAATTAAGTCTCCAAATCTCAGTTTTGCACTGACATAGAAAAATGGGGTCTACTGTATGTACAGTATAGAAGTAGCGCAAAATGTGAAACTAGTAACACAGTTGCAAATGTAAGAAATTACATTAACAAGTGATAGAGGTAAAATGTTGACTCATAAAATTGAAAACAATGAATCCCCTAGATCCCTGACCTGCGCTGGCCCAAGAGCCCCTCTCCCCTCACTAAACACTTGGCCCCATTTTGAACTGGTGCAGGGGCTGTCTGGTCATGCTGTACCAGCCATAGTGGAGTGCTTTCTAGAACTGTGAAAGCAGTAGCGCCCTCCTCATTTTGAATCATACAAACATACAATGCTAAAAAAAAAAAATCTCGGAGGGCAAATGTCACCTGGAACATATAAAAGAGGGGGGGGGGGGTGGAAGAAAAAAAATGTGCAACACTGTGAGGCAATGTGGATAATTTAAAAATGGACTTAAGTTATTCCCACTCGCGTGGTGTCCCCAAATCACTGATCAATAGACCAATTAAAAAAAACTATATGTTTGTTAGGGTGATACATGACCCAGTGTCAATAAAGACAGACCAAGCTCTGCAACCAGCCCAAAAATTAAATAAATAATCACCAATAAACCAAACTTGCCAGAAAGCTAATAAAACTAGCTAATAAAACTATATACATACACACACACACACACACACACACACACTAACAAGAAACTCGGTTAAAGACGGCACAATCCTTAACTGTTTTGACAAAAGGAGTGATCACCTATTTGTTCACTGTAAATTACATCTGAATGCAATATTGGAAAATGAAAATTGATCAAAAGGAAGACAAAAACAATCAACATCAAGAACCTCATGGTGTCAGGTTCTAGCCTGCAGTACCCAGGCTTATCCACCAGGACTGCTGATTCTCTGCTAGCTCTCTCAAAGAACATTGCAGACCTTGAAACCTGACACCTGTGCACCTTTCCCATGCCTCCAGCCAGACCTATATAAACCTCCCTTTCCTGTTCCTTCCTTGCCTGTTTATACGGTTCCTCCAGCACCTGCTAGGTTCCTATATTTGCTTTTGCTGCTGTTGCCTTTTGCTGTTCCCCTGTTCCTCAGTCCCAGTCCTGTTTCTGAGTCCCAGTCCTGTTCCTGAGTCCCAGTCCTGTTCCTGTCTTCTCATTGCTGACCTTTGCTTGTGACCCCGACAATGCTATCTGCCGCCTGCCTCCGACCTCTGCTTGTGACACAAACCACGCTATCTGCCATCTGCCTCTGACCTCTGCTTGTCACCCTGACTACGCTCCCTGCTGTTCCTGCCACTGGGATACACTCCAGCCATAGATCAACCCTTGGCACATGGATAACGGCAGAGAATTTCAGCTAGAGCTTAAAAATGGTGTCAGCTTGCTTGAAATGCATGAAGACAATTTAACTAACAATTATGAAGAACTTACTGTATTAAGATTGTAGTAAAAAGTAAAAACAACTGGAGGATTCACTACCAAAAAAGAGGATAAGAAAATATCAAATTAGATCAATCAGTTACTGAGGCAGCAGCAAGAAATGAAACAATCCCAAAACTCAAGAACAAGAATTAAATTTGTTGAGCTGTGGAAGACAATCCATAAGCATATAACTGAAGATGTAAGAAAATGTAAAAGTAATATGGTGAAGAAGACTATCAAAGATAAAATCTCAAAGAAGGCAAAGCAATGATTTATTGTTGGTATGAAGTAAGTCATTGCACTCAAATAAGGCAATGGGTCAACAATTAAAGACAGTGCCCTCTCATAAAGAGAGTTGAGGACTTTTGTATGAAATTGTACATGAACACAGATTACACAAGTCATAATCTATCAGAGGACAAGTGAGAAGAAACCACCAGTGATGTACCACGTGTCATTTTCAAAGATTCAATAACATTTATGAAGAATAGGAAGGCTCCTGGGGAATATGGAATTACAACTGAAATCTTGAAAGAAGCTGGATAAGAAGCAGAGACACTTTGCACAACAAATCACATCCAACTACAAGCAAAAAACACTGCTTAATTAAAAAAAATTAAGATAATTACAAGAAAATACCAAACATTGTTAGCATGTTATGCTATTTTCGTTGTCTTTTTCTCTCTTCTAATTTCTCATTCACTGTAACGAAACTCATGTGAACTGAAAATGTAACTCACAGCAATATTTCAATAGCTTAGTCAAAGTACGTATAATGCAAGAAACCTAACCTGTTTATATTCATTTTCTTGGAATCTAAATCTTTATAGCTCGGAAAATCAGGGCAAGTTGCACTGATTCCATGGAGAAATTCTTAAAACAACAATTAAGCCTAAAAGTCAGCAACAAAAAGGGATAAAAGAAAAGCACACCAACCCATAATAGACGACGAGAGCCAACATTCAGTATATTCTGTGACAGAACCACCAACAAATACAATAGCAGAGTACACAGTGAAAGCGGTTCTGAAAATGATGACACCATTGCTAGACAAAAAAGTGCAACTATTAACTGCACAATTGAATCTGCCCTTTCTGAACTAAACTTCCACACAAAACGACTAGTAGAAGTGGAAATTGCCCTATAGGATTCGAAACTGACGTAACCAACTTACAAGCAGTGGTGGATGTCCCATTAGGATGACTAGTCTATAGTTTAGAGCGGCACATTTGTGGGGGTGGCAGTTTTTGGGGAGAAAATGTGTGTGTACAGACGAGACAACAGGTATTCTAAAGCTTGCCTTAAACTAGCCCGGTTACATTCTGGGTATGTGCTGGGTGTAACCTGGCTAGTTTAAGGCAAGTTTAAGGCATTTCTGCATTGACTAATGACCCATTGGATTAACGCAGCAGGGGTCCCTGTCAGTCCCATTGTTTGAATGAGACTGCCAGGGTCCCCCGCTGTTAATATGATGGGCCATTAGTCAATGCAGAAATGCATTAAACTAGACCCAGCATGTACCCAGCATGTATCTGGGTCTTTTTGGCAATTGCCACCGGTTTGTGTTAGAATAACCGTCGGCACTACAGTATGTGTGAGAAAGCATTACCTTTTCCATACCAGGCCCCCTTCTGTAGCGTTGTGACATTATTGTGACTGCTCGTCAAATAATGCCACAACATCACATGATGATGCGTAGCCCTGACTTTGCGGCATCATAAGATGACTTGACATCGTGTTGTCATGACAACACAAGGTCACTTGTCTCTGTGACTTCATTACGTTTGATGCTTTGGAGGAGTGCCCGTCCACCCAAGCCTATAGGCGTCTGAAAGGTAAATCCTCCACTGCTTACAAGACTGGATTAATACCTTATTAATACATTGGCAAGTTAATTTTAGAACAAAAACAATCTGTTAGATTATCTGGCAAAAACATTCTTAGTCATATTGACAGTCTCATACTTAAAAATGCACATGCATACTCGAGGGTCCCTTGCTGGAAGGGACTCCTTGAAAAAAAATTACTACAACATCCCATCGATACAATACTGTATGATACATGATACCTATGTTTTATGGAAACATGTATTCCTAATACTGGGAATAGATCTCTAGTTCACAATAACATTAAAAATTGATTGGAGGCATTAACACTCCTATTAAACAGAAAAAGATAATTGCCCGCTTCACAAGACTTGGAATTCATGATACAGAAATCTCACTTAACTGAAAATTAATATTCAGATCCCGCCTCAATTTAGATTGAACTAACCTTTAAACCTCCTTCCATGAAAAGTCAGAATTAGAGAACGCCATCATATCTTTACAACTTAAGTGAATTCAAAAGAAATCTAAAAAAAATACATGGTCAAAGTATATAAAGGATATTGCTGAACACATTCTGTAGATAATCCATCATTGATGTGGAGTTGTTCCAAAGCAGTTTGGAGAGGACAGATTATATTTTATGTAGTGGGTAAAAAGAAAACAATCAATAATAAAATTAGATCCTTAAACAAAAAACTCACAGAAGCCTATAAACTTCATAAATCAATTAACAATGAGGAAACAAGATATAAATACTTAGAAATTCAACATGTTTATGAAACCCTACTAAAATAATGAACTCAAATGATTACCAAAACAATAGATTCGAGATGCAAACAAAGCAGGCAGTTTACAAGCCAACAGTCAAATACAGCAGGAAACCAAATACAATCCCTATCATGCAATCACATACTGTAGAGGCTCCAGACACAGTGACCCAGAAAAAATAAACAAGATCTTTAAACAATTTTCTGAAAGACTATATACAGCAGATGAAGATGACATGATCAAAGGTACTGTAATAATTTCTTAGAGAGAGCAAATTTCCCCAAATTATCAGAAAGCTAATTTGAACACACCACTTTCTAATAAGGATGTAATAAAAAAATCTCAACAATTGTAAAGCACCAGATGGATTAATCACAGAATACTTCCAAATTTAGCAAAACAATATTATCCCAACTCTTAAATTGTTTTTTGACCATATTCTTGAAACAAAATTCCATACCAAAAGATTTTAACCAGACAGAGACACAGAATGAATAAGAATTAATAGACCCATGTCATTATTAATTATGGATTTTAAAATCTTAAAGATAATGGAAGACCGAATAAATAATATTATGCCCAAGGTCATCTCAATGGAACAGACGGGGTTTACAAAAAATAGACATTCCATTACAAACATAAGGAAAGCTTTATCGGGAGTCATTACCTCAAGTGACAACCAAAACATTCCCAAGGTAATCGTAAATTTGAAATGAATTTTAACGTTATAAAACTTTGACGAAGTTTTTACAAATTTTATTCACACAATTGACACCACTCCAGAAGCATTTATTACCACGAACAATCTGAAATCTAACAGTTTTACAATAGAGAAACTAACCAGGAAAGGATGCCCCCTCTCCCTTCTTCAACTTGGCTTTAGATCCACTTAAGACATCTGAAAGCCATGGAATAATTTGAAGTAATTCCTATAAATACCACAGAAATAAAAGTCTCAGCATTTGCAGATGGCATGTTTATTAGTAACCCACAATCAACAATACCAGATATTATTGACATTTGGTGGTGTCAGGCTTCAAAATAAACTCAGAAGCGAAGCTATTCTTCTTCTGTGGGATGTACAGTAGACATCAACTCCTGGAAAGAAAAAATACTCTTCAAATGGAGCAACAAAGCAGTAAAATACCTGGGAATTCAGGTTCCTAAACAATTAGACTTGCTATATTGTTTAAACTTTACACCAACCCGTCAGCAAATTTTGTAAGATCTTGAAAAATGGGAAAAATTATCTCTTTAATTTCTGGGTCCTAACCGACTAATTAAAATCAGAGACAAAACATGACACACAGGCAGAGCCCAGTGCTACATCCATTGACATAAATACACGGTACAGTGCCTATATGTATATATATATATATATATATCTTTTGAATAAAATGGTCTTTTAGTTTAACTCTCTGGCCAAAGTGTCGTAAGCCTATGAGCCCCTCCAAGGCAGACCACATCTCATGGGTCCTAACACTAATATAAATTCTTAATAAACTGTACATTACCAAGAAGAATGATGTATAATAAATCTGTCAAAATTAGTTGCATAGTTCTAAGTCTGAGTGAAGCTCTTATGAACCTGTACAATACCAGGAAAAGCACTCTGTATTAGATTTTTAGTGTGGAAGGTGAAATGGAGTGAGCTTTAACCATTTAAAAGTGGGAGTGTGTGAGCTTCAAACCTGGGAAGGAGGAGCCACCCTCCAAATCAGCTGGGAACAGCTGAACAGAAGTGCAAAACATACAGAACATACAGAACCCCTGTAAGCTCATATTGAACCCCCAAAATAACCACAACGTAATCTTGCATGAGTTTGATTGCGACAAATCTAATACAGAGTGTTTTTCCTGGTATTGTATAGGTTAATAAGAGCTTCAATCAGACTTAGAACTATCCAACTAATTTTGACAGATTTATTATAAATCATTCTTCCTGGTAATGTCAGGTTATTAAGAATTAATATTAGTGTTAGGACCCATGAGACGTGGTCTGCCTTGGAGGGGTTAATGGGCTTACGACACTTTGGCCAAAGAGTTAAACTAAAAGACCCTTTTATTCAAAAGATATATATATATATATATATATATATAAAAATAAATATAGGCACTGTACCGTGTATTTGTGCCAATGGATGTAGGACTGGGCTCTGTCTGTGTTTCATGTTTTGTCTCTGATTTTAAATATATATTGCCATGCTCAGTAGCACTCCTCTTTGACACTTATATGCATATTTATATACGTTGTGGTCATTTTGGGGGTTCAATATGAGCTGTATGTCTCGTAACCGAATAACAATGATCCTGTTCCTGAAGCTACTATATAAAATTCAAATGCTTCCGCTCTACATCAAAAACAAGGATATAAAACTACTAAATAGTACATTTAAAAAAATGTATATTGAACAACCATAAACCACAAATTAGTGTGTTAATTAATTAAAACGTACAACAGGAAATGGAGGTTTAAACTTTCCAAATATCAAGTTATATAACATAACTAGTTTACTCACACTTGCTAGAGTTTGAATTCTCGATACAAATAAGTTTACTTAAACAGAGAAAGAATAGCATGTGGCAGGCCAAATAAGCTTAAATATATGCCCCATTCACCCCATCCAAAATCCCATAAGAGTGCAAACAAAACCCACTGATATAAACTCATGTAAATCTTGGCAATGTATGAGACACTCATTTGACATAGGGAAACATCATTCATTGAATTTTCCATTTTGCAATAACCTTGATTTTTATAATGGAATCCAAATATCACATTCACACAATGAGCAAATAAGGACAAAAAACTATTAAAAACCAAATAAACCTACAGTACAAAATGGACAAATCATGTAATTAAAAAAAAAAATGAAAGACAAATACAATATCCCAAACAAGAATTTACTGTAGTTCAATTCCTTCAAGCAAGACATTATATGCAGGACATTCTCAAACATATCATCCCTAATAAAGAGGTATACCGGTATACAGAACTAGAAAAGTATATACACATCTAAAACACTCTAGGCATCTCTAGAGAATTGAGTCTGGGGGGGGGGGGATTTAGTGTTTTTTGGGGGAAATTGAGTTTGAGTGGGGCAAAAACTTGAGTGAGGGAGGGGGAGAGGGATGGAAGAGTGGCAGGGGGAGAGAAAGTGGTGGGAGGAAAAGAGAAAAATAGAAGATGAACATCGAGAATTTCAAAATGAGTAGACTGACTCTATGCATTTATATCAAATTTATCCAGACTCCAATAAGTGCTTTATTGACAATGAGAAACTTCAACAGTAAGAAAAAAAACATTGAAATACATTTTATAAAAAAACATGGCACATTTGCCAGAAACTATCCAGCTGGCAATGAAAGAGAATAAGTCAGTAGAGGAGCTATAGCACAAAGTAAAGCAAACAAAGTATAAACTTGCTAAATGGGTCAAATCGTTAAGTAATACCACTACTGCTAGTTTTGTGACAGCTTAAGAGATCATTAAACAAGGAAAGCCATTCACAGATGGAGAATACATGAAAATAATGTTTCATTAAAATATTGGAACACCTTTTCAGCGTTTTTAAAAACAAATGCAAAAGAGTTAAAAAAAAATAAGAGAGCTGTCACTATCGGCAAATACTGTAAGTGTAAGGGCTGAACTGTAAAGATGGCCATAGATGTAACCAGTGATACAAAAACGGTAAAAAAAAAAGGCGCTCGTAGGTGGAATAATGATAAGTGAAGAGAATCAACCACGGAAGACATCCCCACTATGGCACCAACGTGAGTGTGTTCCCTTGCCATCTGTTCAATGCGAATATCCTATGTGCCATACACTGGCGACACACTTTATTCGAGCTCGGCTAGTCCCACGAATTCGGGTATACCCGGGTGTATTGAGGTTTGTGACTGTTTTCTGCCCGAGTGCATTGAGGTATTTTCCAGGCAGGGATTGAAGCATTTTATTCCCGCTGGCTGCAATACTGCACAGTATATATATATATATACTGCATTACAATTCATGAATTTATGCCATCTGGTAGACACGCGAAGCATTGCAGCCTATTAAATCCTAATCATTATCATTTAACAGATCAGCCGCCCGTCAGCCAGGCATGAACCCAGGCTGGGAAGGCAAACGCAACGGGGCTTGTCAGAGGTGAGGAGCGGCGCATTCCAGGTATCTGCCAGGTACATACTGGGTATTTGCTCGAATAAAGTGTGTCGGTGCAGTATGTGAGTGCACATTTTATTTTTGTAACAAATTATAAGGGATCTGTCTGAAACATTCTGGATGACTGCTGACAGGAAGTGATGTCATCTTGTATGAAGCTACCTGTGGACGGACGTTTACAGAGGTACACACTTGGAGTCGTTTATAATGTGAAATTATAATAAGGCTTTATTGTGCCTTTTCCTCTTCATCAGGAAATTCATCCAAACAAGGGGGGGGGGGGGCAAAGCTTCTAATCACTTGGGAGTATTTCTAGTGATTCCTTGCAATCAGTTCACATCTCCATTAGTTAAGCTTCTCCCAGCCCAAACACATAACATGAAAATAAGCAGATATAAGCAGTCTCTTAATACTGAAAGTCGTATCTGTTTCTTGGAGGGAAAATCTTCACTGTCCCTGCTTCAGCTCCCTTGTCTCCAGGGTTGGTCAGCATACAGGTTTAGAAGTTTTCCCTGTGTCTTGAAAATCAGCTCTGCGGTGCAGAGCTTAAGACCGGTCAGCTCCAGAGATCTGGGTTTCTTTTAGTCAGTCTCTCCTGTGACTCAAGAACCTCTGCTCTGTCTCCACAGGCCAGCTCACACGTGAGCAAAGGAGGAGTCAAAGGCAGGCTTTTCTACTACCTGTACTCAGTCAGGTGGTGCTAGTTAATTTGCTACCAGCAGTTAACCACCACACTGCTGGATTAGAGGCACCTTTGTGAACAGGGATAAGTCCCCTGTTACACTACCACAGACATCTTGTTCCTTGAAAATCCTGCCCTTACTCCCCTGACATGAAGTAAGCCTCTCTCTAGCCTTTAAACAGCAGGCAGTTGCCCTTGGACTTTGCTCGTGCAAAGTACTTGTTTCCTTGTACTCTTTGAGCTCCGCCTTGCCTTTGTTTTGCCTGCTGCCTAACTAGCCCTCGGAACCGGACCTGACTACCCTTTGCCTGCCGCCTGCCTTTACCCCGGAACCGTACCTGATTATCCCTGCATCTCAGGCCTCTGATCCCCGGCCAAGGTTGGTGTATTACTCCCTACCTCTGCCCTGTCGATCCGTATCCTATTCTGCAGCCAGCAACGTTACACATTGCATGAGCCACACAATGGTCCCCGCAGAGGTAGCGGACGCGGTTTAGCCCATGTTCCTCGCCCCCCCGGTCGCAGATTGGACCTCTAAGGTGTAGTGAGGGCTATCTACATGTACTATGGTGGTGCATACCTGCTTGTAACAGGAGGGCCTGAGTCTCCCGCGTTGGTGTGGGGGATAACAGGGCCAGGCTTCTGGGGTATATGCCTCCATCATCTTAGCAGTCCTTGTGGTGCAGCACCTCCATCTCTATAAGCCCCAGGGATGTGGGGTGGGACACTTACAGAGAAACCCTGGTCCCAGGGCGAATGATCCAGCTCTCACACAGTCTTTATATAAAAGCAGTAATGTCTTTATTGTCCTTGTAACAGTGATACAGCACACAGCAGTTCATACACTGCAGCAGTTCGTATGCAGCAGTGCTTCCAAATGTAACAGGTCTATTCCTCCACTCCTCTCCTCCAGGTTGTACCCATTGCAGGATGGGCTGTTTGGGGCTTCAATACCCCAACCCCCACCTCCAGGATATACTCTCTGGGTGAGGGTAAATCTCCCCCCCCTCACCCCTCAGCAAGGTGAGGGGCATTGGTCCACAGCACTTAGTGCTATCAGCTCTACTAATATTGGCTGAGAGTCTTCTCTCCTGTCTCCTTGCCACTTTTAGATCATGCTCTCTCTGCTCCAGCACTCTCCACTCTCTTGGTTCACCTCTTGCACAACTGCCAGCGCAGGACTCCTCACACACACTCTCTTCCAGCCTCTCAGACCCAATTCTCCCAGACACACACAGGAGCAGCCCACTAAATAGATACAGCCCTGCCCCTTATGATGTCAGCAGGACGTCCCCTCTGTCTCAGGCCTGCCACAGAGTCAGGGGGCTACCTCTATCACTCAAGGCAGGGCCTGGTGGGGGGAAAACCCATGATTACTACTGGCGCCTGCCATTAACAGGACTTACTCCAGTAGGAGAAGGATAGGCAGACCACTATTTCTTACAGGGGCTACACTCTCCCTCTGGTGGAATCCAATGGTCCCCACTTGGACCTAACTTTAGCAGCACCATCCTGCGGAGAACAAACCTGGGAAACAAACACATGGCAATGTATGTTATTTTCTTGAGCCAACCACCAGGTGGCGTAACAGTAACAGTCACTCCCAACCCAACGGGGAGAACCACTAATGATAATGTTTTGGTTAAAGGCTTTCGTACCTTCCTCCCATTATGGTCAGTTATGGTAATATAGTAGGGCTATACCGACCCAGACTCAGGCCGGTATATCACGCTGTGCATGTATATGCACCGCCCCACACTCCAGGCCTGGACCACCTCATTGATATGGTCTTCATTGTGGTAACCCACCTTACCAAACTTTGTCCTTAAATATTCTTGTACGGCCGCTCTGAGCCAACTATCTCTGTTCTCCTCTATTTCCCTCATTATGGGTTCAGGCACATAAGAGTATTCGTACCCATGGGACTGCCTAAACCTAAACACTATGGCTCTGTCTGCTCTGCTCAATTTGGGCAGTTTCTTAGGACCCGCCCTGCTTGGCAGTACCCAAAACTCCGGTTCTACAGGAGCAATGTCATCGTACAATATACTAGGTCTGATTAGGCATGATGATCCCTTGCTCTATCTCCTGAAATCGGTGTTCCAACTCATCCGCCACCTCCTCGGGAGTATAGACACCTACCGCCCACCAATGATCAACTATGTTGTTCCTGATCAACAGGAACCTGGTGCGGTAAATACCTTTGTGGTACCCAGTGTACAGGGGTGCCCACCACTTGTCACAGTGCTCGTACTCTGACATGGGGCTAGAAGTACCTGTCTCTGACTCAGCTTGTGATGAGACACCGGACATACCCGCCTCTGTAGAGCATGAGCAGCTGCGTCTACCCTTGGCATTTATGTAGTTGGTAGGATTCATTTTGTGGACCACTTTACTTACAGGCCCGGCCTCAGCCGTAGTATGGGACCCTCGGGCCCTCCCTCTAGACACAGGAGAAAAAGGTACATATTTAGGCATACGTATCACAGTATCATATGGTACCTCCCCATCAGATCCCTCGTCACTTAGTTCCCAATCCCGCAAATCCTTGGAGTACTTGGGATTCTTACTCAATTTATCCCCACTAGGTCCCGGTGTCATGACTCGTGACAGGGCCGGGGCAGTGGCCGGGGTAATGGCGCTAGGGGCTGGGGCTGGGGTAATGTCCAAATCATTGTCTAGCAAGCAGGTAATCCCGCGACCAGTGGGCAGTTTCTTGCTTGCTCTTTCCGCTGAGCCCCGTGATCCTCTGGAAGGACCTTGGCTTCGCAAGGTGGCCATGGCAGCGGCCATGGCTGTTCTCTGCGGGGAGAACAGTGCTCCCGGGCCTCGTTTCCAGTCGGACACGGAAGTGATGTCATCGCTGCCACCCGCGGAATCTCCATCCGCTCCATGGTCACGCACCGGAAGTGCGTCGAGGACCGGAAAGGGCGGTGGTGGATCATCGGGTCCGCGGACGGGTAAGTAGGCCGCACGCCTCTCCTTCTCGTCCTCTGCAGGGTCCGTCTTCGTCTGGCGGGAGTAAGGGGGTGGTGGAGTCTCCTTACTGCTCCGCTGCAGGCTGATGTACTCGGGTCCCTCTGGATCCGTCTCTGACGTCGTCTCCGCTGCACTTGGAGTCACCACGGCCATGGGACTTCTACGGGCCTCAGGCCGCACCTGCGCTTGCCGTCGGGGGGTGTCCGGACTCGTCTGCTCCCTCTCTCCGGTAAGTGGACTGCCATCTTTCTTACAGCTGGGGTTGTTCACCGGTAGGCGCATCGCCACCGATGAGGCGCCATCTTCTTCCTCTGAAGACAACTTTGTCGGATCCTCCGCTAGGGAGTCACATGGGTCTTTTGCGGCCCCGCCAGTGGTTAGTGGTATGAAACGGGCCCGCTCCTGTACCTCCACTGCGGTCGCGCTCTTCCCCGCCGGAGTTTCTCTCGGCTCGATAGTCAGCTGGGCCTTGGTTCCAACCTCAGTAGTAGTACAGGGAACTAGGGCAGCTTCGTCGGTCGTCTCCGCCACCTCCGTTAGGGTTCCCGGAGAGGCACCCCGAGGGGTCTGTAGCATGGGCCACGGTTCATTAGGCCATAGGTAGTACGTGCCACATTGAGGGCATCATGCTTTGGTGCTTGCGGCCGTTCCCGGTGTCCTGTAGTGGACGCACAGGCACCGGAGGTATTCTCGGCCCTCGATCTCCACCACCAGGAAGCCTCCTGGGAGTTGGAAGACCGTCGTGCTCAGTTCTGACATAGTTAGTTCAGGGGTGGAACAGTTCAGTGTTTCAGCTCCTCTCTCTGTGAATGTCAGATGGAAGTGAAGTTCCACGCTCTCACTTCCTGTCCCTCCCTTCGCTGGGGAGGACGCTCCTGATTGGCTCTCCTTGGGCCCCCTCCCTCTGGTGGAAACAAGAGGAGGGGCACTCCTTCTCTCAGTGTGACGTGGCCTTGTCTGTTGGCCAGAACCAGCGCAGGTGGGTGGGCTTTCGGCTTTCGCGCCGTTCCTTTTGCAGGGGATCTGGGTTTTGCGCCAAACCCCTGCACATCTCCCTCCACATTTCTCTCACAGTCTCTTTGCACGATTCACGTGCGCGCTCCAGAATTGTCGGGAATCGCCATTTTAGCTCGGCTGCTAACTGCTGGGCCGTGGATGGCGCTGCTGTCGCCATTTTGGACTCTTTCTTGCTCCGCGGAGCACATGTAGTGACGGCCGCCATCTTTGATGAGCCCTCCAAATGTATATCACCGCAATTCTTAGTGTCTAGTGCAAAACTCGTTCCTAGACACTGACTGCTCCCACTGACACTCTCTGATGCTCTGCATGCTATTTATGACTGTTTGCCCACTAGTATGATGTGGCATACCCCAGGCTAGGCAGAACTCTCTCTCTGTGCACCGCACTCGCTGACGGTTCCTACATGTACTCTGTGGTGTGTTTTATGTGGGTGCTGGCTAGTGTACAGGGCATCTCCCTAAGTACGGGCGTCTCCTACTTTTGGCCACTCATAGTGCGGGCCCTGGGCCATGTTCCCTGGACAAGTTAACAGGCTAACCCCCCCAGTTGCCTCACACTATCTGCCTCAAGGGACTAGAACATCAATAGCTCCACACCCATCTTACAACACCCTCTTAGGGCAACCAGGGCATACTGTGTGGGAATCCACGCTCCCCTGACTACCCCTGGTATTACATGCCCTACTTTCTCCAGTACTTGCACGGAAGGTGCACTTCACTCTTCCCACTCTGCCTTGCTGAAAGCCTGTCCTGTTCTGGATCTCAGCAGCTCTACTCCAAATGTAGCCCATGTCCTCCTCTCCATCCCGGTCGCAGAGTGGACCTCTAAGGTGTAGTGAGGGCTGGCTACATGTACTATGGTGGTGCATACCTGCTTGGAACAGGAGGGCCTGAGTCTCCCGCGTTGGTATGGGGGATAACAGGGCCAGGCTTCTGGGGTATATGCCTCCATCGTCTTAGCAGTCCTTGTGGTGCAGCGCCTCCATCTCTATAAGCCCCAGGGTTTGTGGGGTGGGACCCTTACAGAGAAACACTGGTCCCAGGGCGAATGATCCAGCTCTCACACAGTCTTTATATAAAAGCAGCAATGTCTTTATTGTCCTTGTAACAGTGATACAGCACACAGCAGTTCATACACTGCAGCAGTTCATATGCAGCAGTGCTTCCAAATGTAACAGGTCTATTCCTCCACTCCTCTCCTCCAGGTTGTACCCATTGCAGGATGGGCTGTTTGGGGCTTCAATACCCCAACCCCCACCTCCAGGATATACTCTCTGGGTGAGGGTAAATCTCCCCTCCCCCTCACCCCCTCAGCAGGGTGAGGGACATTGGTCCACAGCACTTAGTGCTATCAGCTCTACTCAGATTAGCTGAGAGTCTTCTCTCCTGTCTCCTTGCCACTTCCAGATCATGCTCTCTTTTCTCCAGCCCTCTCCACTCACCTCTTGCACAACTGCCAGCGCAGGACTCGTCACACACACTCTCCTCAGACCCAATTCTCCCAGACACACACAGGAGAAGCCCACTAAATAGATACAGCCCTGTCCCCTATGATGTCAGCAGGACCTCCCCTCTGTCTCAAGCCACCCATCTATCTACTCTGGATCAGAAACTGGACACAATCTATGCTACACTGCAGACCCTGTGCAGCCACCTCAGTACCCCAACGTGATCCCATCTCTGCCCACACCTTTAACTCGTGACGCTGCACCAGTATCTGTGGTCCTAAGGGAGCCCTGGATCCCGACTCATGTTCGCTATGGAGGGCTTCCCGCAGATTGCAGAGGATTCTAGAACCAGTGCCAGGTGTAGTTCAACAAACAACCGTCATTCTTCTCTACCCACCGCTCTCGAGTGATATACTGTATATTTTCTCGCTCCTCACGGATGAAGTATTAGCTTGGGCATCTCCACTTTATGAAAAGGGTTCCTCCTTGTTTGCCGATTCTGTTGCTTTCATGCAAACATTCCGTACAATCTTTGATACCCCCGGCTGTGCGGCTTCCGCTGAATTTGCACTACTACAGTTAAAACAAGGCTCTCGCACTATGGGACTGTAGGAGGACATGTGCAGAGGTACACAATAGAGATTGTTTTAAGGTGAAATTAAAACAAGGCTTTATTGTGCATGTCGCTTTAAACACAGGAAAAATCAACATAAGAGAATAAGTCAAACAAAAAAATCTATCTCGGCTTTGGAGACTATCTACACATGTAGCTCAGCCCCCTCTGACTGGGTTGGTTAGCTAAGCTATTTACCAGCCCCAAAGCATGGAGACATTTATCAATACACATAGACATAGATAATAGTCTTATACGAAAAGTCTTATCTGTTACCTGGGCTGCTGTAGGGGAAGCTTCTCTGCTCTCTTGGAACCGTACCCTTGTGTGCACAGGCAATATCAGGCTTCAAGTTTAGAATCTTGTCCCCTTTGTCTTGTGGTCAGCTTGTCGCTCAAGACATCTGTCCTTCCTTGGTTCAGCCCAGTTGTGGACAAGGAATCTCTGCTCTGTCTCCTAGTTCAGCTCAGATGTGAGCTAAGGAGTCTCACTTCCTGTCTCAAAGGCAGGCTTTTTCTAACACCTCTAATCAGCCAGGTGCTGGTCAATTAACCAGCACACTGCTGGATTAGAGGCAAGTTTTCTGAACAGGATAAGTTCCCTGTTACATACCTCCCCTGTTTGTGGAAAGCTCGGGCTTGCCACGGCCAAAGCCCATCCTTCCACTCTCACTCGAGATATATCTGTGACTTGAATGAGAGTGGATGGAGGAGAACCCTCAGTCCTGCTTGGATTGGAGCCCTTCCTCCAGTTTAGTAGTGTCTCCTCCAGAAGGTGTTTGAGTTCAGCAATCCTCAGTCGCTCAAGGAGAACTTTTCCCAAGAACAGTCTTTCTACTGACCATGTGGTCCTGAGCTTTCCCCTGTGTCGGGCACTCCTCTTTTTGTAGGCAGACTGTATGGCGAAAGTCACAGAGCGCCTAAGCAAATCGCTCTCTCTCGCCATCCTTCCCATGTGCTCCACTTTAGCACAAAATGTCAATTTCCTGGTATCACAAGAGCGCCAATAACAGCCATTTGAGCCCTCAGTTCTTGAAGCTGTCTTCCTGCACTTTTCCCATTCAACGTAGTCGCCATTTCAGCTTTTTTGGGATTGAGTTGCGATTCCAGCTCAATTTCCAGAGAATGTCCTATCTTTTCAGCTTCCTCAGCTAAGGATTCTTCTGGCTTTGATTCTGCACTCCTACCTCTGTTTGTTGCCTGTTGAGCGATTGCAGGTTTGCTAGTGCTTTCTTAGGTGGCTCAAACTTCGTAATCTTGTTTTGAAGGTGAGTGGTGTCCCCAGCTCTCACTGTACACTTGTCCTCACGGGCCTTAGTTACTGTGGGACACCGATGCTTGGACAGAGCCAATACCTTTTCCTGTATTGGAGGCATCTGTAAGTTAGTGGACTGCAGAGTCTCACTCTGTTTCTTGAGTGTTTCCTGCCATTCTCCTTTCAGGGTCTTTATTTCTTCCCTGTGCTTTCTCTGAGCTTGCTTCCACCTATCATTCTTTATTTTGTGGAGCACTGTGAACTTCTTCGCTTGGGCCGCAGATACTCATCTCAGTTTCTGGACCTTTTGCGCTCCCTCTTGTACCGAGTCACCTGGTCTCTAAGCTTAGCATCTAGCGATGCTTTGGTGATGGTCAGGATAGCCTTCAGTTTATCCTGCTGCTTTGCGAGGACGCACTGGGTAATCAGACGTTCCTGCAGCAATTGTATTTCCTTAGCAGCCGGCAGATTTTCTTCCTGCAGAGGTTGCTGCTTCTCTTCGACATTCTTGAGGTGCGTACGCAGACCTTGCAGTTGGTTCTGCAGTCGGTGCTCTGCTTCAAATTTCTCATCTTCCAACCGTTTCTTTATATTTTCAAGCTTGTGCAGCTTTTCATTCTTTCCATTGACGTGGTTTGTCAACTCTGAATTTTCTTTTTAATCTTAAATTTTCTCCTTTTTCAGTCTCTGTACTATTCAGGGCCTCCTTGCAGTCCACCTTCCATTTTTGCACATCTGCTTGGAGGCGAGCTGTCTCCTGGCGTGGGACTTCCATCTCCAGGTTTAGGTTCTGAAGCTCCTTCTGAGAGACTTTGAGATCTAAGTTAAGATGTAGGATAGTTTTCTTTGAAATGTCCAGCTCCTCAGTGAGACTGTGAAGTTCCATTCTGGAGACTTCCAGTTCTGTGCGGCAGCTGTTGATCTCATGATGTGAGGTATCCAGTGCTCTGCGAAGTATATGAACCTCCTTCTGAGATTCGTCTACATCTTTCCGGACACTGTTGACCTCCTGTTGTGAGGCATTCAGCTCTATGCGAAGAGTGTGAACCTCTTGCTGGAAGACTGTCATCTGCTTCAGTGCCTCCTCATACTTCTGCTTCAGCTTAGCCATCATTTTATCAGATTGGCTCTGCTTTTCATTCATGGCAGAAATAGTAGCATTTGCAGTATCTAGCTCAGTCTTGAGATCGTCCAATTCTGTCCTGGCCGAAGAGTACATTGCGAGCACATGTTCCTGTAGCTTCATGTTATTTTCCTGGAGCCGAACACAGTCACGCCTGGCAACCTTCAGGGCATCCCCAGGGCTGGTCAAGGGATCGTCACTCACCGGTTCCGGCTCCGCTTCCCTGGGATGGTTGGTTGAGGGTTTCTCACTATTAGCACCGGACAGACACTTCTTTGGGGTACACGACTTCTGCCTTGGGCCCTCTGGATATTCGGTCATCCGCGGGACGACTTCTCCATTTTCTCTAGGCTGCAGGGCATTTTGAACCCCCTTTTCCTCCGCAAGATCTGCAGATGTGTCTGTTCCTTCCACGGTAAGTGAAAAACCGCTTTTCTTTTTTTTTTTTCGCCTTTTTGTTTTGGATGACACCGTCCCCTCAGGGATACTGGTGTCTCCATCTTCATTTAAAATTTTAGCAGCGTCACTGGATCCACCTGTCTTTTCTTGCATCTGTAATAGCTGACGGAAATATTCGGTGATCCACTGCTCCCGCTCTTTCTCCTGCCGATCATATTCGTCATCAAAGGGAGCGGTCTTTTCGGTTCGTACCGAGTTCAGGCACCCCCACCATTCTTGGGGTGTTTTGTGGGTGTGACTCGGTTCGGGTTCCCCATAAGGGATGTCTTCCTCCTCATCGGACTGGAAGGGCCACTCTTCCGTGGGGTAGGGTTCAGTACAGGAACGCTGTATTTTGTCCTCCATTTTGGGGCTATCAGGTATATTTTTCTTCCTGACCTCAGGAAGCGCTATTGCAGCTGTTGTCACTGTATTTGCTACAATCCCAAATGGTTGTAGTCCTACAGGTGGGCATATTTTTCTTGTTGAGGTCGTAGCTCTCACAGGCCTCTCTGTAGACTTTTTCTTCCCTTGGTTAACTTTTACAATATTAGCATTTCTGTGCATGCATTCACTCTCGTCGTCTGAATAAGGCCTGAAGGGGCACTGCTCCGTGTGGTGGTGTTCTTTACACCAGGAACACATTTTCTTCCCTATTTTTACAGAGTCTGTATTTGACTTCAGCTAGGTGGCCATTTTAAATTCCCAGGGTTCTATTTCTTTAAATACGGTGCTTGCTAGCTGCCCATTTTCTGGCTTCAGCAAAGACATTTGCTTTACACGATTTACTTGCTATGTGCAATCCCTCCGCTTCAGCAACAGAATTTGGTTTTCTGCTTGAGTTCAGTAATTTTCAGTCTCATCTTTGGTTATTATGGCATTCATACTTTACACTTTTGGTGCCTGTTTTACTCCCAAGATACATAGGCAGACTTTTTTTACTTGCAGAAAAAAAAACATTATTTGCAGTGGAATATTTCTTTCACTCCCGGCAGGGTGACTCAACACTCAGGAATTGGCTTTGGAATACCTTTTACACAGTTCAGAAATCCTTTTTTCCCCGGTAGGGCAATTTTACACTCAGCATTTGTTTGCTAAAAATTCCCCTGTTTCAGCACAGTCTTGCATCAATTTTCACACTTTTCTGCATATGTTCTATTCACAGCTGGTAGTCCTATGCAGTGTGGCAGCCTTTTCTTGCAGAATCAGTACCGCTCGTGGGTCACCATCTGTATTCACTGCTTCAGCTAAACATTTGAAAACACCAAACGCCTGTCCCTTTTAAGGGCTAACTCACTTCTTGAGCCCTGTCTATGGCTGGAAGGCAAACCCCTTATTTCAATGACCATATTATACTTTATTGTGATAGGCAATTACCTGCTTCAGCAGTTTCTCCCTCTCTCCTCTTGGGATTGGGGAAAAGAGTCCATCTGTGGTTTTGTAAGTTTCAGTGCAGTTTAGATTTCCTGCCTGGGTGTGTATCACTTTAACTCTGGTCTCTGCTGCATGAGATTTTTTTTATGTTGCTCAGGCTGTTTGTAGGAAAAAAGCACAACAAAAAAAAATTCCACAGGCAATCTCCGGGTCCTTCTAACTTCAAAGACCACCTCTCATTCCAAACTTCTGACACCATATGTAGGAGGACATGTGCAGAGGTACACAATGGAGATTGTTTTAAGGTGACATTTAAACAAGGCTTTATTGTACCTGTCGCTTTAAACACAGGAAAAATCAACATAAGAGAATAAGTCAAACAAAAAAACCTATCTCGGCTTTGGAGACTATCTACACATGTAGCTCAGCCCTCTCTGACTGGCTTGGTTAGCTAAGCTATTTACCAGCCCCAAATCATGGAGACATTTATCAATACACATAGACATAGATAATAGTCTTATACAAAAAGTCTTATCTGTTAGCTGGGCTGCTGTAGGGGAAGCTTCTCTGCTCTCTTGGAACTGCACCCTTTTTTGCACAGGCAATGTCAGGCTCCAAGTTTAGAATCTTGTCCCCTTTGCCTTGTGGTCATCTTGTCACTCAAGACATCTGTCCTTCCTTGGTTCAGCCCAGTTGTGGACTAAGGAATCTCTGCTCTGTCTCCTAGTTCAGCTCAAGTGTGAGCTAAGGAGTCTCACTTCCTGTCTCAAAGGCAGGCTTTTTCTAACACCTCTAATCAGCCAGGTGCTGGTCAATTAACCAGCACACTGCTGGATTAGAGGCAAGTTTTCTGAACAGGGTAAGTTCCCTGTTACAGGGACAATATGCTATCGAGTTTAGGACTCTGGCAGCAAAGACTGATTGGAACGAGGGGGCTGTATAGGCTGATTTACGTCAGATCATTGAGGAGAGTCTGTAGGATGAATTGACCTACAGGGACCTACCCGCAGGACTGGAAGGACTGATCGCCCTTTGCATGTCCCTGGACCTTCGGATGAGGGAGAGATGTCAGGAGCAGGATCGTTCTTACGGATTCCAGTCTCTTCCGCTGACTCCACCTATTCAGGCTCCTTCTAATGAAACGCCAGGAGAACCTACGGAACCCATGCAATTGGGCAATTTGCGTTTGACAGAACAGGAGCAGCAGCACTGGCGTTCCTTGTGGTTGTGCCTCTTGTGCGGTGTGAAGGGTCACATGTTACGTACCTGTCCTAAGAAGTCGGGAAACGCCCGCGTGTAGAGTAGGGGAGTTTCCTCTGGGTATCTGCACCTCCTCCCCATCTCCTTGTCGTTTGATGGTCCCCCATCTGCCTATCCTGGCAAAACCATTCCGTGATAACGAAGCCTTTGTGTACTCCGGAGCTGCTCGTATATTTTTGGATAAGGCTTTGGCTCAGCGGATCAAGATTCCACTCCATAGGAAGGACGAATCCCTAGGTATCTCTTCCATTAATGGTAGACTGTTGGGATCGGGGGTCATATCGCAAGAGATGGATTCAAATTAGGGCTAAGGTTAGTATTTTGCACCATGAATTTGTCCAGCTGGATGTCATCAATACCCCAGCCATCGATGTGGTTCTGGGGCTTCCTTTGCTACTTACCCACAATCCCCAGATTGACTGGATTTCGGAACAGATAAGAACTTGGGGGTCTGCCTGCCATGGCAAATGTCTTTCACCATGTCGTCTGGTGGGCTATTTCTACTGCCTGCACTGGAGGACTTGCCCAGTCTCCCTGCCTGTTACTCTGACCTGAGGCGGGTCTTCGACAAGGGACTGGCTGAAGAATTACATGTGCATCGACCGTTTGATTGTGCGATCGATCTTCTTCCTTGGATGACTCCTCCTTGTGGATGTACATATCCTCTTTCCGAACCGGAAACCAAGGCAGGGGACATACATTGATGAGAACCTGAAGCGAGGATTCATTTGCAAATCCTGCTCTCCTGCTGGTGCAGGTTTTTTCTTTGTGGCAAAGAAGGACGGGTCATTGAGACCTTGTATTGATTACCAGGGTTTGAATAAAATTACTGTGAAGAACCGGTTTCCTCTTCCTCTAATTACCGAACTCTTTGATCGTCTATGTGGGGCAACAGTTTTTACCAAACTCTATTTGAGAGGGGCCTATAACCTTACAAGGATAAAGCAAGGTGATGAGTGGAAAACCCTTTTCAACAAATGAAATGGCCAATAGAAGTACTTGGTGATGCCCTTCGGTCTATGCAATGCTCCTGCAGTGTTCCAGTTTTTCATGAACAACATTTTCAGAGACCTTAGACACCTCAGTTATCATATACCTTGATGATATCCTCATCTATTCTGAAACCCTGGAACAACATCATCAGCAGGTGAGGGTGGTCCTTAAACGTGTCCTAGAGAACAACCTCTTCGCTAAATCGAGATGTGCGAGTTCGAGAAATCCCGTCTTTCCTTTCTCAGATACATTATCTCTGCCCAGGGCCTAGAAATGGATCCTGCCAAAGTTGCTGCTGTTCTGGACTTGCCAGTAGCTAAGGGATTAAAAGCCATCAAGAGATTCTTGGGTTTTGCAAATTATTACAGGTGATTTATTCGGAATTTCTCCAAAATCATTGCACCCATCACAGCCATGACAAAAAAAAGGCAGATCACATGAACTGGTCTCTGCAGGCTAAGGCAGCTTTTCTGAAGCTCAAGAAACTATTTTCCTCTGCACCCATCCTGAAAAAACGGATCCTCGTCATCTTTTTATCGTCGAAGTGGATGCCTCCGACGTTGGAGCAGGCGCAGTCCTATCACAGATAAGTGAGTTTCAGGGTCGGCTCTAAAAAGTTTTCTCCTGCGGAACACAACTACGATGTAGGCAATTGTGAACTTCTAGCCGTAAAGATAGACCTGGAGGAATGGAGACACTTCCTTGAGGGAACCACCGTGCCAGTCACGATTCTTACAGACCATAAAAACTTGGAATACATCGAGGGGGCATGCAGGTTAAACACTCGCCAGGCTAGATGGGCACTCTTTTTAGTCGCTTTTGAAAAACATGTGAGCTCCTTGAGAGGACCTTTTGGTGGCCAGAATTAAAAACAAAGGTACAGGACTTCGTCTCGGCCTGCAGTGTACGTGCCCGACCTAAGATTCCTCGAACACTTCCTTGTGGACTTCTGCAGTCCCTGCCTATACCCTCCAGTCCTTGGACACACCTATCCATGGACTTTATTGTGGAACTTCCCCCTCTCAAGGCATGACTACGATTTTTGTTATTATTGGCTGTTTAACTAAACAGGCTAATTTTGTACCCCTAAAAAAGCTTCCCTCCTCTTCTGAACTAGCAGACATCATCACCATAGAGATATACTGTATTTCATCTGCATGGACTGCCTTTATAGATCGTCTCAGGCAGGGGGTCTGAGTTCATTTCGAAATTTTGGAAGGCATTCTGCAGGCGATTGGGGATTGATCTCCATTTCTTATCTGCTTACAACCCATAATCTAAGTGCACCAATCTGAGTGCACCAATCAATCCCTGTAGCAATACCTCAGGTGCTATACCAACGAACATCAAAATGATTGGGCAGAACTCCTACCACTGGCAGAGTTTTCCTGCAACAGTCTGTAACATGACTTCCTGGGCTGTTCTCCATTTTTTGCAGCTTGGGGTTATCATCCCCATACCCTTCCCCTTCATTCTTATTTATTTATTTATAAAATATTTTACCAGGAAGGAATACATTGAGAGTTACCTCTCGTTTTCAAGTATGTCCTGGGCACAGAGTAGGTATCCCAGCGGCTGATACCAGGGCACAGAACTTACAGGACCTTTGGAAGGGGATTCAGGCAACCATTCGCTCTCTACCAAAAGACAAATGAGATCAGTGGATAAGCACTGGAGGACATCTTACCCATACTCCATCGGGCATAAAGTATAACTCTGAACGAGATACATCTGTTTACGTCAGCCTTCTGCTAAACTCGGACCAAATTAACCGTACAAAATTGGTCCGTACAAAACTACGCGGAAAATCAATGAAATTACCTTTCAACTGGAGCTCCCCTCCTCATTAAAAATTTCCACCTCTTTCCATGTGTCCCTCCTTAAACCTGTGGTGAGTAATCACTTTTCTGAGTATCCTCCCCCTCCCAGTCCGGTAAATGTTGAGGCTCAAATTGAATACAAGTTGCGACAGATATTTGACTTGCGTAACTCCAGAGGATCCATTCAATATCTGGTTGCTTGGAAGGGGTACGGTCCTGAGGAGAGGAGTTGGGTGAAGTTACCCTGAAGTTTCAACCCTTAAGGGGGGGATACTATAAGGGATCTGTCTGAAACATCCTGGATGACTGCTGACAGGAAGTGATGTAATCTTGTATGAAGCTACCGCAGACATCTTGCTTCATGGCAAATCCTTTCCTTACTCCCCTGACAGGAAGTAAGCCTCTCTCTGGTCTTTAAATAGCAGGCAGTTGCTCTTGGACTTTGCTCATGCAAAGTACTTGTTTCCTTGTACTGTCTAAGCTCTGCCTTGCCTTTGTTTTGCCTGCTGTCTATCTCAACCTCGGAACCGGACCTGACCACCCTGTGCCTAGACTACGGAACCATACCTGACAATCCCTGCAGCTCAGGCCTCTGATCCCTACCTTTGCCCAGCAGATCCGTATCCTGTTCTGCTGTCAGCAACGTTACACAAATATGTGAATATATAAAAAAGAAGATTGCAAAACTCTTTACATGCTAATTGAAGAACAAGGAAATGCCAGAACAGTGAAGCAATGTTATAGTTATCCTCATCCACAACTATGGGCACAAAAGAAGACCTCAATAAGGTTACTTCCAATAACTCACATGATTTTTATGAAGATAATCAGCTACAATAGAGACTGACTTCTCCAAGCCTAGAGAACAAGCAGGATTTCTAGTGGATACAAAACAATGGACAATATCTAAAGTAATGAATATAAGTTACCACTTAGTTCAGGATTCACAGATTATGTTAAAGCATTTTATTATGTCTACACTTCAGCAGTTTTAAAGGCATTTAGAAGACAACGTGTTGAAGCTTACATTGACATAGATTGTAAGCTCCATGGGGCAGGAACTGTGCCTGCAAAATGTCTCTGTAAAGCGCTACGTAAAACTAGCAACGCTATACAAGAACATGCTATTATTATTATTATTATATTATAAGGAACATTTACGACAGGGCTGCACAACACGCGGCCCGTGGGCCGCATGCGGCCCGCCTGGCCTCTCTGTGCGGCCCTCGATGAGATTTAAAAAAAAAAAAAAAAAACTTTGAAAAAAAAAAAAATTTGAAAAAAAAAATGGCGCCGATTCCCTGCGGTCTTGGCACGCATGCGCTAGGCCCGCTCCGCCCCCCCCCCTTCCCTGCTCCCAACGTGGGGTGGAAGGGCAAGCAACTCTCAGCTCCTCTGCGGGCCCGATTCCCCCCCCCCTGCTCCCAACGTGGGGCGGAAGGGGAAGCAATATGCAGCTCCTCTGCGGGCCCGCTCCCCCCCCTGCGATGGCCCCCCTTCAACACCTTCTTCCCCCCTCATCTCCCTCCCCACTCCTCTCCCTCCCCACTCCTCTCCTTCCCTGGTAAACCCTCGCGGCCGCATGCTGTCTGTGCCCTCTAGGAGCGCGCACCAGCGTGCGCTTCCTGTAACCCCCCTAACCCCCCTTCCCGGCTCCAGCAGGGGAACGCGCTCCACCAGTCCCGCGACCCGGAACTTCAGGGTCTGTTAGTAGAGCGCGGTTCCCCCTGCTTCACCTGCCATCGCCGCCATCCACCACCTCCTCTCCTCCTTTTGCCACTGTCGGCGGCAACAGAGTCTGCTACCGCCGCCAACAACATCTGGTAGGCATGGGGGATGCTGACTTGGGGGGGGGGGATGCTGACTTGGGGGGGGGATGCTGACTTGGGGGGGGGATGCTGACTTGGTGGGGGGGAATGCTGACTTGGGGGGGGGATGCTGACTTGGGGGGGGGATGCTGACTTGGGGGGGGGATGCTGACTTGGGGGGGGGATGCTGACTTGGGGGGGGGGATTCTGACTTGGGGGGGGGGATGCTGACTTGGGGGGGGGATGCTGCCTTGGGGTGGGGATGCTGCCTTGGGGTGGGGATGCTGCCTTGGGGTGGGGGATGCTGCCTTGGGGTGGGGGATGCTGCCTTGGGGTGGGGATGCTGCCTTGGGGTGGGGGATGCTGCCTTGGGGTGGGGGATGCTGCCTTGGGGTGGGGATGCTGCCTTGGGGTGGGGATGCTGCCTTGGGGTGGGGGATGCTGCCTTGGGGTGGGGATGCTGCCTTGGGGTGGGGGATGCTGACTTGGGGGGGATGCTGACTTGGGGGGGGGGATGCTGACTTGGGGGGGGGATGCTGCCTTGGGGGGGGGATGCTGCCTTGGGGTGGGGGATGCTGTCTTGGGGTGGGGGATGCTGACTTGGGGGGGATGCTGCCTTGGGGTGGGGATGCTGCCTTGGGGTGGGGATTCTGCCTTAGGGTGTCCTTGGGGTGGGGATGCTGACTTGGGGGGGGGATGCTGCCTTGGGGTGGGGATGCTGACTTGGGGGGGGGGATGCTGCCTTGGGGTGGGGGATGCTGCCTTGGGGTGGGGGATGCTGCCTTGGGGTGGGGATGCTGCCTTGGGGTGGGGGATGCTGCCTTGGGGGGGGAATGCTGCCTTGGGGTGGGGATGCTGCCTTGGGGTGGGGATGCTGCCTTGGGGTGGGGATGCTGACTTGGGGTGGGGGATGCTGCCTTGGGGTGGGGGATGCTGCCTTGGGGGGGGATGCTGCCTTGGGGTGGGGGATGCTGCCTTGGGGTGGGGGATGCTGCCTTGGGGTGGGGATGCTGCCTTGGGGTGGGGATGCTGCCTTGGGGGGGATGCAGACTTGGGGGGGGATGCTGCTGCCTTGGGGTGGGGGATGCTGCCTTGGGGTGGGGGATGCTGCCTTGGGGTGGGGATGCTGCCTTGGGGTGGGGATGCTGCCTTGGGGGGGATGCAGACTTGGGGGGGGATGCTGCTGCCTTGGGGTGGGGGATGCTGCCTTGGGGTGGGGGATGCTGCCTTGGGGTGGAGGATGCTGCCTTGGGATGGGGATGCAGACTTGGGGGGGGATGCTGCCTTGGGGTGGGGGATGCTGCTGCCTTGGGGTGGGGGATGCTGCCTTGGGATGGGGATGCAGACTTGGGGGGGGGGATGCAGACTTGGGGGGGGGGATGCTGCTGCCTTGGGGTGGGGGAAGCTGCCTTGGGGTGGGGGATGCTGCCTTGGGGTGGGGGATGCTGACTTGGGGGGGGGATGCTGCCTTGGGGTGGGGGATGCTGACTTGGGGTGGGGGATGCTGACTTGGGGGGCGGGGGATGCTGACTTGGGTTTGGGGATGCTGAGTTGGGGGGGAGAATGCCGGTCTTGGCGGGGGGGATGCTGACTTGGGGGTGGGATGCTGACATGGAATGGGCTGGGGGGCTGCCGATATGGGTTGTGGGGCCTGCTGTTATTGGTTGTGGTGCCTGCCAATATGGGTTGTGGGGCAGGGGGGGAGAGTGATGGGAGGTGCAGGGGGGAGAGTGATGGGAGAGGCAGGGGGGGGAGAGTGATGGGAGGTGCAGGATGATGATGAGGTGCTGGAGGAGAGACGATGATGATGATGATGATGATGATGATGATGATGATGATTTTACCCGTGCGGCCCAATTTTTTTTTACTTGGAGCAGTTCGGCCCTCCGCACTTTACGAGTTGTGCAGGCCTGATTTACGAGAATGCCACATCAACCATTAGATTACATGAATACATAAGCAAAATAAGAATCAACAAGGTGTGCAACAGGGAGACACCATGCTACAAAAGCTTTCCATAGCAGCACTTTAAGAATTGTTCATTGAATTGGGAAGAAAAGGGAATAAAAATCAACGGAGAATTCTTGAGTCCCCATGCAGACCGTAATGTCGATAGACAATTAATTTATGTTTGTGAAAATATTTGCAAGTGCTGATTCTTGTTATATTACATTTCATTCATGACGTCTGTGCCCCTCATCAATGATGTAGTCGAGGAGGGCTGACCTCATACACACACACATATATATATATACACATATGTATACACATATACATATATATATATATATATATATATATATATATATATATTATATATATATATATATATATATATATATATATATATATATATATATATATATATATATATATATATATATATATCTCTCCTTTAATCTTTATTCCATTGGGAGCAGGTTTTGTAAGATGTTTTATTTGGGGGGGTCAGAAGGTCAGAAATAGTTTACAGCAGTGGATTGATTAAACCTTCGAGTGTAACAGCCCCTCTGACACAGTGACCGCTGGGGTCTTTTTGCTGGAAATGCCTCCATTTCCTCCAAGGCAGTTTGCATCTTGTGCTCAGTGGGAGAAATAACTTCAGAGAGAGCAAACTTTAATTTTAGAAACTGGTCAATCTAATATAAAATTCTGTACTAAACAACTGCTTGATTAGCTTTTAATTAACCTCAAGTAATCTGGAACATAATCATTATTAGCACATCAAATCCATAGCAATCCTGCAAAACTGGAAAGGCCAATATTTTTCAAGGGGACACCCCTTTATTTTTACCTGTGTTAATTAAAAATAATTAGTACAAATAGACGACGGAGAGAGAGGGTTTGATTTCAAAAGTTAATATTGCAACAAGAGTGAATGCAGTTTTAATAGTATGTATGTATGTCTTTATATGTATAGCACCATTAATGTACATAGCGCTTCACAGCAGTAATAGTTACAATCATATAAATAATATGATATAAATAACACAAAGAGAAGAAGTGCTTCAGTCTTTAAAGTAACATTTAGGAAAAGTAGTCCCTGCTCCGATGAGCTTACAATCTAATTGTACACAATAATAAGCTTACAGTATGTGTGATATTAGTCAAACAGAAATAAAAATAGTAAAAAAAAGGAATGTAAAAAAGTGTAAAATAAATAATGGTGATATTTTGCCAGGAGGTCTCAATATAAAAAAAAAATAGAATAACTGATTTTATAAATCTAATAAAAGAGGAAACTTTTTTTTAGATAGCAAAGTTGTTGCTTTGGGGCAAAATGTATGCCACTAAGTGAAATGTTTTTCTTTATCAAAGTTACTTATTCTGGCACATGGAGTTATTTATTTCATGCCTGAAAGTACAGAACCCAGCTGCATAAGTCCTCTGAGATGAGTGATTGTTGCCATGGCCTCATAACATATTAGCAGCTGATGTGGCATCCTTGTGCAGTATGCCTGTCATTCAAACACCTCCGCTTACAGATGTGGCATGAAGCTACCATAAATTCATCCTTTACTTCTTCTCCCTAAAACAAAATAACATGGTTCATCTCCAAATAATGAAATGACATTTACATTCTCATAGTGACAATCTGTATTGCATTAAACTTGCACATTCCAAAATAATAATTGATCATAATAAACGCAGATCAGATAATCTGTAAGGCCTATAAGACACACAGTTATGTCATTAAAAATGTAAATGTACAGCGGTGCTGTTTAAATGAATGTAACAGCTTACAACTTTGTATATCAATCTATATGTACGGTATAACAATATCGTTTTTTAAATGAGAACGTTGATTGTAGATATAAATACTAAATTAAACAATCAAGTGTTCATGGCGCAAAATGAAAAAATAAATAAATAGTGCAGTAAATGTGCAGAATAACCCAGTGAGTGCAAGTAAACACTGATATCACACATACTGCAGCTCCATGGAACAAAATCCTCTGGGGTGGATACTCCTTGTAGACCTCATATGGAGAAGAAAACACAAATGTATACAGTATGGTGCATTAACATTTTACTTTGTATAACAAACAACACAGAGGGGAAAGGGATAACTCACACTTTCCCCGCTGGTAAAGAACAGAGAGTGAAACTGGGCGCACTCCAACCCTTCTCCCGAATCGTCTTCCCGGCATGCCCGTGCACACGGGCATGCTTTCCCTGGTCCACGTCTCTCACTCGCATCTGGAATCACTTTGCCTGCTTCACACCTCGACCACATCAGCCAGTCAGATACCTCACGGAGTTGGTACAAGGTTGGTACAATGGCCTCAGAAGCCCAAAAAGCCAAACATGTTTCATCTGTATGTCGACTTCTTCTGGGGTCATGCTGTATACTCTCTGCAACCTATCTATATACTCAGCACCATCGTAATACAAATGGATACAGCTGCCTTGTCCTAACAATGGTCCAAAAGTAATTCAACTTGTACTGATCAATCTACATATTTAATGTTAGGCTCATAAAATGCAGCTGCCTCTTATTGGGTGGTGCAAATAAACTATATTCATTTGTGAAGTAACAAATGTTAATGACAGGTTTTTATACATTGATAATAAAATTCACAATAAAACAATGATTAATACATCTTATAAAATAACATAACATAAATATAATGTATTTAAAATGAAATAATGAATCTCTACATTGAACAAATAATCCCCTATCCTACACATACAGTATACAATAATTTTATTCCTGCTGAAAAGATGAAAAGAGAAAAGGGATGTTTAAATCAGTTCAAATCCGGATAGTATAACAACTCCACTTGGCACTTGGTAATTCAATGATTACATTTAGAACATTTTAGATGTATAAATAAATTTGCTTTAAAGAAAACCATCATTGATGGAATAGGTTTTCCCCCCCGGAAACATCTAATTAATAAAACATTTAATTTACCAATGCGAAGTTCAATTGAAATAAATAAATTGAACATTTTATCGAACAGGCCTTATGTTTTTTAGCAATATGTTAAGATATACAGTATGAAAAATCCACTCTGACAAAATCAAAACAGGCATTTCTCATCTATATTCATCATTTAAATCTGCACGTATCGACTTGTCTCAAAAATTCAGTTTTATGTATACATTCTATACCTCTGCCCCTTGATATAAACTCAGTTTTAATGGAGTATGATGTATCTAGGCCATTGTCCACTCCACATACTGTCTAAATACAGTAGCACAAGTAGAAGAATTAAGAACATGTAGCCCATGCCCCCCCCCCCCCGGTCGCAGATTTGACCTCTAAGATGTATTGAGGGCTGGCTACATGTACTATGGTGGTGCATACCTGCTTGGAACAGAAGGGCCTGAGTCTCCCGCATTGGTATGGGGGAAAACAGGGACAGGCTTCTGGGGTATATGCCTCCATCTTCTTTAGCAACGGTGCAGCGCCTCCATCTTCTGACGATACCTATAGGGATAGGTTAAGATCCTCCTAGAAGAAGCCCTGGTCCCAGGGCAAGTGATCTTAAACTCACACACAGTCTTTTGTATAAAATAGCAGCACTCTTTATTGTCCTTGACACAACAGATCAGCAACACTTCCTGCACAGCGGCACACAGCAGTTCATATACAGCAGTGCACTTCAAATGTATACAGGTCTTTCCTCCTCTCCTCCAGGCTGTACCCTAGCAGGATGGGCTGTATGGGGCATCAATACCCCTACGTCCACCCAAGGGCAGGCCCTCTGGGTGAGGCTAGATCTCTTCCCCCCTCACCCCGTCAGCAGGGTGAAGGGCATTGGTCCACAGCACTGCAGTGCTATCAGCTATAATCAGTATGGCTGAGTGTCTTCTCTCCTGTATCCTGGAACTCCCAGACCATGCTCTTTCTGTTCCAGCACTCTCCACTCTCACAGACTGAACAGACTCCACTCTCCAGACTGACACTCCTTTCTCTCCCCTGCAACAGACTGACACAGACTCACAGGCGCAGCCCACTAAATAGATACAGCCTGCCCCTTATGATGTCAGCAGGACCTCCCCTCTGTCTCAGGCCTGCCACAGAGTCAGGGGCCTACCTCTGTCACTCAAGGCAGAGCTTGGTGGGGGGAAAACCCATGATTACTACTGGCGCCTGCCCTTACCAGGGCTTACTCCAGTAGGAGAAGGATAGGTAGCCCACTATTTCTTACAGGGGCTACAAACATATTAAGAAATACTGTACATTAAAACAATCTCCCATTTAAACTTCCTCCCTATGTCAAAAAAGAGAACAGATTGTAATGCAAATTGATGGTTTTTAGGAATGACCATTGCACACATGTATTTATTGTATATAAAGACATTTCATTATCCTTTAATCGCATCCTTAACATTTCTCGTAAGCTTGCCTCCACTTGAATATTGAAAGTAGCTCTGGTACCAGAGGATTCTTAAGTTTGTTCTATAGTTTGATAATGCATGCTGATGGTCACACAAATGTTCACCAAAACTCTTTTAGCCTCTACAGGTGGAATCTTTCCTTATGGCCCAGTGTCCTCGGGCAATCCTATAGCACATTCCAAAAATCGGGGACACTCCGCAGGACAGTTCATAGCAGGCTGTAATAGCCCATCGGATTAACACAGCGGGGTCCATGCATTTGAATGTGAATCACGTTGTTTGAATCGTTGTTTGAATCCTACCTTGCTGCACCTGTCTGTAAGAGATGTGCCTCTTGCGGAGAAAAGTACTTTACACTATGCGTTATCCTCCGATAACACATTTTAGAAGTATTTTATTCCTGGAATGCAAATGTTAGTTTGCTTTAGTGTATAAAGAGATAGCCTTGATCCACAGGGGGGGGGGGAAGGGAGCGGTATTCTCAGGAACACACCAGGAAATAAAAAATATAAACACAGTGATAGTGCAATTTGTTAAGACAAGCGGAGAGTGGGTGAATCTTGGCTCTAATGCAATTCCTACTTACAGCATGTAAGATTTAAACAGGCAGTGGTCTGACTCTGTCAGGATGATGTCGGTGTGGGGTATACACAGAGAGGGGAACTTGATAGTAGTTAACTTCATGTGGGATAATCTCAAGGTATAACAGCTCAGGTTCACGTAGGATAATATGAAAGAAAGACGGACTATAGTATAGACCATAAAGTACAGATTTTTATCTCATCACGCAAGGTGCACAAACGTACTTACAATAAGTACTTGAAAGGTATTCCCGTAGCAGTTTCGTGAGACAGTAGAGGGCTTTTTGGCGATGGTGTGCTGGCTGGATAGCTTCCCTTCGCTTCCACCTCCCCGTCGCAGTATGGCGTCTGACGTCACTTCCGGCGGCACGGGGGATGACAACCGGTGGAGAGCGGGGGAGATGAATCTCAGCCGATCGCTGGTATAGGCAGCAGGCACCTCACACGTCTTCACTTGCAGCAGGGCTCTGGTGGACTAAAGGCTTGGCTCAACGCGTTTCGCTGTTCTCTAACAGCTTCCTCAGGAGCAGATGGTGTCCATTGAGAATTGTGGCTGTTATATACCCAAGTTAATTGGTATTTGATTGGAGGACAGGGTGTGTATACTAATTGATCACAAAGTTAACCCACAGGTTGCCACACAAGTGGCACATCACACTGTGGTTCAAAAATAAGGGCAAACACATATAAATAACATTGGTGAATTAAATTTTATTACAAAAAGAAATATTAAAAAAAGAAGAAAATGTTATATTAAAAAAAAGGGGGATATTAATCAAAAAGAAAAAAGAAAAAAAGAAAAAAAAAAAAAAAGTGTTTAATAAAGAAATATATTTGTGTTTAAAATATATACTGATGCTTGTGGCAAATAACGACGGAAAAGAATGGAGGAGAGAGAGAAAGAAAAAACAAACAGGTTAATAAATGTTTATACAGCAATATCCTAAAATTATGTGATTTAAAAATATGTTCTTATAAAAATCTTTAAAAGTTAGTAAGAGGTTATTAAGAAGGCAAATGCAATGTATATAGTGTAATCAGGATAGAATATAAATTAGAAAATATGCATTAAGTGCAAACACACAAAAAAACACACAAAACAGTGAATAGCAATGCCACCAATGGAATAGAGAAGAATAGAACAAGATTATCAAAAATACTGTATGTAAAAAAACACTGTATGTAAAAAAACACACTGTATGTAAAAATGGAAAGATGGAGGGGAAGAAGTAGAGAAATCAGATCAAAAATTGAATAATTTCAAAATCAGCATTTAAGCCTTTGGGGATCAGTGTGTTCAATTTGTGAACCCAAAACATTTCTCTCTTGCTTAGGTCTAACTCTCTACTTCTTCCCCTCCAATGTGGTAGAACATTTTCTATTGCAGTAAATTTTAGGCCTTTGGGGTTTGAATTATGGCGTTCAGCAAAGTGCTTAGAAACACTATGTGTCAAAACTCCCCGTCGTATATTACTCAAATGCTCCAAGATCCTCGTTCGAATGGGTCTTGTGGTCTTCCCCACATATTGTAGCCCGCAAGGGCATGCTAATATGTAGATTACAAAATTTGTGTAACAGTTCATATATTGTTTAATTTTGAATGTTTCTTTGGTGTTATTGCAAATAAAGCTTCTTTTGTCTGTTTGTTTATATTCACATGCCTTGCACAATGAGCAACCGTGGAAACCCTCAATTGGTTTCAGCCATCCTTTATCTTTTGAGGCTATTTTCTTCAAAGCACTAGGTGCCACCCTGTTTTTTATATTCTGGGCTTTATATTCTGGGCTCTCTCTCCTCCTTCCTCTTAAATTAAACAATATATGAACTGTTACACAAATTTTGTAATCTACATATTAGCATGCCCTTGCGGGCTACAATATGTGGGGAAGACCACAAGACCCATTCGAACGAGGATCTTGGAGCATTTGAGTAATATACGACGGGGAGTTTTGACACATAGTGTTTCTAAGCACTTTGCTGAACGCCATAATTCAAACCCCAAAGGCCTAAAATTTACTGCAATAGAAAATGTTCTACCACATTGGAGGGGAAGAAGTAGAGAGTTAGACCTAAGCAAGAGAGAAATGTTTTGGGTTCACAAATTGAACACACTGATCCCCAAAGGCTTAAATGCTGATTTTGAAATTATTCCATTTTTGATCTGATTTCTCTACTTCTTCCCCTCCATCTTTCCATTTTTACATACAGTGTGTTTTTTTACATACAGTGTTTTTTTACAGACAGTATTTTTGATAATCTTGTTCTATTCTTCTCTATTCCATTGGTGGCATTGCTATTCACTGTTTTGTGTGTTTTTTTGTGTGTTTGCACTTAATGCATATTTTCTAATTTATATTCTATCCTGATTACACTATATACATTGCATTTGCCTTCTTAATAACCTCTTACTAACTTTTAAAGATTTTTATAAGAACATATTTTTAAATCACATAATTTTAGGATATTGCTGTATAAACATTTATTAACCTGTTTGTTTTTTCTTTCTCTCTCTCCTCCATTCTTTTCCGTCGTTATTTGCCACAAGCATCAGTATATATTTTAAACACAAATATATTTCTTTATTAAACACTTTTTTTTTTTTTTCTTTTTTTCTTTTTTCTTTTTGATTAATATCCCCCTTTTTTTTAATATAACATTTTCTTCTTTTTTTAATATTTCTTTTTGTAATAAAATTTAATTCACCAATGTTATTTATATGTGTTTGCCCTTATTTTTGAACCACAGTGTGATGTGCCACTTGTGTGGCAACCTGTGGGTTAACTTTGTGATCAATTAGTATACACACCCTGTCCTCCAATCAAATACCAATTAACTTGGGTATATAACAGCCACAATTCTCAATGGACACCATCTGCTCCTGAGGAAGCTGTTAGAGAACAGCGAAACGCGTTGAGCCAAGCCTTTAGTCCACCAGAGCCCTGCTGCAAGTGAAGACGTGTGAGGTGCCTGCTGCCTATACCAGCGATCGGCTGAGATTCATCTCCCCCGCTCTCCACCGGTTGTCATCCCCCGTGCCGCCGGAAGTGACGTCAGACGCCATACTGCGACGGGGAGGTGGAAGCGAAGGGAAGCTATCCAGCCAGCACACCATCGCCAAAAAGCCCTCTACTGTCTCACGAAACTGCTACGGGAATACCTTTCAAGTACTTATTGTAAGTACGTTTGTGCACCTTGCGTGATGAGATAAAAATCTGTACTTTATGGTCTATACTATAGTCCGTCTTTCTTTCATATTATCCTACGTGAACCTGAGCTGTTATACCTTGAGATTATCCCGCATGAAGTTAACTACTATCAAGTTCCCCTCTCTGTGTATACCCCACACCGACATCATCCTGACAGAGTCAGACCACTGCCTGTTTAAATCTTACATGCTGTAAGTAGGAATTGCATTAGAGCCAAGATTCACCCACTCTCCGCTTGTCTTAACATATTGCACTATCACTGTGTTTATATTTTTTATTTCCTGGTGTGTTCCTGAGAATACCGCTCCCTTCCCCCCCCCCTGTGGATCAAGTCTTCTCATGTAAGGAATCTGTACATATTCCTTGGAAGGTGGAGAAGCGTGTTCTTCTGGGATACACATCCCTTTTAAGTATTGCATTTGTTTATTGCACTTAATTATATTAAGGTGTTTATTAGCGCCGGTACAAGTCATTTGGTTGCACTATAAAGAGATAGCCACATAAAAAATGCACACTGTTCTGGAGGCTTTAAGCTGCTGAATAAAGAGACAGTGCCATTTTTCACATCTTTGAATCTTGCGCATATTTCCAGATATAATACTAGTTGCCAACTTGAATTATTCTTGAACCTATTGCTATGCAAATAATGAATATAGCAGGTACAATAAAACAGATACAGAGATTGAAGGGGTGGCATATAAATCAGGGAATACAAATACACTGATTAGAAACAATAACATTCATGACATCTATTTAGATAGAAATTCAAGCTAGATTTTAAAATGTTAACCATCTGTAACCTGGCAGTAATTTATGTGTTTTCCCTACTACATTGTGAAAGTTTCTGTACTCTAATATATATTTAACCCTCGCTGATTTCGCATAGTGTTTCTCTTGACATTCTGGGTGGGCTGATGTTGTTGTGGAACTGGCACTCGTGCAGTGGCTGGATAGTAGAATGCTAAAATCAAAAATCATAGCATAATACTGCAACGCACAACATGCAACACATAACTAACACTAGACAAACGCTGAGATAAACAGGTGACAATTAATATTACAACATTTAATTATGCCATATCATATATAAAAATACAAAAATACATATATATATAAAAAGGGTTCAATCAGGACACTCCAACTCGGGTGGGGGTACCTGCTTACCAGAGGCAAGAAGGTATCAGGCGTTGGATAGATTCAAGAGTATCCCCTATTATGGATATCAGCTGCCGTGGCTGACGTCTGTGCTGGGGCATGTAGTACTCCTGTCCAGGCCGGGGTAGATCTTTTCCGACCTGCGGCGTCTGCCTCCTTCCGCAATCAGCACTGCACACGTATAGTAGTGGCTGTGGGATGGTAGCCGCAGTCTCGTCCTGTCCTGCCCCGCCAAATGGAGTAATAGCAACTTCCAGGAGATGCGTGCACAAACGGGAGCGTCTTTAGCAGCGTCTCAGCAGATGCCAGCTTCCAAGGGGGATAGAAATCACACCGGCGTATGGGGTGTAGTGTAGAACCACACTACGCGTTTCGAAAGTCCAGCTTTCTTCTTCAGGGGTGAAATATAATAATAATATAGTCCCTGTAAGTCCCGAATTATATAGTTCCGATTTATAGAAACAGTGCGCGATTTCAAGTTAGGTCATGCGCAGATGGCAATTATTAGGACTAGAACACTCAGCGCATGACAAGACAACAAACAAGACATATAAAGACAAAAAGAAGCAGCAATAAGTGACAGATGACAATAAACATGTATATAAATAGACAAATCATTATTCATCAATGACACTATAGTCATAATATATTATGATGAAAATCAATATAAATGACCAGATTAGTCATATTAAAGGTCTATGAACAACCACAAACAAATGCAATAAAATATCTGATGGTTCCCTAGAGAAACAAGTCGAGCAATATGGAACACCTAAATCTGATGTAGCTGACAAAAAACACTATTACCTATAAAGGGGTAAATCTTAATACCTCCTATAGTGTAGTGTAATTTATAAAATATATAAAATAGTGTGTAAGGAATACTGTGTAATAATCTAACAAGTAATGTCTAAATGCTTACTAAAAACTAATATACATGTGATATAAGGAGTGACAGTGTGTGTATTAGAATTGTAATGAATTGATAAAAAAGAAAAGATGAGTAGTGTAAGGTAATGTGTAAAATAACTTAAACAAAAATAATAAAAAATGTACCAATACCTAATATGTGTATATTAGTGATTCTAGGTAATCTGGTACCGTGTACCATTAGTAACAGTGAACTGTTCAGAGGTAATTACAACCATTAATGCAATAGCAGTATACCATGCCGGCTCAGAGACATTGATGGATCATTTATCAAGAAGGAAAGGCTTCAGGTCAAATTCTATGTTAAGTCCTGCTGGTGCTAAAGTTTGTAACTCATAGATCTAAAAGGATTCTCTCTTTCCCAGCTGACTTTTCATATCCCCTCCGCGCCAGTTAGGCAACATGGCCTCTATTGCCACACACTTAAGGCCTCTTGGATCCTTACCGTGCACTTGGAGGAAATGGTTCGATACATTATGCGAAACCAGGCCCCTTTTGATATTATAAATATGTTCGTAAAACCGACGTTTTATGGGTCTGGTGGTCATCCCCACATACTGCAGACCACAAGGACATTCAAGGAGATAAATAATATTGGTGCTATTACATGTGATGTGCTGTAAAATATTTTACCAGGAAGTAATACATTGAGAGTTACCTCTCGTTTTCAAGTATGTCCTGGGCACAGAGTAAAACAAATAGTACATGGTTACAAGTACAGTTACATAAATGAACAGGCTATACATTATATACAAGACATTGCGTGCACAGTTAAAGAAAATGTTTATTATGAGCTTTTGAAACAGTTATAGACCAGGTTAAAATGTGAGACAGCCTTAGATTTGAAATAACTTAAACTGGTGGTGGATGTGAGAGTCTCTGGTAGGTTGTTCCAGTTTTGGGGTGCACGGAAGGAGAAGGAGGAACATCCGGATACTTTGTTGAGCCTTGGGACCATGAATAGTCTTTTGGAGTCTGATCTCAGGTGATAAGTGCTGCAGGTGGTAGGGGTGAGGAGAATGTTCAGGTAGCTGGGTAGCTTGCCCATGAAGAATTTAAAGGAAGGAAAGGAAAGGTGAACTTTGTGCCTAGACTCTAGTGTTGACCAATCTAGTTCTTAGTTGAAGTGAAAGATGATTTTTTAGTACTGAATTTGCAGGCTATACATGTGTTGCATATATAATACCCTTTTATGTCATTTTTATTTCTATTCTGATAACAGTTTCGTTTAAGTGAAAAGACTCTAATTCCTGTAATGTGCCAGACCAAATAAAAAAAATGTCGTCGATGTAGCGCAGCCATAGTACCAGGTTTGCTCCGAAGGTCTGGTACATTACAGGAATTAGAGTCTTTTCAAGAATATATTAATAATAATCCTTTCAATTTGAAATTTTCGTTTGCATTGAGTAATATTTCTTTAGAATTTTTACATTTAGTTATATACATCTCAAACAACACAATACATACAAAAACCCATTTTAAGAAGGTTCAAGCGAATAATTATTTATACGCCAATAGCCATCACAACCCTGCGTGGATCGATAACATCCCCAAAGGACAATTCACTAGATTAAAAAGAAATAGCTCGACACAGGATTCATTGCACAATCAGGCACAAGACCTCAAGAATAGATTCATCGATAGGAAATATTCTATAAAACATCTAGATGAAGTTATAGCAGAGGTCGAATCATTAGAACGATCAACACTCTTACAATATAAACCAAAAACACTCACGACTCAATCACAAATACCGTTTATAACACAGTATAACCAAATGGCCCCAGGCATAAAGAAAATCATTCAGAAACATTGGCCAATTCTAATGAAAGTTAAAGATTTATAACAGATATTGCCTCTAAAACCACAGATAATATTCACAAAAGCCCCAAATATAGGCCAAAGGTTGGCTCCTAGCTGTCCACTTAAACGAAACTGTTATCAGAATAGAAATTAAAATGACATAAAAGGGTATTATATATGCAACACATGTATAGCCTGCAAATTCAGTACTAAAAAATCATCTTTCACTTCAACTAAGACACTGAAGACATATACCATAAAACAGCACATCACATGTAATAGCACCAATGTTATTTATCTCCTTGAATGTCCTTGTGGTCTGCAGTATGTGGGGATGACCACCAGACCCATAAAACGTCAGTTTTATGAACATATTTATAATATCAAAAGGGGCCTGGTTTCGCATAATGTATCGAACCATTTCCTCCAAGTGCACGGTAAGGATCCAAGATGCCTTAAGTGTGTGGCAATAGAGGCCATGTTGCCTAACTGGCGCAGAGGGGATATGAAAAGTCAGCTGGGAAAGAGAGAATCCTTTTGGATCTATGAGTTACAAACTTTAGCACCAGCAGGACTTAACATAGAATTTGACCTGAAGCCTTTCCTTCTTGATAAATGATCCATCCCTGTCTCTGAGCCGGCATGGTATACTGCTATTGCATTAATGGTTGTAATTACCTCTGTGTCATATTCTCTAGCCTGCTGTTCCCATGCTTGGCCACCGGGACTGCTGCCACTCTCAATGTCTGGTTCTAGCCTGCAGTACCTATACTTGCCCACCGGGAGTGCTGCTGCTAAACTAAGGAACATTCCAGACTCTGATACCTGACACCTCTGCACCTGTGCTCCACCTCCCAGCCTGCCTATATAAACCTCCCTTTCCTGTTCCTCTTTGCCTGTTTATACTGGTTCCTTAGCTTCTGCAAGGTTCCTGTGTTTACTGCTGTGCTAGCTATTGATATCCTCCTGTTCCAGTTTCCTCGTTGCCGACCTCTGCTTGTTTCCTGACTTCGCTCCCTGCTGTTCCTGCCACTGGGATCCACTTCAGCCGAAGTCCAATCCTTGACAGAATAAACAGGCCCTACCATGGATTCCGCCGGAACAGACCTGGCCCAGGCTCGGACACTGCAGGACTACAACGTATCATGGTTGGTTTCCAAGAACAACAAGGACACCTTATCAAACGTCTTGGTCACGTGGAAGAACAGGATACCCTCCGGAAAGAACGGGATGCCCGCCAGGTAGAATGTGATGCCCGCTGGGAAGAATGTGTCGTCCGCGCGGAAGGATGTGCCCTCCGCTCAGAGGAACGAGCTGCCGCCGCAGAAGCTGAAAACCGTGAACTACGTGCAGCTTTAATCACCGCATCTGTTCAAAAAACTCTGACTGAGCAAACCGCGCCCCGGGTAACCCTTCCGGTAAATTTGGAGGAAAAAGACAATCTTTTTGGGATTTCCTTAATCAATGCAGACATGTGTTCAAGCTTCAGCCTACCATCTATAATACCAACGAAGCCCAGGTTGGACTGATCATAACCCTGCTCAAGGATGAGGCCCTTGCTTGGGTCTCCCCTATGTTAGAACAGGATAGCCCACTACTAAGGGACCTGGAGGAGTTCATCGATGCCATGAGTCTTATTTTTGATGGCCCAAATCGTAGTGCAACCGCTGAGGCAACTCTGAACAATCTTCGTCAAGGAAGACGCTCGGCAGCTGAATACGCTGCTGAATTCCGCAGATGGGTTAACGATACTGAGTGGAATGAGGCCGCGCAGAAATATCATTTTCGGCAGGGTCTCTCGGAGCAAGTTAAACACGAACTAGCCCGGGTGGAGACCCCAGAGAGATTTCAGGACTTTGTCCATTTATGCATCCAAATTGATCGTAGGCTTACGGAAAGACGATTGGAGAGACAGGGGTTCATGCCAAGCAACCCCGGGTTTAGAGATGTCAGTACCCCAAGACGTTCCAGGGAGACTGAGGAGGAGCCGATGCAAGTAAATACACTGCGGGGACCCATCTCAACCGGGGAAAGGAATAGACGCCGAACAGAAGATCTCTGTTTATATTGCGGAAACGATGGGCACTATCTCGCTGATTGCCCAAACAAGTCCAGGTGGTCTTCTTTCCAGAGCCCTAAAAGAAATCAGCTGCACGCTATTTCAAAAACTGTTCCCTCTGCTTCTCAAAGGAAAGATAACCCTCCTTCGCTACACCCTCACCTACTGGTTCCTATTATCATCGAGGAAGGAACACATCGTTTTTCAACCACAGTAATGGTCGACTCAGGGGCGGCAGGGAATTTTATGGACATAGAATTCGCCAAGAACAATTCCGTATCATTTGTAGCCAAGGAATCGCCAGAAAGGATGGAAGTCGTTGACGGTTCTCCCTTGAGCTCTGTACCAGCAGACTACAACACTAATCATGGAGCCCAATCACCAGGAGAAGATTTCATTAGGTCTCATTCCATCACCTTTCTTTCCAGTGATTCTGGGAATTCCATGGCTCATGATCCATAACCCACTAATCGACTGGAAGACCAAGACACTCACGTTTCCCTCGGAGCACTGTTAGCTAGCCTGTCTACCTAAAACTCCTATACCAGAGTGTGTAGGAATACATAAGATTTCCTCGTCTCAAGAAAATCTTCTGCCGGCTCATTATTCTGAGTTTTTAGATGTGTGTGACAAGAAGAACGCGGATACGCTTCCCCCACATCGCTCTTATGACTGTCCCATTGAATTATTACCGGGTGCTGCAATTCCGTTTGGAAGAATTTATTCCCTCTCAGAACCGGAATTGAAGGTCCTCAATGACTACCTACAGGAGAACCTATCAAATGGTTTTATCCGACCCTCTACTTCTCCAGCAGGCGCTGCGCTCTTCTTTGTGGGAAAGAAAGACGGTTCTCTACGCCCCTGCATTGACTATCGGGAACTAAATAAGATAACGGTGAAGAACAGGTACCCATTATCTCTGATTCCTGAACTATTGGAAAGAATTCGGTCAGCTATAATCTTTACCAAATTAGATCTCAGAGGAGCGAATAATTTGGTCCGCATTCGACCCGGTGACGAATGGAAAACAGCCTTCCGAACCCGTTATGGGCACTATGAATATCTGGTGATGCCTTTCGGACTCTGTAATGCCCCTGCTACCTTCCAGCATTTAATCAATGATGTCCTCCGAGAGTTATTGGACCAATTCAAAGTGGCATACCTGGATGACATCCTAGTCTTCTCAGATAACATCATGGATCACCAGAGACATGTCCGAATTGTCCTTGAGCGTCTCCGTAAGTACAAATTATACATCAAGTTAGAAAAATGCGAATTCGAAAAAACCAGCATGCAATTTCTCGGTTACATCATCTCTCCCGAGGGTTTGAGTATGGACCCAGGCAAGATTCAAGCCGTTGTAGAATGGCCAATCCCTCGGAATGAAAAGGACATTCAGAGATTTGTGGGTTTTGCCAATTTCTATAGACGTTTTATTAAAAATTTCTCTGGCATTATTGCCCCAATCACCCAACTCACACGGAAGGAATTCCCCTTCAAATGGTCTCCTAAAGCGGATGCGGCATTCGAACAATTGAAGTCACTCTTCACATCTGCCCCTATCCTCATCCATCCAAATCCAGAATTACCATTCATCTTGGAAGTGGATGCATCCGACTCCGCTGTTGGTGCCATTCTGTCACAAAGAATTGGACCCAAGATGCTCCTTCATCCATGTGCCTTTTATTCATACCAAATGTCAACAGCTGAACGAAATTATGACATCGGAAACAAAGAACTCTTGGCTATAAAAGCTGCATTCTCTGAGTGGAGACATCTACTGGAGGGGGCCAATCACCCAATTACGGTCTTTACGGATCACAGGAACTTAGAATTCATTCGATCCGCAAAGAGACTGTCTGCGCGACAAGCCAGGTGGGCTCTCTTCTTTGCAAGATTTCAGTTCCACATCTCCTACCGCCCTGGCTCCAAGAATGGAAAAGCCGACGCCTTGTCACGGTCCTTTCCAAATCCTTGTTCAGACAAAGAGCAAGAAGAAACTATTCTTCCAAAAAGAATTTTTTTGGGCGTCACATTCTCCGCCGATCTCCTCACACGAATAAAGGGAGCCTACTCAAATGACTCTTTTCTTAAAAACCCTCCTCCGGAAGCAGAACTATTTCTATGTGATGGTCTCTGGAACTATAAGGATCGTCTGTTCGTCCCTAAGGAGGTAAAATTAGAGGTGCTCCAATTAATGCACGACTCCCGACCCGCTGGTCACCCAGGTGTCCTCAAGACACAGGAACTGTTGTCTCGCTCTTTTTGGTGGCCTAAATTAGCACAAGATGTTAAAGACTATGTCCTCTCCTGTGAGACTTGTGCTAGGACCAAGACCCCTCGAGCATCACCTGTGGGTTTACTGCAGCCCCTTCCGGTTCCAACTCATCCTTGGGGGTCCATATCAATGGATTTTATTGTTGACCTGCCCCGATCAAGTGGACATAATACCATCCTGGTTGTGGTGGATCGACTTACAAAGATGGCTCACTTCATTGCAGCACTGAATCTTCCTTCTGCAGACCAGACAGCCAAGTTGATTGTGAAAGAGGTGTTTCGGCTTCACGGGGCTCCTGATGAGATCATATCCGATAGAGGGGTACAATTCACTTCAAAATTTTGGAGGACCTTCTGTTCCTCTCTAGGAATTCGTTTAAATTTATCGTCTGGCTATCATCCACAATCCAATGGCCAGACAGAAAGGACCAATCAGACTTTGGAACAATACTTACGATGTTTTGTTTGTCATCTCCAGGATGACTGGATTGATTTCCTACCATTAGCTGAGTTTTCAAACAACAATTCACATCATTCTTCGACTCAGAAGAGCCCCTTTTTCTCAAATTATGGATTTCATCCAACCTTTATTCCTCGTTTTCCATCTTCGGGCCCCATTCCGGCAGTTACAGAGAAACTGGAGACTCTGCGAGACATCCAGGAGACCCTCAAAGAGACACTTCGTGAGACTCAAGTAAAGTACAAAAGAGCAGCAGACCAACACCGCAGACCCTCCCCAGAATTTCAAGTCGGGGATAAAGTCTGGCTTTCTACAAGAAATCTATGTCTAAAGGTTCCAACCATTAAATTGGGCCAAAAATACATCGGGCCATTTCGCATCTCAGCACTTATAAATCCTGTGTCCTTCAGATTAGAGCTTCCTGAGACCATCAAAATACACCCTGTGTTTCATTCTTTTCTGCTGAAACCTTTCCGTGAGAATCCGTTTCCTGGACGGAGACTTCCTCCCCCTGAACCCGTCCTCGTGGATAACGAAGAGGAATTCATTGTGGAGAGAATTTTGGATTCCAGGTTACACCGAGGGAAACTACAGTACCTGGTTCACTGGGGGGGCTATGGCCCAGAGGAAAGGTCTTGGGAAGCCAAAGATTTTGTACATGCTCGCGACTAGTCAAAGCTTTTCAACGGAGATATCCAGACAAGCCTAGAAAGGATCGTCCGGAGAACGCTCTTGGGAGGGGGGAGTAATGTCATATTCTCTAGCCTGTGTTCCCATGCTTGGCCACCGGGACTGCTGCCACTCTCAATGTCTGGTTCTAGCCTGCAGTACCTGTACTTGCCCACCGGGAGTGCTGCTGCTAAACTAAGGAACATTCCAGACTCTGATACCTGACACCTCTGCACCTGTGCTCCACCTCACAGCCTGCCAATATAAACCTCCCTTTCCTGTTCCTCTTTGCCTGTTTATACTGGTTCCTTAGCTTCTGCAAGGTTCCTGTGTTTACTGCTGTGCTAGCTATTGCTATCCTCCTGTTCCAGTTTCCTCGTTGCCGACCTCTGCTTGTTTCCTGACTTCGCTCCCTGCTGTTCCTGCCACTGGGATCCACTTCAGCCGAAGTCCATTCCTTGACACTCTGAACAGTTCACTGTTACTAATGGTACACGGTACCAGATTACCTAAAATCACTAATATACACATATTAGGTATTGGTACATTTTTTATTATTTTGTTTAAGTTATTTTACACATTACCTCACACTACTCATCTTTTCTTTTTTATCAATTCATTACAATTCTAATACACACACTGTCATTCCTTATATCACATGTATATTAGTTTTTAGTAAGCATTTAGACATCACTTGTTAGATTATTACACAGTATTCCTTACACACTATTTTATATATTTTATAAATTACACTACACTATAGGAGGTATTAAGATTTACCCCTTTATAGGTGTAACGGCTGGACCCCCCTTGTCTGACCCACCCAATCTCACATTGGCCCGTGTGGTCTAACCGGTCCCCATTACAAGGTCGTGTGTGGTGGTGCACCTGCAAGTAACAGGACTCCTGAGTCTCCCGCTTGGTGTTATAGAGGATATCATCAGGACAGGTATCTGAGGTAGTGGTTACGAGTCCAACTTACTTCATGTGCAGCGCCTCCACCTCATCAGGATCTATGCTTCCGCAGGGAGATGGTCCTGGTGAGGAACTCCTTCTCGGTGGTGACTGCCACTGCTGAGTAACTTCACACTCACACAGTGGAGGTATCTTTGAACACGACATCTTTATTGTAGGTTGGGATGTAGCAGACTGCCCCATGCAGCTGCCGGCTCTAGCCGCACATCTCTCCGTGCTGTCCCTTTGCCAGGTACGCCCTCCCGTATTGAAGTGGGATTCCCTTTCTCCTAGGGAGATCACCACTGCGCCAGGTCCCTGGACACAGTGTGGCTTAGACAGACTTGATTAGTCACTCTGCTACCGCTAGTTACAGCACTAGGGTCACAAAAGTATTCCTCCAATCCCTTATGCCGGAGCATACATTTTACCAGCTGCTTCACAACTGCTGGTTAACACAACACTAACTGACAGTGTTGTGCCCTTTATACCTCAGGGGGCAGGCGCATCTCTGATGTCACTATCCAGGGACTCAGAGCATACAGCCACTCCCTTCCTTACACAGGGCACCACACCAGGGTGTGAGGGAAAACCTCCATAACTACTGTTGGCAGGCCTGTACTTACCAGGACTTACTGCCAACAGGGAAGATGTATGCAGTCATTATTATGCATGGCTACATAGGTAATGGTGTTTATTGTCAGCTACATCAGATTTAGGTGTTCCATATTGCTCGACTTGTTTCTCTAGGGAACCATCAGATATTTTATTGCATTTGTTTGTGGTTGTTCATAGACCTTTAATATGACTAATCTGGTCATTTATATTGATTTTCATCATAATATATTATGACTATAGTGTCATTGATGAATAATGATTTGTCTATTTATATACATGTTTATTGTCATCTGTCACTTATTGCTGCTTCTTTTTGTCTTTACAGTATATGTCTTGTTTGTTGTCTTGTCATGCGCTGAGTGTTCTAGTCCTAATAATTGCCATCTGCGCATGACCTAACTTGAAATCGCGCACTGTTTCTTTAAATCGGAACTATGTAATTTGGGACTTACAGGGACTATATTATTATTATATTTCACCCCTGAAGAAGAAAGCTGGACTTTCGAAATGTGAAGGGTGGTTCTACACTACACCCCATACTCCGGTGTGATTTCTATCCCCCTTGGAAGCTGACATCTGCTGAGACGCTGCTAAAGACGCTCCCGTTTGTGCACGCATCTCCTGGAAGTTGCTATTACTCCATTTGGCGGGGCGGGACAGGACGAGACTGCGGCTACCATCCCACAGCCACCACTACACGTGTGCAGTGCTGATTGCGGAAGGAGGCAGACGCCGCAGGTCGGAAAAGATCTACCCCGGCCTGGACAGGAGTACTACATGCCCCAGCACAGACGTCAGCCACGGCAGCTGCTATCCATAATAGGGGATACTCTTTAATCTATCCAACGCCTGATACCTTTTTGCCTCTGGTAAGCAGGTACCCCCACCCGAGTTGGAGTGTCCTGATTGAACCCTTTTTTTTATATATACAGTATGTATTTTTGTATTTTTATATATGATATGTCATAATTAAATGTGTTGTAATATTAATTGTCACCTGTTTATCTCAGCGTTTGTCTAGTGTTAGTTATGTGTTGCATGTTGTGCGTTGCAGTATTATGCTATGATTTTTTATTTTTAATTTTTCATGTACCCTTCCATCACGTTGGAGCACCTTTATGGACGGACCATTACCGTGATACTGGTTGTATAAAATTATTTATTTATTGTTTTTTACATACTGGTGCAGTGCGCCACAGATATAACTTCTTTCCATTTCTATCACCTGACCAGGGGTCAGGGTTATATCAAGGGCAGCTAGCCTATTTGTGGGATATAGCGCTACCTATCTTCTGTTTTATTGGATAGTAGAATGGGTGCAAAAACGAAATATATATATAAATTAATCTTTCCTTGAACTAAATTGTTTGTGTTATTTTTATTCCTATACTGTTAAAATAAAGAAGACAATAGATACAGATCGTACAGTATATCCAAGGCCAGGCCCCAGACGGAATGGACACAGACAGAGGTCAGTCAATTCACAGTCATATTAAATACTACTAGGTTTAATAAGTACATAATTATAGCCGGGGTCCCCCTGATCCCCGGTTTGTCTCATTACCTTTCCATAGGAGTATAGCAGCAAGGGAACGGCAAGTTCCAACAGCCTCTGGAGCTGCAGTCCACATGTTGCTAGGCAACCAATACGGCTGAGAGATTCTGACAGTTAAGGTAATGAGTGAGGCAGTTAGTCAGGAGTCAGGAGTCAATTTGTCGGTCAGTCAGGTCAGTCAGGTCAGTCAGGTCAGTCAGGTCAGTCAGGTCAGCCAGGTCAGTCAGGTCAGTTAGTCAGTTAGTCAGTTAGCGAGGAGTCAGTTAGCGAGGAGTCAGTCAGTTAGTGAGGAGTCAGTTAGTGAGGAGTCAGTTAGTGAGGAGTCAGTTAGTGAGGAGTCAATTAGTGAGGAGTCAGTTAGTGAGGAGTCAGTTAGTGAGGAGTCAGTTAGTGAGTTGGAGCCAGGGCAGACAAGAGGAAGGCAGGGTCTGAGTGTCAGTGGCATTCAGACTAGGCTAGAAACTCCCCTTAGGTCCCAGATAGGTCCCAATCACGTGAAGCAGGTGACTGCTGCAGGGAAGGCCCCTTAGATAGGGACGCTTACCCATTTTACTATAGTGTCAGGGACACAAGGAAGACGCCATGTGGTGATCGCGGTCTGTGGTCTGAGACCAGACCACCGGGGTGTTAACAAAGACTCTTAAAGGTGAGACCCTACTACCAGAGTGCACCCAACACAGAGGCGGACACCACCGCTGAGGGCCACGTTGCTGGATCAGATGGATCCTCATTTCTAAGTCGGCCACACCGAATACTGGAGTACTCGGCAGGTACCTCAACAAGTGCACAACCAGTTCACGGGAGAGCACTACTCCTTGCACTTTTGGGTGGGCTTGACACTGGGAAAGGGACAGCAGGGTATTGGTGCCTAGCACCCAAAGTACATTTGGGACACTCACTGGTGGTACTGAGTGGGGTGCTCATTATACAGTGATGTGGTGTTATGTTATGTTGCATAGTTGTTATAAGTTACTGTTTAGTAAATACTGTTACATATACCCTTGTGGACAATTACTGACTGTATTGTCTTGGGAGGGGCTATCCCACTGTGTGAGGATCCTTCCCAAGTGCAGGCACTGCTAGTATATTCATTATACACACCCCAGGCTCCCAGTAGCGGAGGATCAGCCCTCCTTTTTGACACTCAGGTAATAGCATCACATGTGGTCACCCTAGGCAAGGGGGGAATAGGGGGCTACACAATATTAGTATATATTCAAATTTATGAGCCAGCAGCACTACTACAGTGGCAGCCATCTAGTAACCCACACCAAGCCAAACCCAAGAACACAATGGCTTAGACCTAAGGCTGCACCCTTATTTATACTCCTCTCAAAATGAATGTCAAAGCAAACATTCAAATTCATATGCAAATGTGTCATGGGTAGGAAAAAAAATAGTGAATGTACATTTTGGAGACTGAACTGCAAATATCTGCATCTGCGAAGAAACACCATATCCGCGGCAAAGTCAAAAGTCAGCGAAAGATTCACCCATCTCTATTCTAAGGGGAGAGAAAAGGAGGAGAAAACTGTTTTGTTTTGAAGGAAAATGTGTCCCATTTCATATAATAAGACAAGTTTTAATAAGAAAATATACATGCATCTGATTTTTTATAGTCAGGTTGTGGGAAAAGTTTGACTTCTGCCAGCTTTTCAGAATTGTTTGCTTTAAAGGTTACAGAAGGTTTTAGGACTGGAAAAACTGTAAAACATAGCTTGACCTCATTGTTTTTGTGTAGAACAAGAGGGTAAAAGAGAAAATTGTTCAGTTTTACACATGTTGAGGTTCTGACACCTGAAACTACCCAATAAGAAAATTCATAAAAGACTCCGTCAGTATGGTTAGATGTGAGTCAATACAGAGGTACATACTAAATTTTACCAAAAAAAAGTGAACAGGTGACTTGAATACAGCCTGTCCTAAATAATTTAAATCTGATCAAAAGTTCTGTTACATTGTGCAAATCATCTTATTCAACATGAAATGAAGATGCATGTACTAATTGCATTGTTTGTTAATTAGATTTATTTTGTGCCCTACAAGTTTATGAAAATGAACCAGGCTACAGAAAGGTCACGACAGGTCATCCTGCGCGTGTTTGCTGACGGGCTGAGACGGAGCCTGCGCGAAGCACATGCAGTGTTTCCATCCCTGCGGTGCCGTGATCCGGATCTCTGTACGGCTGCCGTGGACCTGCATTTCTACTTTAGTGTGAGTTACCGTCTCCCCCTGTTAGCCCTTGTTAGTCCTCTATGGCGGTTTTACTTTAGACCATCTAGGATTATCGTTTTATATTAACTAATTGCATTTGTTTCTGTTTTTGTATATGTAGTCCTCTATGGCGGTTTCACTCTAAGCCATCTTGGATTATTGTTATATATCAACTGATTAAATTTGTTCTCTATTGTATTTTATGTGTTATATGGTTTAGAGATACTGATATCTCAGGGTTCACTGGATCTGAGCTGTGTAATATTTGTATACTGAGGTGGGGTTGGATCCCCTCAGTATTTGTGTGTATTTTTATTAATAAATGACATTTCCTTAATCCCTGGTGCGCATTGTGTGCATTCTCTTTTTTTGTTTTTCAGGGTGTCTTCCCTCCTTTTATTAGGGGGGACCACCTTAGGTGGGAGCTGCTAGGGAGACGCTCCACACACGTGCAGCAAAGGGATTCTCCATTACCAATCACCTGTAGCACGAGCGCTGAATATCCCTTTTACCTAATCACAATCAATGATATAATTTGGTAACATGGACGATCTGGTGATGGACATGTCACTAGGGATGGGAAAACCAGTCCAAATGAGTTTCCTGGAATTTTGTGGAATGTTTAGACCAAATCTCCCCCCACATCCCCCTACCCACCACCACCAAAATCCATCTGCAGATTCGGAACTAAAAAAGCCAAGTTGGGTCACTGAATACAATCCGAACGAATTTCTAAGAATCCAAAATCAGGAGAGACTTTCAATTTAGTAGTGTCTCTAGTTGTATATATTGTATTGTGGCAGGACGGCCTGTAGCCGAGGTCAGGGAACAGTCCACACGTATAGTTTCAGGATAAATAAAAACGTTCAGTGGCTTTATTTCTCCACAGTAACATAACATGCGGGTACACTGTCCCTTTAACAAAATAAATCCTGCTCCACTTTGGGAGAAAAACTGACTAATAACACAGCAGACCTATCTAGCAGGCTGGCTGGCTAAACCAGAACCAAACCATAAGGGTACTTTAAGCAGTCAGTAAACAAATGAATAATCCTTACTTTAGTTGAAGTAGTCTTTGGTGAAATCCCTCTGGCTAAGGGCTCACGCAGCAGTGTGCTTCTCTCTCTCTCTCTCTCTCTCTCTCTCTCTGGCAGCTACTGCCAGTCACATGATCCTTTATCTACCTTGCTGGCTCTCAGGTGTCAGCTAAAGAGTTCTGATTTCCTAACTTCCACCTGAGTTAACCCTTATGAGTGCTGGATGAAGCACTCAGACATATGTCTCCCAGGCGTAACTGATAGGAGTTGACTTCACTCTGTCACATGTATATATTCCCTTAAGCGCCCCTCCAAATAAATGAGAAACATGCCTGTACTGAAAAAGGAGCACACCTGAGGTACCCTGGGCGACTCAATGACTAACTCTCTCATTAATCCGAGTACAGATTTTTATGAATCCAGCAACAAACTTTGTCTTAAAGTGCCGGTATAAGATGGGAGATCCGCCTCTGAAAGCTCCGCCTACCCATGAGGTCACTGATACATCCTCCAATAGAAAACCATGAGGGCTGAATCCGGGAACCCCGAGCGGCGCCACAGCAAGGGATCCTCCACTCCTACACGGCACCACAGAAGTAATAAAAACAAAACCAATATTATGCTGGCAAGAAGTTGAACCACTAGAGATGTCAATCAACATATGACACATAACATACTGTAAAACAATATCATTAGCGTCAACACAAGAAAAAGAATAAGAATATTAAGGTAACATCTATATAACATGACTGTGAACGCTAAAAATACTAAAATAGGAAAAAATAAATATATTAAAAGTGCCTAAAGCATAAAAATCAAACCATAAACAAAAAACAAAGCTATGTACAGTAAATATAATAAAAAACAATAACTGATAGAGACAAAAACAAGGACTCCAATATACTCATATAGAAATGAAAGAGCATTATATTTAATGAGATAAATGCTCAATACTAATCATAAAAACGAAAGTATTAATAATTTTAATATTTGCAAAATGTACATGCCATGTTACAAATCAATGCATAATCTAAAGATATATAAACAACAATAATCAATATTGCAAATATATATAAATGACATAGATAAATTGAATACCAAACAGGAATCTGGAAAATAATCCAAAAATAGGGGAAAGGAATGGAAAGGAAAGAAAGGGGAAAGATACCATAGATTTTCTCAATAACCTTAACAACATCAACAAACTACCATCCAAGACACTGCTTATTATCATAGATGTAGAATCCCTTTACAGCAACATCCCCCACAAGGATGGTATTAGGCATGCCTGCAATTCCTTACAACATCTCCCCTGAATCAGAAAAACAGCGCTGATGTAATTACCAAACTGATAGAATACATCCTCACACACAACTACTTCAGCTTCAACAAGGAAATGTACCTACAACTAATGGGGACTGAAATGGGTACCAAGATGGCACCGCAATATGCCAATCTTTTCATGGCAAATCTTGATCAAAGACTCCTAACAACATGCCCCCACAAACCGTACAAATACTACAGATACATTGGCCAAATCTGAATCATACAAGAAGTTATTTCCCGAATTAATTAATACGATATACTGCCTTTTTTAGAAATTGTAGATTACAAAACATAATTTGATTCTGTCTACATCTATATAGAACCATCTAAATAGAAGCTTATAGCTGTTTTATTTTATCTGAGTATTGATCGATATTTTGGAGATATTATTCCAGGTAGCTATCCAATCTTGCAGCTCTAGCTGTTACCCTATGTCCTCTTTCCATCTCCTAATATGTTGTTGTTCAATTTGTCTAGTAATAGGTAGTACTTCTAGGTAGAGGGAAGAGATCAAGCCTTTCTCCAATGGATTTGTTATGCAAGATCTCTCAAATTAAGTATATTGTTGAGGTGGAGATGTTGAAAACCAGTCTGAGAGGAAGGGTCCAAACTGTGCATATATAAGGAACTCCACATCTGGAATTTTATGCATTTCATTCAAACTCAAATGATTTTACCTTGGGGCCTTCGATTACATCCTGGGCTCTAATGTGTTTGTTCTTGGCCCACAATGAAATTGTTCTCTGCCAAGGCCTGATAGAAAGTCTGGATTTCCAAGTATCTATAGCATTCCAAAATATCCCTACATTACACTCCTCTTCAAACTGATTCTATCTCATAATTTTTGTGGATGAGATATTGTTGGGAGGGTCTGATTCAGCCCTGTCCTGGTTTATTTTTGGAGTCATGACAGTTTTTGTACTGAGGGGATTTGTGTAATAGTTTTTTTACCTCTGCCCATCTGATTGAGGGGGGTGCGGAGTGCCAAGCAGTTAGTATACCGTAATAATATGTTTGGAGGCAGGGCACTTCCAGTCCGCCTTAAGCTCATGGCCGAATGAGTACCCTTCAAAAAATTATTGGGCGCTTTCCCTTCCAAATAAAGTTAAACATATTTTTTCTGGAGGCTCTCTATATCTTTATTTATATATTTTAATTGGTATTGGCAGGGTTCTGAAAAAATATAGAATTTTCGGAACCAGAATCATCTTTTGGGCATACATCCTTCCCAACCATGAAATGGAGTATTGGGACCAGGTCTCAAGATTTTTCTTAAGGCTCTGATAGATATATGGGTTGTTGGCCTTGTACTGTATAGTGAGGAGAAAGAGTTAGTAATGTAAACCCCTAGGTACTTGATAGTATGCTTTTGCTACTTAAAATTAAGGTTAGCAGTGATTAGTGTGACTGGTACTGTACCAAATTTATATTTAGGGCCTCCGATTTACTGGTGTTTACCTTGAAGCCTAATATGTTTTCAAAATGTTCCAGAATTGTATATAAATTATGGGTGGAGATTAGTGGTTTTGTGAGAGTTAACATGATGTCATCCGCAAATATACCAACTTTATATTCTGTTTCGCCTACCCTCACTCCTGTAATATCAGAGTTATTGCAGATCGTACAGTAGCTGCTAGGGGCTCTATGGTTAGGGCAAAGAGCAAAGGGAAAATTGGGAATTCTTGCCTAGTTCCACTTTTTTATGGAGAATTGCTTTGATATTTGTCCCGCGTTTTTAATAAAGGGCCTGGGGGATCGTATAGAGCAGTCTAATCCATTTGACAAATTCTCCTCTGACCCAAATACTCTCAGTGGTGAACAAATAGGACCAGTCTACCCTATCGAATGCCTTCTCCACATCCAGGGTGAGAAGCATGGTCCAAGTATCTGATAATTTGGCCGCATGTAGAAGATTTATGATTCATCTAATAATATCGGTGATTTGTCTATTTAGGATAAAGCCCATTTGGGATGGGTGTACGTTTTGTAAGGATGCTGTTCAATCTTACTGCTAGGAACTTTTAAAATACTTTTATGTCTGTGTTAATTAGATAGATTGTCCAGTAGTTTTTTTTTACAATCAAGGGGGTCTCTACCTGACTTGTGGATCAGTGAAATGGAGGTGGTTAGCATTTTGCTTGGAATTTCTTTATCCTTTAAGAAATTATTGCAGAGGGTGGCTAACTTAAGGGCTAATAGTTTCCAAAACTTTTTATAGTAAGCTCCAGAGAAGCCATCGGGGCCTGGTGCCTTGGAGCCTTTAAGTGATTTGATGACACGTTCCACCTCATCTTGTCTGATAGGATAGGGTCTTGTTATCTAAAGCGGACACTCGAGGTAACTTGCACCCCTTAAAAAATTGTACTACTTTTGCAAAATACTTTTTGTTATGTGCTACTATTTTGCCATCGTACAGGGTACCATAGAAATCATGAAATTCACTCATGATCAATTTAGGGTTCAGTGTATTTAGGTCTAATTTTTGTCTTATTGTTATAATTTGGTTTTGGCCATGCTCTGCTCTCAGTCTGTTAGCCAACATAGTACTGTATCTAGCTTATTGCTTTTTTCATAAAAATGTTGCGCAGACCATCTTGATGTTTTTTCAGCCTGTTCAGTGAGGATCAGGTTCAATTCATGTTTTGGATCTTTGCTAATAGGTGTGGTGTGGGAGCCTCTTTATTTAAAGTTTCCTGGGCTTCTAATTTATCTGTGAGTGTCTAAATTTTATGGAGACAAAGTTTTTTTTCCTGTGTGAGGCAATTTTAATTAGAGAACCATGGATATATGCCTTATGTGTTTACCATATTGTTCCATACTTTACCTCTGGAGAGCTGTTTGTAGAAAAGAATAACTCTATGTCTTGGGTTATCTGTAATGATATTTATCAATTAGTCAGAAGATAATTATTTAACCTCCAAGAGTAGTAGTGGAGGTTTATGCCAGGATTTCAAATGGATCTCTACTGGACCTTGGTCGAAAGATTTTATTGGATAGATTTTAACAGATTGTATCAGTGGTAATGCCTGTTGGCTTATGAGTATATAATCTAACCGTGGAAGTCTATGCCAGGATTTCAAATGGATCCCTACTGGACCTTGGTCGAAAGATTTTATTGGATAGATTTTAACAGATTGTATCTGTCGGGTTATGAGTATATAATCTAACCGTGAGTATGTTGTGTACATTTGAATAAAATATATATCTTTGCGCTGTGGGTTTAAACATCACCACATGTGAAAAGGGAATGTTGTTTAAGGAGGGATTTGAGAAAATCTGTTGTCCCTTTATCTCATGGGGAACTGGATATGTTTGATTATGTCAAGAAATTGTGTGATAGAAGCAGAGCACTACAAGTGGAATGAGTGAAAGAAGGTACAGAGAAGTGCGCTCTCATAAAAAATGAAAAATGTATTGGGTCATATTAAAAACAGATGTATTCAACCCACCTACGCGTTTCACGCTGTAGCGCTTTATGAAGGTGCACATACAAATGTACCAGAGTCTATTTAAAAGCTCCCACCAGCTGATGTCACCAATCCATCCTAAGCAGGTGGAAACCCCGGGTGATGCAGGGCATGTGATATCAGCGCGCCAGAGCGTCCCATCTGAATATCAAAACTTTACTGTACAATAACAAACTCCTGAGTACAAGATACAAAAATACCCTCAAATAGAAATCAAAGGGCTAAAGAACACTTAAAACATGTGAAAAATTACAATTGCAACAATATATGTATTATATACACCTCCACGGGCAAACAGGAGATTAACCCCATCTAGCCCTTTTTAAAGCACTGAAGAGAATGGAACCATAAACAAGTATATTAAATATATTCAATGTATACTGCTAAGATAGAATCTATATGTTGTATAAAAATTCCATAATTATAACCATAATAAAACATAAGGACAAATTACAATAAATATATATCATGACATGTCAATATATACTAATAAAACTAATAGGCAAACATTTGGCATTCAGGTACTAGACAATTAAGGAGAACAAACAGTAATTATCCCTTCGCTCCACATACTACTAGAAAATCTCTATACAGTAAGTCCGCTGCACACCAAATGCTAATATATCTAGCCGGTGTACACCATCAGATACTAATATGATGTAAGATTATGTACGGCTGTGTGTAAAGAGGTTAATGGCTTGTAACACCATAATATAGTATCAGTTTAGCTTCTAGCTACACATTACGCTACCCTACTTTCTTACCTGGAATAAACTATGCAATCAACATATGATGCTAATCCAGTTAGACTGTCGGGAAAAGAGGTGAGTGGTTCGTAACACCACATAAATAACCCTGTTCACGGCAGGATTATATGATTATATTGCTCAGCTTGCATTTGTGTGTCTTATAGGGGGGACAAGGGTCAAGGGAAGTACCTTGAGGTTCCTTTGGACCCAAGGGAACGGGTCAGAAGAAAGGGTTTCTACCCTGAAACGTTGCCCCTCTTACCCTACCCCAGTGTCTTTATATGTTTATCTGTTTTCTTTTCCCCATACCCTCATTTGTATTCCACACTTCCATTCCCTCTATATCTTCCCCCCCCCCCACTTGTGTGATACTCAGAGCTGTATACTTTGCATAAGCAGTCAGTTAGCATTTCCAATATTGTGTATCCATTTATTATTCACGTTATTAAATTTGTGGCTTATCCTGAGACTCTACATTTTTCCATTTATCTATGTGTGCTGGAGCCAACTTTTGGGTTTCTATGATTTATATTGGGGTTGTTTGGGCCCACTTCGCTCCGTGGACCCTGTACATGATCACTATATTTTCGGTTTAGAGTGCTGTCCATCAGTGTGTTTTTAAAATAACCCTATGTGTTTCATGTTAGAGGAATCCCTATTTATATTGTTTTAAGGGAAATTTGGGATACTAATACAATGGTCAGTAACCACTTACCTGCCATGCTCCAAGCTCCAAAAAGCAGGTTCAGACTTTTCTTTTAAACAGAGTTCATTTTGCTCACAGAGTTACTTCTGTCAGCTACATAGTTATAAGACAAATGCTATTTAGATGTGGGGATGCATGGAATAATCCAATTACTGCTCTCAAAGTACACATATTGAGAAATGCTAAACTACATATATATCACTTTGTTCCCCTTATTAAACAAGTGTTATCCAATCTGCACTTCAGTGTGATTATCTCCCAATATATCTGCATAGATTCTTTGCATAATATCTGTTAAAAGATCAGATTACATCAGAATCGTGACGTTCTATATATCTTCATATTTACCTTTTGAATTTAGACCATCAGGTGATGAACATATTATCTATACAAGGTCCTTGCTTAGGGTATGCATTGAAGTATAACAACACCTGGCGACGACATACATCACTGCAAGCATATAGTCATCACGGGAATTAACGCATTACTACAACTAATTTCTAATCATATGAGAGATATTTAGTCCAAACGGGTGACTAACCTTCAATGATTAGGTAGCCATAAATTTATAGTGATTACTTAGCTATATCACATATTTGTAACCTTAGTTAGTTGTTTGTCCTTTATATGTATCACCTTATTTTATTATAATTAATGAATTAAAGATTTGATTTTAGTATTTACAACTTATCATTGTCCATTTTGGGTCTTTTGAGTGCTCTACCATGCCGGGTTCTTTTTCTTGAGTTTAGCATATACTAATAATACACATAAACATTAAGACATGTACTGCTGCCGCCAGCTTAATTCTAACAGTTACCCGTAATTTTACGGGGCTTTTTCGGCTGGTGCCGAACTTGGCCGCGCGCCAGCCGCATCTTGCGGCCGCACGCGGCCCGTTTCCCCATTCAGCGCTAATGCGCTGAACAATGGGAAGCGCCTGCGCACCAGGAAAAAAAAACGGCCGCGTCTGCACGGGGTTTTAAATTACCCGCGGTGCAGGCCGCCTGAGAATTACTTTAGCCGCCACTGTATATGTTACACCCTGCTATATTCCGTTGGGTCTAGCATTGAAAATCCTGGTAATAGCAGGCAGTGTTAGAGTTAAACCCTTAGCACTTGGCCCTGCATGTGAGTTAATTCCTTGTAGAGTTACTTTGTGGCACATGCCTGAAAAGGGTTGGAGTCACATGCAAGGGTGAGGGATTGCTACAGTAGGGCCTGCCCAGTTACTGGGGCAGAGAAACTCGCCACTCCCCAGGTATAAAAGTGTGATCCCATGCAAATTATTGAGGTGTGTGTGTTTCAAGGATGTTTGTATGTTCCCCTAGGGAGGAGATTTCTCTGTTTACATCTTTTAGTACAGCCTGCTGTTCCTCTCTTAAAGTGGCCTTTATGCTGTCAAAAAAAGCCCTTGGTTTATTTTATCTGGAGTGGAAGGACTTTTTCAGCACTTGTGTCTGACTCTTGTGCCTTCTCACTGTGTGTGGTGCAATCTTCCCTCTGATCAGAGAGCCCTTCGCACCGATGGAGAAAATCAGTTACCTCTGTTATCTGCTGGGGTTTTTTTTTATCTTGAGAGGCATTATTTCTGTTCCACCCACCTTCCAACTGCTTTTGCCGAGGTTTTGGGGAATGTTTTCGGCAAATATATGTCCCGTTTTATGGGATTTCAACCGATCGCGAGCGGAGCTTCCTCACTGAGCACCCGCCACGAATAGCCTCTTGCTTTAACTTTAATACCTATACTCACACATATTTTTAATTCCTCTCTCTGGTCTTGTATCTTTTCTACCTCCTTAAAACATGCATAAGTTATACCTTTACTCAAAAACAGCAAGCTTGACCCTACCTGTCTTTCTAACTATCGCCCTTTCTCCCTCCTTTTACCTGTAAACTCCTTGAATGCTTGTATTCTCTTGCTTGCTTCATTTCTTACCTCCCGATCTCTCCTATATCCTTTACAATCTGGCTTGTTTACTGCTCACTCCACTGAAACAGCCATCACCAAAATAACTACTGACCTCCATGCTAACAAAGACTAAGGTAATAACACCTTGCTTAAATTACTTGACATCTCTGCATGTTTTGATACTATTGAATAATCTCATCTCCTTCAAATTCTCCATACTCCTGGAATCCATAACAGAGCTCTATCCTGGAGTTCCTCTTACCTCTCCAATCATACATTTCGCTTACACCTCTGCTGATCTATGTGTGGGCATACTCCAAGGTCCTATTCTGTGACCTCTTCACTTTTGTCTTTACACACTCTTTCTAGGTGACCTTATTACTTCTTTTGGGTTCAGGTATCACATTTATGTTGATGACATACAGATTTACCTTTCAATCCCTGACATTACACCTGCTGTCCAGACAAGAGTCTCAGAATGTCTCTTCACTATATCATCCTGAATGACCCTCCACCATCTCAAACTTAGCATGTGAAAGACAGAGATCCTCATACTTCCTCCCAAGCCTGGACCTACTGCCCTTTCTGCATTACTGCTGGCAGCACTATCATACACCCAATATCACAAGCACACTGCCTAGGTGTCACATTTGGCTCCTCCCTCACATTTTCCTCTCAGATTCACAATTTAACTAAAACCTGTCAATTTTTTCTCCATAACATTGCAACGATGCCGTCTACCCATTTTGTATCTAAAGCCCTTTCCCACTGAAGAAAATCCCACTCACTGCCCCACACCTCATGAATGCCCATTCCCTCAATATTTGAAGAGCACCCACTCTTTCCACCTTTAAAGCCCACCTTAAAACACACCTCTTTAATGAAGCATATGGATAGCTTTGGTGGTGGATATTAAACATCTCATATGTATTTACCATGGCTCCTTGCAGACAAACTTACCATAACACCCTCCTACTGTCTTTGTAGGTTCTCTCTACTTACAGATGTAACAAGACTTACTGTTCTCGATGCCGCAATTTTGTCTGTTCCCATGTAACTACAACTATAGTTCTTGCGGCCCCAAAAACAGTAAACTGCCTGGGCGGATTAACTCTGCGGTGTTCTATGCTTCTAAATGGGACCCTAGAGCATTAATCCTTTTGGGCCATATGCTGGAGGGAGAATATCGGTACCTTTTAGATGAGCTGCACAGCTATCTCTCTCTCTGTTTGCAGCTGTCTCCTCTGTCTGCAGTCTCACTGTAGCGCTGAAGGTAAGATGCAGCGCTGGATTTCCTTGCCAAGCACCTAATTGTGTAGATGCCCTTATATGGGTCTCTACATCATAGGAGAGTAATATGACCATATTTGGTCAACTACATCATCAAGGGGCTGCAAGTGGGCTGACATGCAATACTGTCCAGCCCCCTAGATGATGTATATGACCAAAATATGGTCATATAGCTCCCCCTCATGATGTATGTAACCTCTCTACTTTTAGTTCTCACACTATTGTGGAGTTGGGCTTGAGTCCCTATTACTAATTTACTGGGCCACATGTGGCATATGGTGAGATGGCAGGAAGAACACAGACACAGTATGGGCTATACAACTAATTTACTTATGCCTTTCTAATGATGGTACCTTGTGTACCTTTGCCGGGAATCACTACGCACAGTACACAAATATAGCACAATCTCAATAACGCTGCGTGGGTCTGAATCAGTGTCAGCTGTATATTAGCCACTCAATCCTGGGTATGTTTGCTTGTAATGGTGCCGACACATTGTGGGAGCCTGTTGTGTAATAACTTGTGCAGGCCTGTGCTTCGAAAAGGGTGCTTCTGTTCCCCTGTGATTTACAGCTTTTGAGGGTCCCCTACGGACAACGCTTGAACTCTCATCCACATCTGGCACTGTAGCTCTCTGCTTCTGCTGTCACGTGCAAATGTGCACTCTCTGCAGACCTCAACCTGGCCTGAACTCAGGTCCACACAGATCTGACTCAACATGGTTCCCAAAAACACAACAATCCAACTGGGGTATGAGCCCCCAGTGGGACAAGAAACCCAAAATTGCACTCAAGAGAGAATAAACATTAAAGTGACTACACAATATGTCCCAGGCCAATAGCCCAGTGCTACGCAACGCAAAACAAAAAAGTTTTATTATATACAAAAAGGGAACAACATCAGGGAGTGTGGGGTAAAAAAGGAAGTGTGTTTAAAAATGTGGTAGGTGGTGACCAGAACAGAAGAAATTCTCTCTTATATATCAGGTATATTATACGTATAGGGCAAAAAAATGCCAAACCCTTCATATATTGTATAACACTTAATGAAATACCTTATACTGGGCTAAATTAGCCACAAGACTGACAGAGTGTACATTGAGAATGCTGTCAATATCTAATACTACCCGATCCACCGAGTGGATGTCAGGTTACACGGTACACCAAAGCTCCTAACAGCATGCTGGTCACCACCACCGACGTCAGAGGAATGACGTCACATAAAACCGACGGGCCATTTCACATAGGAGACTACGCTTCGTCACGGCAAGAGTGGTAAGAAACCTACTCCACTGGTTCTTTAAATACCCATTCTTGTAATGAGAAGTGGGCAGGTCCCTGATGATTAACTCCTTATGAGCCTCCTATTACTGAGACTTTATATATTACGATCCTCACTGGGAGGTTTCAACAAACTTCAAAGTTTTGCTGCACTGTTTGGAATTTGCAGGTCACTGCGAATTCTATAATTAAAGGTGAATAACGTAGGGAAATGTTACAACAGACCCCCAGGTACCCTGCACATAATATCTGACATAAATAAACAATATGATAATCCAAATGTGATCTTCTTGTGTCAGTTTATATGCGAGCCTGATTGGAGGGAGTGTGGGATGTGTAATTAAAAAGGTGCTGGATCATGCAGAGCCATACTAAGAGGTGGAGTATACACTGGCGACACACTTTATTCGAGCTCGGCTAGTCCCACGAATTCGGGTATACCCGGGTGTATTGAGGTTTGTGACTGTTTTCTGCCCGAGTGCATTGAGGTATTTTCCAGGCAGGGATTGAAGCATTTTATTCCCGCTGGCTGCAATACTGCACAGTATATATATATATATACTGCATTACAATTCATGAATTTATGCCATCTGGTAGACACGCGAAGCATTGCAGCCTATTAAATCCTAATCATTATCATTTAACAGATCAGCCGCCCGTCAGCCAGGCATGAACCCAGGCTGGGAAGGCAAACGCAACGGGGCTTGTCAGAGGTGAGGAGCGGCGCATTCCAGGTATCTGCCAGGTACATACTGGGTATTTGCTCGAATAAAGTGTGTCGGTGCAGTAGATAAATGGTGTAGGAATGTGAACCCCTACATGGAACCACCTCTAAGAGTCAATATGATTCCAAAAGAGTATATAACTCCGTTAAAAAATAAAACCCTGGATCCCATATAACTGGCTGTTCACACTCAGGTGTGAATAGGTGGAGTAGATGGTTACTGTTCACCATGTACAAAGAGGGATTCATAAGAATGGAGTGTGGATGGTGTAGGAATGTGAACCCCTACATGGAACCACCTCTAGAAGTCAATATGATTCTAAAAGAGTAAATGACTCCGTTAAAAAATAAATCCCTGGATCCCATATAACGGGCTGTTCACACTCAGGTGTGAATAGATAGAGTTACACTGGCGACACACTTTATTCGAGCTCGGCTAGTCCCACGAATTCGGGTATACTCGGGTGTAATGAGGTTTGTGACTGTTTTCTGCCCGAGTGCATTGCGTTATTTTCCAGGCAGGGATTGAAGCATTTTATTCCCGCTGGCTGCAATACTGCACAGTATATATATATATACTGCATTACAATTCATGAATTTATGCCATATGGTAGACACGCGAAGCATTGCAGCCTATTAAATCCTAATCATTATCATTTAACAGATCAGCCGCCCGTCAGCCAGGCATGAACCATGGCTGGGAAGGCAAACGCAACGGGGCTTGTCTGAGGTGAGGAGCGGCGCATTCCAGGTATCTGCCAGGTACATACTGGGTATTTGCTCGAATAAAGTGTGTCGCAGCAGTACTGTTCACCATGTACAAAGAGGGGTTCATAAGAATGGAGTATAAATGAACCCCTCATTTAGGCCATCTGGGTATAGGGTTTACAGAGTATATATCCACCTGCATTCAACTTGCATTAAGTGTCGGTCCCAGTCACCCTTCCTTTGTCCCCATCTCACATGTTCGATACCACAAAAATTTAATGATGTCAGGTCGCCATTATGGGCTACATTAACATGTTTCACCACTGGTAGGTTTTTACTATTTCTAATGGACCTATGTGCTCAAGGATCCGTGTTTTGAGTTGTCTGTAGGTTTTACCCACATATCTCTTACCGCATTTACATTAGATCAAATAAATCACTCCTGTAGTGAGGCAATTTATATAATCCCTAATGTGATATGTTTTAGATTTTGGGCCCAAAAAGGTCTTAGTTCTGGGCATATAGGTGCAAGCCTTACCCCTGCCACACGGGAAGGAGCCAATGGGTTTGGTGTCCCCTAACCAGGTTCTCGGTTGATCCCCACGATAGTGGCTATGTACTAAAGTGTCTTGAAGGTTGTAGGCTCTTCTACAAGTCATAGTGAAATTCTCCTTGAGTACCTGTTTGAGGTCCCCATCTTCCATTAATACATGCCAATGCTTGCAGAAAATGTTCCTGATATTGTTCCATTGGTTAAAATATGTAGGCCCACAAAGCTAGACTTAACTATAAGTAAGAAACAAGACGGGACATTAGAAACGACGATTTTTCGGAAGGCAACATCCACTAATAGTCTATTTGTGGCGAACAGCCACCACCCCAGGTACATGGTGAATAGTGTCCCTATTGGACAGTTCCAACGACTACGGCGGAACTGTTCAAATATAGAGGAATTTGACCATCAGGCCAAAGATATGACTACTCGCTTCTTGAAAAGAGGATATAGCAAGGGGTCTGTCAAAAAGGCTTATCAAAAAGCTAGAAAAGTCCCAAGAGAACAACTGCTAGTGACAGGGCAAAGACCTAATCTTGATATCGACAAACACATTATCAGGTACATTGGTACATATAATAACCAATGGAACAATATCAGGAACATTTTCTCCAAGCATTGGCATGTATTAATGGAAGATGGGGACCTCAAACAGGTACTCAAGGAGAATCCCACTATGACTTGTAGAAGAGCCTACAACCTTCAAGACACTTTAGTACATAGCCACTATCGTGGGGATCAACCGAGAACCTGGTTAGGGGACACTAAACCCATTGGCTCCTTCCCGTGTGGCAGGTGTAAGGCTTGCACCTATATGCCCAGAACTAAGACCTTTTTGGGCCCAAAATCTAAAACATATCACATTAGGGATTATATAAATTGCCTCACTACAGGAGTGATTTATTTGATTTCATGTAAATGCGGTAAGAGATATGTGGGTAAAACCCACAGACAACTCAAAACACGGATCCTTGAGCACATAGGGTCCATTAGAAATAGTAAAGACCTACCAGTGGCGAAACATGTTAATGTAGCCCATGATGGCAACCTGACATCATTAACTTTTTGTGGTATCGAACATGTGAGATGGGGACAAAGGAAGGGTGACTGGTGACCGACACTTAATGCAAGTTGAATGCAGGTGGATATATACTCTGAAAACCCTATACCCGGATGGCCTAAATGAGGGGTTCATTTATACTCCATTCTTATGAACCCCTCTTTGTACATGGTGAACAGTAACTCTATCTATTCACACCTGAGTGTGAACAGCCCGTTATATGGGATCCAGGGATTTATTTTTTAACGGAGTCATATACTCTTTTGGAATCATATTGACTCTTAGAGGTGGTTCCATGTAGGGGTTCACATTCCTACACTATTTATCTATACTCCACCTCTTAGTATGGCTCTGCATGATCCAGCACCTTTTTAATTACACATCCCACACTTCCTCCAATCATGCTCGCATATAAACTGACACAAGAAGATCACATTTGGATTATCATGTTGTTTATTTATGTCAGATATTATGTGCAAGGTACCTGGGGGTCTGTTGTAACATTTTCCCATGTTATTCACCTTTAATTATAGAATTCGCAGCGACTTGCAAATTCCAAACAGTGCAGCAAAACTTTGAAGTTTGTTGAAACCTCCCTGTGAGGATCGTAATATATAAAGTCTCCGTAATAGGAGGCTCATAAGGAGTTAATCATCAGGGACTTCTCATTACGAGAATGGGTATTTAAGGAACCAGTGGAGTAGGTTTCTTACCACTCCTGCCCTGACGAAGCGTAGTCTCCTATGCGAAACGGCCCGTCGGTTTTATGTGACGTCATTCCTCTGACGTCGGTGGTGGTGACCAGCATGATGTTAGGAGCTCCGGTGTACCATGTAACCTGACATCCACTCGGCGGATCGGGTAGTATTAGATATTGACTCTGACTTACCTGTTTTCTTGCCTGTCGTATTGCCTGACATGCAGTGTTTGCAGAGCTTAAATCACAGCATCTGCGGTTGGTTATCGATGGGAGAAGCTCCCTATTATGGGGGTAAATGACATACCTTGATTTATGCGTTCAAAACGCCTTTCATGAACATCAGAGTTACCCATTGATACCTGGTATATTACTATATGCTACATTTGCCTCAACTTTGGATACTACTAGCAACACTATATACTATTAGTGTCACATTGCGCTTAGTATTTCCAGCTGATCGCAGCATTCTGAATGTACACTCTGTCAGTCTTGTGGCTAATTTAGCCCAGTATCAGGTATTACATTAAGTGTTATACAATATATGAAGGGTTTGGCATTTTGTTGCCCTCTACGTATAATATACCTGATATATATGAGACAATTTCTTCTGTTCTGGTCACCACCTACCATATTTTTAAACACACTTGCTTTTTTACCCCACACTCCCTGATGTTGTTCCCTTTTTGTATATAATAAAACTTTTTTGTTTTGCGTTGTGTAGCACTGGGCTATTGGTCTGGGACATATTGTGTAGTCCCTTTAATGTTTATTCTCTCTTGAGTGCAATTTTGAGTTTCTTGTCCCAATGGGGGCTCATACCCCAGTTGAATTGTTGTGTTTATGCTAGTTTTACCCTATGCACTATGAGATAACTATACTATAACCAGAATAGTTTGGAGAGCGATAAGCAATTGTGTGTTTATAAGTCAACATGGTTCACCCCTTTTTTAAGGCTTCTCTCCCTCATAGTCACTCCTCTTCCACAGCCATTATCATTTCCTGCTCTCATATCCATTACGGTAACATGTCCAGAGCACACTGTAGAGGAACCAGCCAGGGTGATTGTTTTAGAGATCATCACACAGAGGGTTACATGTAGATACAGTACCAATATAAGGGCATTTACATCATCCAGTGGGGTTAGCAAAGAAATTCAGCCTTGCATATTACCTTTAGCATGGGGAGATACTGCAGACGGAGAGACTGTTGCACATGGGGACATAGACTATTGTGCAGCGCATAAAGAAGGTTAATATCAGTTTCTTTCCCCAGCAAATGGCCCATAAAGCAAAGGATTAATGCTGCGGGGTCCCCTTCAAAAGCATGGACCCTCACAGTGTTAATCCTTCTGGGGCACAAGGCCATGATCGGGCCCTGGTTTTCTGCATTTTTGTCCATGCCCACAAGAACAATAAGTTTTGTTACATATGTACAGTACCATTTCGATTGGGAGCACTTCAGGGCAGGAACTCCTTTTCCTAATGTCTACTTTAATGTTTGAAGCACTTATTCCTATTATGTCATTTGTATTACTGCTGTAAAGTGCTATGTACATTGATCACGCAATATAAATAACAATATACATGCATATTACATGGCTGGAAAGCTCATGCATTGTGTCTGTCCCATTTTTTCCTACTTTCAGTTTACTGTGAGATAATACATGTAATTTAACAAGTATTACAAGATTTTAAATCTAAATGTATAGGACAAAATGGATGCTGTGACCAGAAATACAAGAATAGCTACGTATTTGATCATTATTAATTTTAGGAGTAACAAACTAATACAATAGTAACTGAATATAAACACACTGAAATAAATAATCAGAAATTTGCACTGCCTAAATGTTCTTGAAGAATATATTTTAGCAGTCTCTAAAGTAAAAGGTCAGATATCAAATTAACATTTTCTCTTTTTTTCCTAAACAACAATAAGTGCACGTCTATCAAAAAAAAAACAAGCTGACATCTCTAGCAAATACACATGTCTGAATGAGTGAGCAGCTGTCAAAGTACCACCTTGTCAAGAGGAGAACAAGTTTACTAAAGAGGACACACATACCGTGCATAAATACCCTTGAAAATGTATAAAGGGCTAAATGTAAAGATAACAGCATTTATAATACTAACAAGACAGGTATCTAAGATTCAACAACAACATCTCTGAGATAGATAGATAGATAGATAGATAGATAGATAGATAGATAGATAGATAGATAGATAGATAGATAGATAGATAGATAGATAGATAGATAGATAGATAGATAGATAGATAGATAGATAGATAGATGACACTAATCTAAACAAAATATGTACTATAAAATAAAATTCAGTGTAACATTTTATTTCAGTTCATATTGAAGAACTTGGTATGAAAAGGCAAATGGGTAGTTTTATTTCTAAGACTCTGTACAATGGAATGCAGTGTGGAAATCTTTACATAGATCAATAAATATTGCAGTAAAAAAAATCCATAAGAATATTGGCCATTGCATACAAAGGAACATAGAATTCTGCAGGTGATAAAATATGACACACAACACATTTAACTACATATAAAATCCTTAGTAGATTAGTCAGGGCCACCAACAGAAATCATGCGGCCCAGGACAAATGAAAGGAGCAGCCCCCCCCCCCCAACCCATAGCGCACCTACCACGAAAAATGTTTTTTTGAGCGCGCAACTTTTACTTAACTGTGTTCTTCTTATTGTAATACGGAAAAAAAACCATTACAGTGCAATCTGTTTATTTTAAGAAAAGACAAAGATACCCAATGCTACATCCAAGGTGACAAAAGGCCTGGGGAGTTTCAGTATGCGCCTAGGGCGGGGGGCGGGGGTTAAGTAATGGCCTGGAGGGTTTAAGTATGGACCTAAGGGGTAAAGTACAGTATTGGACTAAAATGAATGATAGTACCTCTCTTCAACCAGTCCACGATGGGGGCCTTCGATCAGTAAGTGAGCGTCTTTCAACCGGCCCGTGGGGGGGGGGTCTTTCACCAGCCTGGAGGGGGAAGCCTTCAACCGGACCCCGGGGGGGTCTTCAATCAGCCCATTCTTTAACCTGCCATGGGAGCCTTCAAACGGCCAGGAAGGGGGGGAGCCTTCAACCAGCCGGAGTGGGGGGAGGGTGTGCTTCAATAGGCAGGCGATGGGGCTAGTTTTGGAGGGGAGATGGAAGGCACATGGGTGGATGACTGACTGCCTGGGTGGGTGACTGACTGCCTGGGTGGGTGACTTACTGACTGCCTGGGTGTGTGAGTGACTGACTGTGTGGGTGGCAGAGTGACTGGGTGGGTGACTGACTGACTGACTGACTGACTGGGTGGGTGACTGCCTGGGTAACTGACTGGGTGGGTGACTGACTGACTGCCTGGGTGGGTGACTGAATGGATGGGTGGGTGACTGACTGCCTGGGTGTGTAACTGACTGGGTGGGTGACTGACTGGGTGGGTGGGTGGGTGACTGACTGACTGGGTGGGTGACTGACTGACTGGGTGGGTGGGAGGGTGACTGACTGGGTGGGTTACTGACTGGGTGGGTGACAGACTGACTCACTGGGTGGGTGACTGACTTGACTGACTGACTGGGTGGGTGACTGACTGACTTGGTGGGTGACTGACTGACTGGGTGGGTGACTGACTGGGTGGGTGACTGATTGACAGCGTGGGTGGGTGACTGACTGTCTGGGTGGGTGGGTGGCTGACTGCCTGGGTGGGTGGATGGTTGACTGACTGTCTTGGGTGACTGACTGACTGGGTTGACTGACTCGGTGGGTGGGTGACTGGCTGGGTGGGTGGCTGACTGACTGGGTGGGTTGGTGAGTGACTGACTGCCTCGACTGACTGACTGCCTGGGTGGGTGACTGCCTGCCTGGGTGAGTGACTGACCTTGACCAGGTGGGTGCCGCTTCTTTGCCTCACTTCCCCCCCTGCCCCCGATCCCCGCGGCTGCTGCCTGGGGTAGGAGGTAGGCTCGGGGGCGTGGGATGTAGGCTGGGGGGGCGACACTGGCGGGCTGATTTCCACAGGAGCATCTAGTTTCCCCCCCAGCATAATCTAGTTCCCCCTGGCCCCTTGTCCCCTGTCCCAGTGGCTGCTTCCCAGGCCAGGAGGCTGGCGGGGGGGAGCTGGGTTGGCGGGCGTGCCACGGCACTTCCCCTCCTTCCCACATTGGGAGCGGGTCCACGTGGTTGCTGCTTCCTGGGGCGGTAGGAACAAGGCTCAACACCCTGTGCATGCACGCCGAGACTTTTTTTTTTAAACACTGGCACGGTCATGCAGGGGGCCCGGGCAGCCGGACCCTCTGACTCACTGGGCCCGGGACATCAACCCCAGCAGACCCACCTGTTGGCGGGCCTAAGCTTAGTGGTTAGCTATTATGGTCAGCTGACCACTAAAGGCGATAAAGTGGTTAATACAGAATAAAAAATACAATACACACCCTTCTTGGCTACCTTAGTGGCAAGTAAGTTATTACCATGCAATACTTTACTAACTGCTAAGGCATAAAAAAGGGAGTTAACCCCACCACTTACCTTAGTGACCTAACAACCCTCCCTGGGAAAACTGTCCCCAATACCTACTCCCCTACCGCTAACCCTCCCAACAAACCTATTCCCCCCACCACCCCTCCCCACCCCATTGTGTATGGCAAATAGCCATATTAGCAAAATATGGCTGTTAGGACTTGAGGCCACTACAATAAAAATAATAACACAATAAAAAAAAAACCTGTCAACATTAATAATAAAATTATTACACAATATAAACAAACACACTGCAAAACAGGGGAGGAAATGCCCACAAAGACACCTCTTATTGTGTGCGCGCTTAAATTAAACTTGTTTATATAGTGTGGTCTAAAGACATGTATCCTTTGTGGATTTAATTAGTGAAGAAACTTAAAACATAACATTTATTCTGATATAAATTAATGTATCAAAAAAATTGCTAAAAACTTAATTACTACAGTATATTGGTTACCGATACCAAATATCAACCTTCCCTCGCCCTATAGATTTTTTGATACATTCACTTTATTTATATCAGAATAAACGTTATGTTTTAAGTTTCTTTACTAATTACATCCACAAAGGATACATGTTTATAGACCACCCAGTATCAACCATTTTAATTTAAGTGTGCACAGAATAAGAGTTATCTTTCGGGGCTTCTCCTCTCCTGTTTTGCAGTATATTCAAGATCTACACATTTGTGTAGCTTTTGTGTAATAAAGCCTTGTGCGGTTACCTGTCTACGAATCTTAGAAACAAATACATTTCAAATATGAACCCATTGATTGTCACTGTGGCTACCTAGGTCCTCCCAATTTGAGCCTACAGTAGATAGACACATTAGCAATCAATGAAGACAGTAATAAAAATTGGTAACACCACAACCTGGATGAAGGCTGTCCTCATCTTCTGGGATATACAGTAGAACCCTAGAACCAATCCGAAAAAGAATCCAAAAAGGGCCAGATGGCAACAAAAACAAAAATAAAAAATTCAATGGACCGATCGCCTTGAAAAAAATACAAATGAAAAAACAAAAAAACATCAAAATCAATCCATGACCCGATGGCCCAAAATAGCCATTAAAAAATCAATTCAGACCAAATGGCCTATTTGTAATCCACGTGGAATGGCCTTTTTTTTTATTCCATGGTCCTCACCCATGGCCTGTGACAAAGGATCCTCAATTTGACAATGTTATGGATACTCAGTGGATAGAACAATCTGTATCTAGTTAATTCTCATCTTCTTAGAAGAAGTCTTGTGTGAAAAATTGAACAAATTGAATAGACCAGAAGCATATTTTTGACTGGAGAATAGAGAATTTTAGAAAGGCTGAATTAATAATTTAATTGACATGACAAGATAAAATATTTTGCAATTCAACTTCCTTTCGCAGTTTTAGGTACCTACTGTGTATAATTTTTACTCTGAATTAATGCAGTTACCCATCTATATCTATAAGTCTGAAATAATGTTTGTGTATGTATTTCTTCCCACTGTGTGATTGGCCCTGAGTTCCCCCTGTGTCATTGGCCACGGACGAACACCCTGCCCCCCTCACCCCACCCCTCACATTGCACCTCTTGCCCTCACTTGGATTTGGAACCTCACTTAGCAGGACCATCCACACCACTACCACCCGCCAATCCTCGGCGCCGGCCTCACCTCTCCACCACAACCAACCCCCCTCCCTCCGGTCACACCACTACCACCCGCCGCTCCTCGGCGCCGGCCTCACCTCTCCCCCACCACCAACCCCCCTCCCCCCGGTCACATCACTCTGTGTCCCTGTCTCCCGCTGAGTCCCCCTGCCCACGGGTATCACCTCCACCTGTCCCCCCCCCGGGTAGCGCAACCCCATGCCCCCCAGGTGTCACCCCCCCCACTGCCGGTCCACCCAGACTCTGCCACCCACCCCTTTCCCCGGTGCCCCCCTGTCACATGCGCGTTGCACGTGTGCTCTGTCGTCCAGCGGCCTGCCGGTGCGCGCACGCTGCGGCTCCAGCCTGCGGCTGCTCCCGCTCATCGGGCACTTCAGCCTCCTCCCGATGCCGGCTCACGCCCGCTCTGGGTTGCCGTGCGCTCGGTGGCCTGCGCTTCATGGTCCGCCCCCACACCCGGGACCGACCGGTCAGAGCGCCCGGACAGGAGAGAGGCGCCTTCTGGACCGTGGGAGCTCGGAGACTGGACGGAGGTGGCTGGTGTCCGCTGGTGGGGGGAAGGGGCGGGTCCTCACTGCAGTTGTTGTTGGTGCCCGAGGACATTTGTGTGTGTATGTGTGTATGTGTGTGACACTGGGTGTATGTGTGTGACACTGTGTGTGACACTGTGTATGTGACACTGTGTGTGTGTGTGTGTGTGTGTGTGTGTGTGTGTGTGTGTGTGTGTGTGTGTGTGTGTGTGTGTGTGTGTGTGTGTGTGTGTGTGTGTGTGTGTGTGTGTGTGACACTGTGTGTGTGTGTGTATGTGTCTGACACTGTGTGTGTGTCTCACTGGGTTTGTGTGTGTGGCACTGTGTGTGTCTCACGGTGTTTGTGGCTGGTGTCCGCCGGTGGGGGGAAGGGGCGGGTCCTCACTGCAGTTGTTGTTGGTGCCCGAGGACATTTGTGTGTGTATGTGTGTATGTGTGTGACACTGGGTGTATGTGTGTGACACTGTGTGTGACACTGTGTATGTGACACTGTGTGTGTGTGTGTGTGTGTGTGTGTGTGTGTGTGTGTGTGTGTGTGTGTGTGTGTGTGTGTGTGTGTGTGTGTGTGTGTGTGTGTGTATGTGTGTGACACTGTGTGTGTGTGTGTGTGTATGTGTCTGACACTGTGTGTGTGTCTCACTGGGTTTGTGTGTGTGGCACTGTGTGTGTCTCACGGTGTTTGTGGCTGGTGTCCGCCGGTGGGGGGAAGGGGCGGGTCCTCACTGCAGTTGTTGTTGGTGCCCGAGGACATTTGTGTGTGTGTATGTGTGTGACACTGTGTGTGTATGTGTGTGACACTGTGTGTGTATGTGACACTGTGTGTGTGTGTGTGTGTGTGTGTGTGTGTGTGTGTGTGTGTGTGTGTGTGTGTGTGTGTGTGTGTGTGTGTGTGTGTGTGTGTGTGTGTGTGTCACTGTGTGTGTGTATGTGTGTGACACTGTGTGTGTGTGTGTATGTGTCTGACACTGTGTGTGTGTCTCACTGGGTTTGTGTGAGTGTCTCACGGTGTGTGCGCACTGTGTGCTGTGCGGGGGGTGAGGATCGGAGCAGCACAGGGGGGGGGTTGAGGACTGGAGCAGCGCAGGGGGGGGGAGGACTGGAACAGCGCAGGGGGGGAGGACCAGACCTGAGCAGAGGGGGAGGAAGGATCACAGCTGCGCATGGGTGGGGGGAGGCGGAGAGAGATGAGGGGAACGGGGGGGGGGGCAGGTGGGGTGGCGAGAGGAAGGAGCGGGAGGTTTTGGTCCCGGGCAGCGCCGGGTCTCTCAGCTAATCCACAATAAGAAGGTACATTATACAGTAACTAATTTTGAAATTCATGGTATAGCAAATGTTTAAAAAAAGCTAAACATTCGCATAGTACAGTGCTTCATAATGTGATGTTTGTTTGTGAACTAAATAACTCTGTCAGGATTTTAAGATAATTGTAGTAGTTTAAATTGTTTTCAGATTACTCAAACATCAAAGGCTCTATATTTAAAAGCTTTTGTATTTTAAGTATAAGACATGCCTATCTGCAAGCACAGTGATATGATTTGAAAGGAAATGTTGGAAAATTTCCCTTTCTGGCACTTCTTTTGACATAGTAGTCACACTTGATATTTTTACCAAGCAAAGTATTTAGCTACACAGTTACAGTATTCTGCTTTAGAAAATGTGTGCTCCCCAACCTATCTATGGAATCTAAACTGTGTGATGTTTACATATCGAAAGAGCAAAACACAAGTCTTTATTATTATTAGAAACCATGGCTGTTTGGGAAAGTGTTTACTTATTTGGTAACTTTAAGACATTTAACTTACACAAGCCCCAGGTACATGCTGGGTACATGCTTCAACATTTCAGTTACATTTCTGCAGACAGACTAATGGCCCGTCAGATCAATAGCGGGGTTCCCTGGCAGTCCCATTCAAACTGAATAGGACTACCAGGGACCCATGCTGTGTTACTCTGATGGGCCATTACTCTCTGCAGAAATGTCACTGAAATGTTTGCAGCATGTACCCACCATATACCTGGTGATAGCCCCAGATTTTACAAGATAAGTTTAAGGCAAGTTTTAGAATACTCGTTTGCGCACCTGTAGAAAAAGAGTAAACAAGTATGGTTTGTATGGAAGGGTTGCCAGGAGAAAGCCTCTTCTCTCTAAAAAGAACATGGAAGCACGGCTTAGATTTGCAAAGTTGCACCTGAACAAACCACAAGACTTCTGGAACAATGTCCTTTGGACAGACGAGACCAAAGTGGAGATGTTTGACCATAATGCACAGCGCCATGTTTCGCGAAAACCAAACACTGCATATGAGCACAAACACCTCATACCAACTGTCAAGCACAGTGGTAGAGGGGTGATGATTTGGACTTGTTTTGCAGCCACAGGACCTGGGAACCTTGCAGTCACTAAGTCGACCATGAACTCCTCTGTATACCAAAGTGTTTTAGAGTCAAATGTGAGGCCATCTGTCTGACAGCTAAAGCTTGGCCGAAATTGGATCATGCAACAGGACAATGATGCCAAGCACACCATAAAATTTACAACAGAATGGCTGAAAAAGAAAAGAATCAAGGTTTTACAATGGCCCAGTCAAAGTCCAGACCTCAACCCGATTTAAATGCTGTGGCTGGACCTTAAGAGAGCTGTGCATAAACAAATGCCCACAAACCTCAATGAACTAAAGCAACGTTGTAAAGAAGAGTGGGCCAAAATTCCTCCACAACGATGTGAGAGACCGATAAAGTCATACAGAAAACAATTACTACAAGTTATTGCTGCTGAAGGCGTTTCTACAAGCTAGTGAATCATAAGGTATACTGCTGCGGCTGAGTTTATTCGATCATTTGCCCGGTCTCGGCCGCAGCAGTAACCTGGCGCGCGCCGCAGGGTACCGGGCGCGCGCCGAAGCCGCGGAGGAGCGCCCTCCGATCGGGGCTTTCTCCTCCCCGCTGCCGGGTCCGCCGGGTCCCCCGGAACCCCCTGCCGCCGTCCCCCACATCGCGGGACACCAGGGCTCCCTCGGGAGCACTGGATGCGCGTGCAGGGGGCGCAGGCTCCCGATGACGCGTGACCGCGCATCGGTGACGCGCGGCACGCCGAGGGAGTGGGGCTAGCAAGCCGGGACATGTCCCGGCTTGCGGTACTAGCCCTACTCGAATAAAACGTGTCGCCAGTGTACTTAGTTTTTCACACATGGCTTCTCCATTTTGGCTTTATTTTTGTTAAATAAATCATGACACTGTATAATATGTCATGTGTTGTTGTTCACCTTGTGACAGGGCTGCTTGCACTTTTGTAGAAGTTAAATGCATGTTTGCTTTCTGGCATCAAGTGCACCACCTTTCTGTCTTTCTTTCTGTTTCTGTCTTTTTTGCTGGGCCCAGCGATCTTTTTTTTGTTTCCTTTATCTGAAACTTTACTAACCTTTAATGTGGTGTCCTGAGGTCAGTCAGTACAATGCAGGTGTGGTTGGTGTTAAACACAGTTTGATGTTACACAGCCATGGGCAGTCTCTGTTAAAAAGGGAAAGGGTGTTTCCTTCCTGCATACCACCCAGGGTGTATTATACCATGGTATGGAGGGGGGGGGGAATTAAAGTAAGTGATACTGAATGTCATTTATTTTGCAGAATAAAGACATGCATGGGATGTTTGTAAAAGGTACTGTTGTTTATTTTGGGGCTTGCTATAGAAAATTGTATGTTGTGTAAAGTGTATTATGTGGCGGCTGCACTCCTTGTTGTTGCTATGTGATAGAAGGTTGTTCTTTTTCTGCACTCCTTGTTGCTGTTATGTGATATGAGGATGTCTGTGGAACTTCAGTGAAAGGATGCAAACTTTCTAATGCAGATATTGCTGGCTACTCTCTGTATGGAGACATCATGCTGGGGGAACTGGTTGTTGTACACCTGAATGTGGAATACCTAATAAAAAGAAGGTTCAGAGAACAGCAAAAGCCTCTTCCATTCTTCCCAGGGTCTGATGCTGCAGCTTCTTTAAACAAAGGCTGGGACGCAACCTTTCACACACCTGAGGTTGTATTTACCTAATTTTAAGACCTGCTAAGGAACAGATGATTGCTATTATGTCCTGATATGTAAAACCATAGAATTCAAAGAGGGTGTACTTTCTTTTTCACACAACTGTATGGTGTGTGGTACACGTGGTGTGAGACTGGAGTGACTGGACACAACATTGTAATGAATTATAACAAGCTTTATATATTCATATCGCTATAAATTGTAGCATTATATATTTCATATAAATCAGTATTGTGACTTAACCTCAGAACCACTCCATAAACATATATACATAAACAAACTGTCTATACATGGAGGAAGATCTAGACTCTGCATTACAACTTTGCCACTGTGAGATATTATCTTTAAACATCTGTGATTATTTGTTCATTTTGATCCTCCATTACCTGTGAAGTCTCTCCTCCTGCATCTTACTATGCCCTCCCTACTGCTTTTTCAGTTTACTGTTTCCTCACTCCTTTGTGAATGTCTCTGTTCTCTCCAACTTCCCCACTCCCCACTTCACCATTATTTATACACCCTCTCCCAACAACTTCTATACACCTCAATAAAAAAACACCAACACAAATCCTCTATTCACACCCTCTATCTACTCCTTCCCACTGCTGGAGATCTCCCCATAGCCTGAAGTCAGACATACACACCTGATCTCACTCATGCCTCCCTGCCATCTCTTCCCCAGTAAATAGTGTTAACCTTTTCATTTAATACTGACCAGCCTTAAATCTCACCCCACAAATCAAGTATCCCTGCACTCCTGGCTATTGTCCCACACTCAGTCACTCCTACCACCCATTGTGGCAAAGCACTGCCATCTACAGCACTTACTCCCTCACCTACTGTCTCTGTAAGTTTCCCATTAAACCTCTTAGATTGTAAGCTCTTCGGGCAGGGATTTCCTTTCCTATTGTCTGATTTTGCTGCACTTATTGTATAATTATAATTCCCCGTACTTTATTCTTTGTGAAGCGCTGAGTACACTTTTGGCACTTTAAATAAAGACATACAATACAATAAAAACTATAACAATATTTATCTCTGTCCGTCCCCCCAATCCTGGGGGTATATAGCCTGTAGATCCAGTGTGCTAGCACAATAGTTAGAGATAATAAATTGTGTGTGTGTGTGTGTGTGTGTGTGTGTGTGTGTGTGTGTGTGTGTGTGTGTGTGTGTGTGTGTGTGTGTGTGTGTGTGTGTGTGTGTGTGTGTGTGTGTGTGTGTGTGTGTGTGTGTTGCAGGCCTGGTGCTTCACCAATATCAAACTGTGATGGCAATATTACTGCAGCCTACTGTATATCCTTTGTGGGTTAGCTCACCCACTCCAACCTGATGTAAATCCTGCACAACTGGGCTCTCTAATCTCTCTCTGTAGTAGCCTCTGTCTGCCTGATTCCTTCTGCAAAGTCATGTCCTGGTTTCTGTTGGGCCCTTCTGCATGCACTGGTACAATAGGGCAACACTCTCCCTGCAGTTATCTCTTAACTCAGGGTCCTCAATTGACTGACTGGCTGCTTCCCTTGGTACAACCCTCTCCTCCTTCCCCAGATTTACTACTGGTTTATCACAGTCATATTTCCTATAGAGAGCATACCAGTTAAAGGTACGCTTCTCATGCTAGTGCATTGTATCTGTCTCGCTGCAGCAAGCCAAACATTGCAATAAGATTGGCTATATCTGCATAACTGAAATGTACACCTTTTTTTCAGTCCCCATTCTTTCTCATCAATATCTTTGTTAATAAAAAAAGTCCAAGAGCCTACAGTACATGAATGAGGGAAAGCTTTTCCGAAGGTTTTAACATCACCTCTACCACATGCTAATAACGCAGAGAGATGATTCCATTTTTTTTATTTGCTGATTTGGGATTTACTGCCCTAACGCTCAGTGTATTGATCAACTACAAATTGATTCAATGGTACAGTATGGCAGGTAAACATATTTTTGTAAAGGATGTTACGTAACTTTAGTTTGCATGGTATATTTCTTATACAGAAATTATTTTTATGTGAGTTGTTCTCTGCATCCTCCATGCTATTTTTAATAGCTAGTATACGCTCAACAATGCTCCATAGCTCCCTGTTCACCTCTTATTGATATTGGGTGAATCTGTTAATCTGTTGTTTAACCCTGTCCACTCTTCAATATATCTTATTTCTTGATTAAAGTCTACAATGGTTTTGGACAGCTCCAGTTTTATAGCTTGAAGTAGGTTATTTATAATTTTTCTTGGTGAACAGCCTGGAGTCCTCACCATCTTGAGTAAGCTCAGTCTGGAAGGCCAGATATTGAACTCCCATCTTCCAACTGGAGGAGGGGGCATTCTCTTCTTTAAAAAAAGAAACATACCTCTAGCAAGGGGGTCTTTTTTTTAAATTTAAATTTCATTTCAGGATGCCAAGATCTGTAGAACAGAGGAACCCTGCTTAAAAAAGAGCTTAGTGGTTGGCTGCCAGAGAGATAATTATATCCCACATCAGTGGAGCTAAGTATCTATGTGACCAACTTCCTAGACACCGTGATTTCTCTCACCACCTGGGTTAAGTGTTGAATGCAGAATGAGAACCCTCCCTTCTCTTAGTAATGCAATAAGAGCATAGGAGGTAGAAAACCACTGCTCAACCTTAATATTCAAAACACGTGAGTAATGTACTGTATACACTAAGCGGTGCATGGGAAATAGAAACACTCTATATATAGGAATGGTCCAAGAACAACCACAGAAAAGAAATCCCATAGATTTGCACTCAACTTAATAATATCTCTGAGTAGATGGAAACAAATATCCAAACCGTATAGGATACCAGAAGGTTTAAAAAACACAAAACAAAAAATTATTTACTAAAATACTAATTTACTCTTCTATTGAAAACACAAAAAATATTTATAATGTTTTAACTTATACTGTATATAAAATCACCTAAAAGTGCTCTAAAGAAAGTATTTTTTGTTTTGTGTATTTTAAACCTTCTGGTATCCTATACGGTTTGGATATTTGTTTCCATCTACTCAGAGATATTATTAAGTTGAGTGCAAATCTATGGGATCTCTTTTCTGTGGTTGTTCTTGGACCATTCCTATAATGCAATAAGAGGACATGAGAATGGAGATTTGGCTTTCTAAGAAGGCAGAAATACAGAAAAATCACAGCTGAGCGGGAGAAGAAATGTCTTGTTTTCAGTTCAGGTCTAGCACCCAGATCTGATCCGTTGACAACTATTATTCCCATTGCGTATGTTTTTGGGGGTGGGGGGTGGCATTCGATTTTCAACTTTCCAGTCTTTATTGATTTGGAATGTGTAGATACAATAAATTATTCACACTGTATATGAAAGCTCATAATGCGCATATGTTACGCCAGTGCTGCCCGCAGACCGGACCCGTCCCTTTTACTGAGGTGAGGGACGTATATGAGCACGCACCCGCAGCAAAAGGAGCGTGTCCGGAGTGTGGTGTTTTAGGTGTTGCCAGGCCAGGTGGTGTTAGCTTTAGCAATACTTGCCGGTACCGATAAAGAAGTGCCGTCGTCGTTGCCGTTAGCCAAGGTCAGGGATTGGAGAATTCCAGAAGGTCGGTGTCCAAGCTGGGATCGAGAGTCAGAGATTGACGTCCGCCAAGCCAAGTCGTGACCAGAGTGAATAAAGAGAGAAAGTGCCAGCGTAGTGATCCACAAGTGGAAACTATGTCGAGCGATGTGGGAATGGTAGGACAGGCATAATATAGTGAGGCTGGCGAATAGAAAGAGTGGGCAGACCTGGAGGAGTGCATGGAGCTGTCCAGGATAGGTCCCCTTGATTGGCAGACAGGTGAGATAGTTTGGTCTGGGGAAATAGCCTGTTCATCAGTTGGGGCGTGGTTTTACTGCTAGTGCAGTGAATAAATTATCTTCACCTGGCACACGCTGTCCACGCACGCGCCTGGGACAAAAGGCAGCCGCATGAGGGAGAGGTGGCCGCAGAGCAGAGGCGGACCATCGGAGGCGGCGGGGAACCCCTAGGGCAGTGTGAGGTGACCGGCGTCGGCAAGTGGGACGAACCACGGCAGTAGCAGGTAAAGAAGGTGAGGAGGGGTCGCACTGTGAGCGCCGCCACCCCCGAATCCTCACAGTACCCCCCTCAGGGTCGGCCTCAGGACGATCCTTAAAAGGTTTAGACGGAGACTTCTTTCGGAAACGTTTGAGAAGTCCGGGTGCGTGAATTTCTTTAAGAGGTACCCACGACCTTTCTTCGGGTCCAAAACCCTTCCAATGGACCAAGAAGTGGACCTTACCTCTCAAAAGACGGGAATCTAGTAAAGCTTGGACCTCATACTCTTCGTTGCCCTGTACAATCACTGGGTCTGGTTTAAGAGTGTGGTCCGGAAAGAGGGCACTCGAGATGAACGGCTTGAGAAGCGAAGTGTGAAAGACATTCGGGATTCTCATGCTTTGAGGTAATTGAAGTCGGAAGGACACCGGGTTTACCTGCTCCATGATAGGAAAAGGACCCAGAAACCTAGGTGCCAATTTGGGGGAAGGGGTTTTGAGATGGATATTCTTGGTAGATAGCCAAACCTTGTCCCCGGTTTTGTAGTGAAGGTCGGCGATGACGATCAGTTTGGGTTTTAGACGTCAGGGAGGCCTTTTGAAGTGCCGATTGAATTCTAGACCAAGAGTCCTGTAGGAGGGAGATGTGTTCGTCCATGGCTGGTACTCCAGAGGAGATATTAGAAATAGGTAGGCGAGCCGGGTGGAATCTGTAATTGATAAAGAAAGGCGTCTCACGAGTGGACTCGTTCCTGGAGGAATTAAAGGCATACTCAGCCCAGGGAAGTAATTCCACCCAGTCATCCTGTGAATCAGAGACAAAGTACCTTAAATACTTCTCGAGAGATTGGTTAACCCTCTCAGTCTGTCCATTAGATTGGGGGTGATATCCTGAAGAAAAGGAGGAAGCAATGCCCAGTCTTCTGGTGAAGATCCTCCAAAATTTGGAAACAAATTGAGAGCCACAATCCGACACGATGGATGTGGGTATGCCATGGATCCGAAAAATTTCTTTGGAGAAGATATCGGCTAGGGTGGGTGAGGAAGGTAATCCTTTGAGAGGAATAAAATGTGCCATCTTGGAAAACCGATCCACCACTACTAGAATGGTGTTCATGCCATTCGACCTATGCAATCCAACAATAAAGTCCATGGATATGTGTGACCAGGGGCACTCCGGAATGGGTAAAGGTAAAAGAAGACCATGGAGTTTCTGATGAGGAATTTTATTGCATGCACATACCGGACAGGCCCGTGTAAATTCAAGAATGGATTTGGCCATATTGGGCCACCAGAAGGTGCGACAGATGAGATCCAAAGTTTTCTTGAATCCTGGATGTCCTGCTGAGTGGGAAGCATGTCCCAAATCGAGTATCTCAGGAATGAACTTGGGCTCTACGTACAAGGCGTCCTTCGGAACCTCAAGACCAGTCGGAAGGTGTTTTTGAGACTTGATGATTTTCTCAAGATTCTTGAACGCAGCGACTGCGATGATTCTTTGTTTAGGAAGGATGGGCTCGGTGTTTTTTTCTGGTCTCCCTTCAGAAGAGTATTGTCTAGAGAGGGCATCTGCCTTGACGTTTTTGATGCCGGGAATGTATGACAGAATAAAATTAAACCTGGAGAAAAATAACGACCAGCGGGCTTGGCGAGGACCTAAGCGGTGGGCATTCTTGATGTACAACAGATTTTTGTGGTCCGTGAGAATCGTGAATGGCTCTTTTGACCCCTCCAGAAGATGCCTCCATTCTTGAAGAGCCAATTTGACAGCCAAAAGTTCCCTATTGCCCACATCGTAGTTTTTCTCCGCTGGAGAAAACTTCTTAGAGAAGAACCCGCAAGGGTGAAGTTTGTCCTGGGGAGACAATCTCTGAGATAGAACCGTGCCAGCCCCACAGTCCAAAGCATCAACCTCTAGGGTGAATGAAAAATTAATGTTCGGATGTCGAAGGATGGGAGCAGAGACGAAAGCTTATTTCAATGTTTTGAAAGTCGTGACTGCCTTGGGACACCAAGACGAAGGATCTTCATCTTTTTGGGTCAGTGCGGTGATAAGAGCGATGATGGTGGAATAATTGCGAATAAATTTTCGGTAATAGTTAGAGAACCCTAAAAATCGCAGAATAGATTTGAGGGAATCGGGTTGCGGCCAATCCACTACGGCTTTAAGTTTCTCTGGGTCCATGGCCAAGCCTCTGTTTGAGATAATGTACCCAAGAAAGGAAGTGGTAGACTGGTGAAAAAGGCATTTCTCCATTTTGGCAAACAACCGGTTCTCTCGGAGGCGAGAGAGCACAAACTTCGTATGGATGATATGGTCCTGTAAGTTCTTTGAAAAAATAAGGATGTCATCCAGATAGACGATTACAAAGCGGTTACTGACATCCCGAAAGATATCATTGATAAAGTCCTGAAAAACCGCCGGTGCATTACATAAACCGAAGGGCATCACGAGATATTTGTAGTGCCCGCTACGGGTATTGAAGGCAATTTTCCATTCGTCGCCCTCCCGGATGCGGATGAGATTATATGCCCCACGAAGGTCAAGTTTGGTAAAGAGGTTGGCCCCTTGAAGTCTATCGAAGAGTTCGGAGATGAGTGGGAGTGGATAACGATTCTTCACCGTAATGTGGTTCAGGCCCCGGTAATCAAAACACGGTCTGAGAGTTCCATCCTTCTTCTTAACGAAGAAGAATCCAGCCCCCGCGGGAGAGTTGAAAAGACGTATAAAGCCCTGCTTCAAGTTCTCGCGAATATATTCATCCATGGCTTCCGTCTCGGGCAACGAGAGGGGGAAGGATTTGGATTTGGACAAGGTGTATCCAGGTACTAGGTCAATCGGACAGTCGTATGAACGATGAGGGGGTAGGAGCTCAGATTGCATTTTGCTAAAAACATCCAAAAATTCTGCGTAAGGGGAGGGTAATTCCCTTTTAGGATTGGATGTGTTAGCTAGTAAATGAGGCAGACGTTCCGTAGACGAAGAAGAAAGAAAAAAGAAAGAATTGTCGGCGCCAAATCAGTCCTTTAAATAATAATAACCAAGTCGTCTCTTGAAAAGTCCCCAAAGTGTCCTTGAACAAACAGGCAGTGAAGGGGTCAATGAACAGGCTCACACAAAATAATAGTGCAATATGTAAAAAAGAGAAGAAAACAAACAGATAATAGTGCAGTACGCCAAAAAAGTTGACATTAAAACATTAAAAACTCACACATGACAAACATAACACTCCAAATGATAGTGCAATATGTAAAAAAGAGAAGAAACAAACAGATAATGGTGCAGTACGCCAAAAAAGTTGACATTAAAACATTAAAAACTCACACATGACAAACATAACACATAATGACAGACAAACACTAGCAAGGCTATAATCCTAACAAAAAGCTATTTATTAACATTGAAATACTGGGTCCGGAGGATACAGCACTTATGTCCAGAGGGGTAAAATTGAAACCCTACTTACAGGACAGTAGATGGTAAAAGCAGTGAAGCTGAAGATCGCTCAGGTGCTCCTCTCTGATGATAACTGGAGCTCCTTTAGGGATTGCCTCGTGTGGGGGATGGATGTTGGGTCGCACGAAAACCGGAACTTCCGGGTGGATGTGACATCACACGCCGCGGTGTTACCGAAATCGCTGCTCCTCTTCCTCTCCTTTCCCCCCACAGCCTACACAACTGCTGCCAATTTCCTCCACTACCAAACAGACAGCTCTAAAAACAGAATAATCTCCCAACGACGTTTCATGCACATGCATGCATCCCCTGAGGAAGCAAATGGGAAGTTAGAAATTGTGCAATGGAGTCTATGCACAGGTGTCCATACTGCAGTTTCCTTGCCATTGAGAAATTTATAGCAGGCAGGTATAATCATATTTTAGGATAGATTAGAGTTACTTGATGCATTTAGATAGAGGAAAGGGATTCCAGGCAGACACTGTGTGCTAGTTGCTCTTTTTACATTTGTAATCCAAATATCTCTTACAAAATAACACTGAGCTCCTCTGCATAACACTGATGTAGCCTGGTCTCCCTCTTACCTTCAAGCTGCGTGAGGGGGACAGCTGTGTGGATGCTGCAGGGAGATTGTGAGCTGGTGAGCAGGCCTCAGGGGCTGCAGACCACATGTTGCCAGGCAACCAACATCGACTCAGGTGTACCCCAGGTTCCCAGTATCCGAGACTCAGATCTCCTGTGCACCACAGTTATTGCACCATATACACACACCGTAGCCACACATCTCCGAGGGGCTGGAGAAAGTGTGTTACAATTGGAGGCACTGCTGAGATCTCAGGCCTGGGGTGCCCTGCTCAATATTCGAAATTTGTGAAACCCTTCAGACTGCCATGTTCATACCCACCGAGCAACAGGTCCATGACTGGGCACTAGAGTACTGCATGTCCCTGCACCATGTGGTCACGGTGGGAGGAGTATCCATACTTATCTCAATAACTGCTGTCCATGACCAGGCACGAAACTTCCCATATCTGGCCAATACCAGGATCTTAGATCGCAAACTTGATGCGAATTTCCATTCTAGTGCCATACTATTGGCCACGGAACATGATATATGCTTGGAAATGGCCCCTCAGGCCCTAAACCTATCCGAGGCCCTGCCCACGGGGCACCCACTGATATACCTAAGTTACCAACCTCCGTAGGGACCTTCACTCCAAGACTCACCTCTGAGGTTCCCTATCAGGCTAGATGGCCATCTCGGGGCTCTCCACTCAGGTCCTTTCTCACACTGAAGCGTCCACCTCCCACTACAGTCCTGGGGGATGGATGGCCACAAGTACCCCAGTTAGAGGAGACCTACCTGTACCCAGGGTCACTTTCACCTAAAGACACCTACCATCAGCCGGTATCAGATTAACCCTGCCCAAACTCCTAGTTAGAGCCCAGTTTATAGCCACCTGTCTCCGGGAACTTCCAACTTATGAGTGACACTACCACAACTGGTAGAGGCCCTCACACAGTAAGCACACAGTCTCCAGTACTGCCGCCTAAAAACCTTCTCAGGAGTACGACCCACACCATTGGGCGAAGAAACGTTTGACGATTGGCGGGATCACGCAGAACAGGTGCTGCCTGGGTGGACATGCTCAGATGCGATAAAGACACAATGGATTGTAGAATGCTTGCTGCCTCCTGCCACCATAATCATGCGGTTGTATTGCGAAGGTCACCCTGACGCAGAGGATCAAGAACTGGTACATGCATTGACTAGGACCTACCTCAAGAAGGATGACCCCATTGCGCTGTTGGCCCACTTCCTTGCCCTCAAGCAGAAGGAATTGAAGACTTGTCTGAATTCCTTCACCGACTGCAACTATTGTAGCTCTGCGGACACTGATCCATAAAAGGATCATCATGATGGCGGACTTGGACAACTACCGAAACAGGCAATTCCTGCAGGGAACCTCCCTTCATAACCCTTTGGTGGCCCGAATCTGCTGCAATCTTTCCACTGAGAAGTCTCCCAGCTACGAGGACCTCATGGAACGGGTATAGGATCAGGAGGTCATTTTTCAGTTCCAAACACCCAGGAAGATTTGTGACTTGTCACGAGGAGAACGTGCCACAACCTCTTCAAAGAAGCCTCAGCCAGCTGACTACCACAAGGAAAAGATCAAGGAACCTCTATAGTATGGAGGAGGATTCTCAATCCAAGCCACCCTCCTTAAAGTCCAAACCATCAGGGAGAACATCCCCTATGTACAAAGCTTGTACTGACCTCAGTGACGTCATTTGCTACGGCTGTGGTCAAAAGGGCCCCTTCTCCAAGAAATGCCCAGAGAAGGATGAACAAAAACTCCAATTAGGACGAACTATTCGAAATCCATGATCTACAAGGTACAGACAGCAGAAACTGCACCCCACCCTCTGAAACCCATCCTGAGTCAAGCCCCAATGATGGAACCCCACCATTGGACGCTTACAGTCGGGTAGGACCCACGCATCATCGCCCTCATACGCATCATCGTGGATGGTGTCTATTTGACAGTGTTGCTGGACACCGGCTCATAAGTGACAATTGTGTACCGAGGGTTCTACAATCAATATCTCCAACATCGACCCTTGCAGTCGGCAGAGCACATAAAGGGGAGGGGACTCAGCAATGAGGATTACCCCATTGATGGGATAATGAAGGTTCGGATGGAGATACCCCAGTTGAATACTGGAAAATCGCATATTATGGAGGTGGAGACACTGATATGCCTCGAGCGTCACGAGCACCCAAGCGCCCCGGTAATATTAGGAACCAACACCGGTGAAGTGCGGGCCATGATTCGGGCCTACCTGCAAGAATTTGGTGAGCTATCCCTTGATCATTTAGCAATCCATCCCCTCCTGCTAGTAGAGTGTAGCAAGATATCTGCCCAAGGCAGGTAGGGAGACCTCTTCAACTTACAACCCGGTTAACAAAAATTCCACCAGGGGGAGTGAAGCGTATGGTCGCATTGTGCTGCTATCTCAACCGGGATGAAGCCGCCAAACTCTTCTCCCTGGAGAGTACTCCCGAGGAGGATGCCCAGCGAGGCTACAAGTTGATACCTGAAGTGCGGGAATGGACCTCCAAGATTCCTGAAAAATCAAAGTATTCGTCCAAAATATCTCGCCCTACCCTATGGTCTTCGACCAAGGCCGAAAATTGGGGCGAATATACCCTGTTACTCCCGTGGACGATATGCCCCAAGTGAATACCGCTACGGTGTCAGAGCCACCAGCTGGGCTGATGTTCAACTTCGGAGATTCAGATCTCCTGGCTGAATGGATATACCGACTCACGGCCAAGTTAGAAGAACGTCGGGCCATATTTTTCACAATTGAGAGGGATGTGGGCTGCAGCCGGAAAGCCCAACACACCATCCGTCTCAGTGACACCACCCCCTTCTGAGAGCGTTCTTGTCGCATCACCCCTCGGGATGTGGACAATGTAAGGGACGTCTTACAAGAGATGGGGAACAGCGGGGATTATGACCGAATCCCGGAGCCCCTACACCTCGCCAATTGTGGTGGTGAGGAAGAAGAATGGGTCGGTTAGATTGTTTGTCGTCTACCGGACACTGAACATTTGCACGGTACCCAATCAGTACACTCTTCCCCGCATCAGAGATTCTCAACGCCCTGACGAGGAGTCAATGGTTCAGTGTATTGGACTCGCGATCCGGCTACTACCAGGTACCGATGAGTAGAAGACCAGGAGCAGAAGACCAGGAGAAGACTGCCTTCGTCTGTCCACGGGGCTTCTATCAATTTACACGTATGTCCCAAGGCATATGTGGAGCGCCAGCCACATTCCAACTTCTCATGGAGAAAACAATTGGTGACATGAATCCTCGGGAATGCTTGGTCTACCCGGATGATATTATTGTCTTTGTAAAGACCTTAGAGGAACATGTAGAAGACTGCTCAAAATCCTGGACCGTCTGAGACAAGAAGGCCTGAAACTGTCACTCGACAAGTGCCTGTTCTGCCACACCTCGGTGACCTACGTGGGACACATTGTGTCCGCTGATGGGATCGTCACTGATCCAGCTAAAGTGGAAGCAGTGGTGAATTGGCCCCAACCTGAGAACGTCATGGAGCTGTGTTCTTTCCTCTGTTTCTGTGGCTATTATCGCCGCTTTTTGGAGAGGTATTGAAGCAAGGCCAAGCCTCTCAACAATCTCCTTAAAATATACCCTGAGGATACAGAGTGAAAGGCCACCTCTTCCAGACAGCCGTTCGGTGACAAATGGACGGCCGAATGTGAGCGGGCCTTCCTGTGTTTGAATAAAAGTCTAACAGAAGCACCTGTTCTCGCTTATGCCGACCGGGGACGTTGGGTACTGAAGCTTGTGCTAGCATGGGGAACTAAGCCGTGTGCAATCTGGTTTGCAAACGATGAGCTGCTGTCCACAACTTTCAGATTTCTGAAAGCCGCTAACAAAATTCTCTTTTTCCAGTAACTACAGGGAATTTTAGACTTGCTACATCTGTATTTATTAACAGAAGTCACTTAATCTCTAATTGTGTATTCAAGAAATACAGCTTGTAGGTGTACTGTATGTTTTCCAAAAACATCTAAACATTGGTCAATATCACTTTTTGTTTTAGATTAAGAGATCTTGATAATATAAATAGTTTAATTCCCAGATGTAGCACACATTATTACTCCTGTTGGAACCGTACATTACAGCAGGAGATGCACAACTTGCTAGCAAAAAATGCCCACATTAACAAGAAAAGGAAACACATTAACTGTATTTGTGTGCACGGCTTACTATAAAAAGATACAGTATACCAAAATAAGTGGAAGTTTGAAAGCAGAAGGGAAAACAGTTATGTGATGAATGATTTAAAAATGAATCTGAGATGCTAAAATACACAAGATACAGTAAGTATAAAATCAGTTTGAGTAAATTGTATGTAATAAGAACAGTAAACATAGCAATTGTATATATAAATAATGCAAAAATAATTGTAGTCTAGTGACAAAACTGATGTTGAATTGTAAAACTGATTTATTGATTCTGCTTGTTAGCTGCCATAATTAGCAGCATATGGATTTCATTTTTCCTCTTCTGTTATTTTGACTTTGTGAGAAGTTGTCCTGATTATAATAATGAGATTGGGTGTTTGTTGCAAAAGAAGTTGCATGTTACAGAAAACAAATAGATTGAGTAAAGTGCTACTGTCAGCATTGTTGCCAATAATGCAATGAATATTTACACAGCTTCAAAAAATAAAAAGCAACTAGGTACAGCAGCACATCCAAGATCTTGATTGTGTGTCTAGGTCAATAATTGCAGTTAACCTACTTATGCAATTCGTGTTTCTAAACGTATTTACTACTGTTGGGGCTTGCAATAACAGACCCTTTATCAAACAGTGGATTAAATAGTGTCAATGATTAGATAGATTTGATGATTAAAAAAAAAAACTGTTAGCAATATGCTCCAAAACCAATTCTTCAACTTCAGGTAAATGTATATATCCCGATCATTGCATCCCTAACTCTCTGCTATAACATCCATCATCTGTTACTAGAGAAGGGAGACATTTTTTTGCACAATTAGATCCTGAGTAGAGTGGGAGAGGGGAATTTCAATGTAGCAATTTAGGCTTATACACAGTTAATATAGAAATCCTTTTAGGAAGTGTGAAATGGAACTCATTTAAATATACTTTGCATAGACATTGGAAAATCTCCCACCCAGATACCTCCGGTGTGCTCCTTTTTCAGCACAGGCATGTCTCCCTAATTTATTTGGAGGGATGTTTGGGGGGGGATATATATACAACTGGCGACAGCTGAAAGTCAGTCTCTCTCATGACAGATCTGAATGAATATACTCTTTTTTTTCAGTACCCAATCCGCAGATGGATTTTTTTGTGAGGGAGATGGAGTTGATCTAAACAATCCAAGGAATTTGGGGAAACAGATTTGAACTGGTTCGCCTATCTCTATCTGTTGCAAAGAAAAGAGCATCCTAGCTGATTTTTTACAAATACACTATCCCATTATACCCTGTTTCCACTGTACCCTCATTTTACATTGTAAGATCCCTGAGCAGGGCCTTTTACTAACGGTACCCGAGTACATTACACTTCGAGTTGTATCTTTATTGTCTTCATAGCCCAATTCTACTTATTTGTGAAATATGTAAACATATTTAAAAATGATACTAGTAATAATAACAATAATAATAATAATAATAATAATAATAGTAATAATTTGGTCCTTAATGAGAGGAGCATAATACAAGAGTTAAGAAATATAGAAAGTATTTTGTGTACACAATGCAGAAGAAGTCACAAGGATAAAAGAGGAAATATAGAAGCCTCAGTTATCCAGCAGACTTCCTACCAGGAATCTGACAATTTGTGAGACCTTGGTAAAGGAACACGTGACACAATGTCATGTAGGAGGGACAGGATGAGAAATATCAAGTCAATGGAGTCATTGAGAAATATCAAGTCAATGAATGAAAATGAGACATCCATAATGTAATGGTTGAAAAAAAAACTGATGCTGTATTCCATAAATTTTCTATGTTAGCGTGAGTGAAATGATGATACCTTTCAAATATAGATTTGCTGATTGTAAAGCACCAACGTCAGTGCTGACTGTGTTACATATATAGGTTGGAGAAATTCAGTCTTAATTCTTTAATTTGTTTTCCAAGATATGTCTAAATAATTACTGAATTACTGAAAATACTGTATGACTGTTAAGGAATATAAAATATTATCTGTATTAACAAAGTACTGTATAGTACCGTATTTTTATTATTTTTATTTATGAAATATACAGAAGGGTCATATTTACTATGCAGAGCTATTTCTTAAGACATCTTGATGAGTTTCAATGGGTGTCCTATGGCACATTAAACATGGGCCATAATGTCATACTGTACATCATTTTTTTTTTTCTGACAACATTTTAATTCAATCATAAATGCAATAAAAAAATTATATATATTGTATATACAGTATGTATCTCCATTCACTTAGACATGACAATCCTATACATGACTATAAATAAAAATTTGTATCAATGCATACAGTATAATGATATGTGTTGCTAAATACTGTATATTGCACATAAATTAATTGTCAGGCTAAAGCCTGATAGTGGAGGGTGTGAACAATCCTTCTTACCCGTGGCTATAAATATTTATAACCTACAGGTTTTCCTTGCCCATCCAGGAAAGTTCAGTACCTCAATTAATCTTAGGCCAAGTTTCATCAACAAGGATAGTGAACACCAAAAGTACAGGATCAGTGACATGTTTAAAAAAAGTTTAGAGATTTCAACTACTTTCAAGAACCGCAAAATCAGTGAGAGTTGACGTATAGGAAGGTCACGTTGTGCTGACCGAAACGTTGGATGCAGTGCCATGTATTGTTAAGATGAATATAGTTTTTCTACTTACCTGGCTGTGTGCTGTTTTCCAGTCCACATCTGGTAAATAACACACACACACACACACACACACAAGATATGTGGGATAATGCAAAATAACATCAATTTATTATACAAAAAAAATACCACAAAAAGTTAAAAAATAACAATATATAAAAAAACAGGCAGACAACACGAAAACCTCCTGGAAGTAGGAAGATGATGTGACAGATCTATAAACAGTGCAAATTACATAACACCAAACAGGTAAGGGATGAACCAAAGGAAAAATGGGGAACAGCCCTAAATATATTAGAAAATCTCAGGACAAAATCCCGAGAGAGACCACTGACCGGCCGGTCCTATATCACAAATAAAGGGACCCCATACCCCCACAAAATGTCCCTATACCATCAAACACATAACCAAGAGGCAGGAAGTGTGGCAACCAGCCACATAAACTAATCCCTATATATGTAGAAATCCAAACGCAAGGGGTAAAGCCGACTTGCAAGGGTTAACTGTGGATCCCCACTAGCCTACAGTGTGTATGCCTGGTGTAATATATAAAACAGCATGAGGAGCAGACAGCTGCAGAATCAAAGAGCTCTGAATCATGCTCCAGAGAGCAAAAATGGTGGTTAGTAGTAATGCTAATGCAAACACATTGTAGGGCTATGACCCAAAACCACCAATACTTAGCTTAGTACTGCAGCATGTCTCACAATCCTCTGCACATCAGAACTGTCACGCTACTCCAGGAGATAGTTTGCCCGCACCACTAATGAGTTTTGACTCACTGGTCTTCCTCCCTAAGATTCAACAACAACAACTCTGAGATACTGTAGATAGACAGACAGACAGACAGACAGACAGACAGATAGATAGATAGATAGATAGATAGATAAGAATAAATGAGTTCTTCAGTATTAGGTGATACCTTTTTATTGGACTAACAATTTGTGTCAAAGGACAAGATTTCGAGAGTGCTCCTCTCTTCTTCAGGTCATGCAATACTGCTGGTATTGCCTGACCTGAAGAAGAGAGGAGAACTCTCGAAAGCTTGTCCTATGACACAAATTGTTAGTCAATAAAAAAGGTATCAACCTAATACTGAAGAACTCAATTATTCTGCACTATTGCAACTGGACAAATACGGCTATTTTCTGCTATATATATATATATATATATATATATATATATATATATATATATATAAATAAAACAAACATCACAGCTTGCACTCAATGTACTGGTTCATATAGACAGGTGCTAGTCTCAAATAATAGAAAAACAACATTACCATTCTCTCGTCCGGTAAAGAAAGACTGCACTCGGTTCAGTAATCATGAAAAACTGTAATGGGCATCTGAATAGAAAAGATAAGTCACCCAATCCGACGTTTCGATCCTGGAATAGGACCTTTCTCAAGGGGGTGCCTTGGCGCATGCCCTTGAGAAAGGTCCTATTCCAGGACCGAAACGTCGGATTGGGTGACTTATCTTTTCTATTCAGATGCCCAATACAGTTTTTCATGATTACTGAACCGAGTGCAGTCTTTCTTTACCGGACAAGAGAATGGTAATGTTGTTTTTTTAATATATAAATATATATGTCTTAATATATATATATATATATTTACACACATATACACAGTATATGTAGTTAACAAGAGAAACCCGTAATTGAATAATTGAAGACTGTACAGTCCTTAATTGTTTTGACGTAAGGAGTGATCACCGATTGGTTTGCTGCAAATTACATCTGAATGCAAAGATGGAAAGAAGAAAACTGATTAAAAAGAAGACTAAAGTAATCAACATCAATAACCTCAAGTACAACAGCAGAGAATTTCAACTAGAAGTAAAAAATCCTTTCAGCTTGCCCAAAATAAATGGGGACACTTTAACAAACAATTATGAAGAATGTATGAAGATTGTAGTTGAAAGCGCAGAAAAAAAACTGGAGAAATCGCAAACAGAAAATATTTGATGAGACAAAGCAATTACTGAGGAGACAACAAGAATTGAAGCAATCCCAAGACGCAAGAACAAGAATTGAATATGCACACCTACAGTATGCAAGACAATCTAACCACATATAACTGAAGATGTAAGGAAATGTAACTGTGATATGGTGAAGAAAAATATCGAAGATAGCAAAAGCAGAGAAGAAGAAGCAGCAACTTTGATTGAAAGAAGCAAATCATAAAGAAGGGTAAGAACTTCTAGATTAAATTTTATGACAATACAGATAACAGAGGGCATAATCCAGCAGAGGACGTACAAGAAGAATCGACCATGCACAATTCCATAAGAAATGGCAAAAGCAATAAAATTCATGAAGAATATGAAAGGCCCCGGGCAAGATGGAATTACAACTGAAAATGTGAAAAAAAGGGGAAGTGGTCAAAAAAATCGTTGCAAAACTCTTTATATGCTGCTTGAGAAACAGGAAAATTCCATAACAATGGAGTAATGCCAAAGTTAAACTCATCCAAAAGAAAGGAGACAAAGAAGTCCCAAAGAACTACAGACTAATCAGCTTACTTCCAATCACTTAAAAGATTTTTACGAAGATACTCCTGAAATGGTTTCAACAGACCCTGGAATATAGCCAGCCTAGATAACAAGCGAGATTTCACAATGGATACAACACAAATAGACTACATCCAAGTTGTACAAGAAGTGATTTCGTGAAGTAATGAATACGAGCTACAGTACAACTCAGTTTAGGATTCATAGATTACAATAAAGCATTTGATTCAGTCTACAGGTCAGTGGTTCTGAAAACTTTAAGAAGACTAAGGGGCCTATTCAGGAAGGTTTGATAACATCACAGCAATATTACATAGTTACATAGTTACATAGTTACATAGTTACATAGTAGATGAGGTTGAAAAAAGACGTACGTCCATCAAGTTCAACCTATGCTAAATTTAGACAACAGATACTTTATTCTATATCTATACTTACTTATTGATCCAGAGGAAGGCAAACAAAAAACCCTATTAAGGGGAAAAATTAATTCCTTCCTGACTCCAGGAATTGGCAATCGGATTAATCCCTGGATCAACATCCTTCCCATGTATACTTATTTGGTATATCCCTGTATACCTTTCCCATCTAAAAAGATGTCCAACCTTTTTTTTGAACAAATCTATTGTATCTGCCATCACAGTCTCCATGGGTAATGAATTCCACATTTTAACTGCCCTTACTGTAAAGAACCCTTTCCTTTGTTGCTGGTGAAATTTCCTTTCCTCCAACCTTAAGGGATGGCCCGAGTCCTTTGTACTGCCCATGGGATAAATAGTTCTTTTGAAAGCTCCTTGTATTGTCCCTGAATATATTTGTATATAGTTATCATATCCCCTCTTAGACGCCTCTTTTCTAATGTAAATAAATCTAATTTAGCTAGCCTTTCCTCATAAGTTAGAATGTCCATCCCCTTTATTAATTTGGTAGCTCTTCTCTGCGCTCTCTCTAGTTCCATAATGTCTTTTCTTAGGATTGGTGCCCAAAATTGTACTCCATATTCAAGGTGTGGTCTTACTAATGCTTTGTAAAGGGGCATAATTATGTTTACTTCCCTTCCATTCATTGCCTGCTTGATGCAAGAAAAGATCGTGTTTGTCTTTGCAGCTACTGCATGACATTGGGCACTATTGCAAAGCCTGCTGTCTACAAGCACTCCTAAATCCTTTTCCATAAAGGATTCCCCCAATATATCTCCATTTAATTTGTAAGTCGCCTTTTTATTCTTGCATCCCAAATGCATAATCTTACATTTATCTGTATTAAACCTCATTTGCCATTTACCTGCCCACGTTTCCAGTCTCTCCAAGTCCTTCTGAAGAGAAATTACACCCTGCTCTGATTCTATTACCTTACACAATTTAGTATCATCAGCAAAGATGGAGATTTTGCTCTCGATCCCAACCTCAAGGTCATTAATAAACTGTCAGGGTTCTGCTCGCCACAAACCAGGGTCGGACCGCGAGGCTGAGGTGGGGTTGTAAAAGCACCGACCTGAGACCGCGCAGGCTGATCCGGATTGCGCAGTTCGTTGTCAAACGTAGCAGGATCAGGAAAGGAGAAGACAGCGTCGTCGTTGTACAAGCCAGGGTCAGGACAGGAGATATCAGGATAAACATTGTTCAGGTAAGAGTTCGGCAACAGGTAGTCAGGAGAGCCCCGCTTCAGCTTAGGAGCGCGGGGTTGGCCTCTGCGCGAGCGACGACCATGGCCCATGGTACTGGTCACAGGAGATGGTAGGCAGACCAGAATAGCACACCGCTTTGCTGCACGGGTGCACCAGTGCTACAGCGCAAGAGTCCTGAGCGGCTGGGGAATCCTCTGTAACAGCGCAGGAACCAGGACACGGCCTCTCTAGATTAGGGAAAGAGTAGGCCCCAGGAACCAGGAAGCTGAAGATACACAGGGAAACCTCCGCTACAGTGCAGGAATCAGGAGACTGAAGGGCGCGGGGGATACCTTTGCCTCAGTGCAGGAAAGCAGGAAGCTGAAGACATAGGGGATACCTTTGCTTCAGCGCAGGAGAACAAGCGGGAGCTTGAAGGAAGCTGAAGGACGCAGGGCGGAACCTCCGTATCAGCATAGGAGAACAAGCGGCTTGAAGGGAGCTGAAGGACGCAGGGCGGAACCTGGTATCAGCATAGGAGAACAAGCGGCTTGAAGGAAGCTGAAGGACGCAGGGCGGAACCTGGTATCAGCATAGGAGAACAAGCGAGGGCTTGTGGCAAAACAGTAGACATCCAGTTAGGACTATGCTCGGCAGGGAGCATTATGGGAAGACAATACTTAAAGGCCAGCGGGCCAATCCCCGGAGGGGGGTGTGAAGGTACTGCTCCAATGAATGAATGCAAGTCTAGGTTGCAGTGATAGGCTGCACAGCTGCAGTAGATACCAGAGGGAGTGTATATAGCTTTGGTGAGTGAATCCAGGCTGCAGCAAACATCAGGAGAGGTGCTCCAGGACTGCACACGTCTGCAAGGTAAGGCAACCAGTAAACTGCGGAGCGGATTCCTTACAGTACCCCCCCCCCCTTCACGCGAGACCTACGGGCGAACATGAGCACACCTAGAGTTGAGGGACCGGGAATTTTTGCTGAACCGTCTAGGATTGGGGTTAGAGTCGTGGTCCAGAGACTCGTGGTTAGTCCTTAGTGTACCCCCACCCCCCGGTGAGAACTGCGGCCAGACAGGACCATCCATGGGTCTTGGGGACATTGAGTTGTTCCTAAAATTCTTTAGGTGGAAAGGGCATCCGTAAACGAGCAGTTCTTTGGTGAGTACAGTTCTAGGATATGAGATTGATGGAAGAAACATCTTTGGTACATGGCTCGCCTCGCAAAATGACTTGGAAATCCAGGGCTGTGAAGAACCAGAGGGTTCCAGAGCAGAAACGGCAGGAGAACCCCTACAGGAAGCCCAGTCTTTAATAAATGAACCGGACTCTAGGATCAGCGGCCCTGATAGTTGATCGAATACACCAGGAGGAACTTTGTAACAGAAAAAGTCTTGGCTGACCACTGCATGTTGGAATTTGCGAGGAATGTTTCCTCTAGAAGGCTCCCAGGTAATGGTTAGTAAGGGTATAGGTTGGTTGGAAGCATCTCCCGGTATTGGTATGGAAGGTGACAAGGCAAGCAGTAAACCAGGCATAGGGACCGAAATCTTGGGATACGTACAGAGTATTTCAAACTGAGAGGAAATAACAGGGGCAACCGAAAATTCAGAGGGACAAAACCATGGTTTAGCAGGAGCAGAGAAGCAAACAACAGTAGAGCTCTCCAATACTGGGAAATCTTCATTGGGAGATAATATTGTCAGTGAATCAGGAATAGTCCTTGGGATCTTCAAATCAGTAGCTTGAGAAAAAGGCAGAGCCAGGGTAGTGGTGGGAGGGAAGCTAACATCAGAAGCTGAAGTCTGTACCTCAGTGACAGGGCCCTGAGAATCAACAAGCAGCAAGTATGAACTATGAAAACTCTTAATGACAGGCACCTTAGGAGTACAAGGAGTCTTTTCCGAAACTGCAATGGCCCTAACCACAGGGGTACCTAACCTGACAAAAACATGAATTGGTGTGTTTTCTAGTGCAAAATCTCTGATCACAGGACTCCTAACCGATAGTGAGGGTGTCTGGGTTTGATTAGAGAAAAAATCAGATGTATTGATAAGTGACTTAGAAACAATTACTGAGGTTCTAGATTTGCTGGACATGTGAGAAAAAATACCCTTTAAGACAGGAGTTTTCATTTCTTCCCAGAGTAACCCAATGTTTGCTGGGGCATATTTAGACACAGTACTGATGGACTGGTTTTCAGCAAAGGCAGGACAGCTAAATAGCTCAGATTTAAACCCCAGGACTTGTAATATATGCATGGTGACCTCAGACAGTACTAAGGAAGTGACCACAGATATGCTGATCCCTGGAGAATTAGCCTGGACAGAGAAATCAGGGGGACCCCCAATCAGGATACTCCTTGTAGGAAGAGCTTCAGAATCAGAAGGAGAATCATTACCTCTCAGAGTCTCAAAACTAGTAAGACACAATTCAGCGAAAAGGGAAACAGTGTGCAAGCTTTTTACTAATCTATATGAAAAAGCGTCACTTTTGGGAGAAAACCGTGCGTCAGCAAACATTCCTGGGAACATAATATGAACCCCAGGAGGGACATAGAGACTACTGTATGCTTTTAACCCTAAGCTTAAAGAGGAGGAGAACTCAGACAGTACACGGGGGTGAATCATAACTGTACTGGTCTCTGAAGTAGGTATTTGGTAAGGAATGTCTGGGAAACCAGAAATTACTGCAGACTCCATAATGTGGGAACTATGCGCTGAAGCAGGGATCACCGCTATGTGGGCGACAGGCTGGTTCAGCGAAACACCCGGGAGAAGGAACTCTGCGAGCAAGCTTAGGGAAAAACCTGACTCCTGAATACATTTATCAGGAACCAGAACTTTAGCCGAAGTCTCCGGAGACGAAACTGCGGAAACTTGAGCTGAAGCAGGGGATTTATAGCAAAGAATATCTAGGGACTCCGTACGGTTATGGGAATCCCTCAATGCAACCTCTGCTGTCTGACTTGTGGACTCATTCTCTGAGGCTAAAACGAAGGCATTAACTTGGAGGCAGCAAGAATTTACAGGGGTTAATGCAGACAATGCCTGAGAGTAAAACATAGGTAATCTTCTCTCTGTATTAGGACAGACCAGGAATCTCTCCTTTGAAGCTAGGGGCGTGACCATGGCTGACAGAGAACAGGGATTTACCAAAGGAAACTGAGAGAGCTGCCCCACAGAGGTTAATACAGAAATAACCCTGGGAACAGAACTTAGGGATTCTTTCTCTGACGGGGACAGGACTGCCTAGCAGAGTTTAAAGCTGGAAAACCCTCAAGAGCTGGAGTGACAGATTCGGAGTTAGAAATACGGGAACAAAGGGACTTATTCTCTGATAGTAGAACCTTAGTGTTGGCTAGTGAAACATATGTATTCTCCAGGGGAACCTCACAGGACTGCTCGGCAGGGGTTAAAGCTGGAAAACCCTCAAGACCTAGAGAAAGGACTTCTGAGCTAGAAATAGGAGAACTAATGAACTTATTCTCTGATACAAGAACATTAGTGCTGGGTAGAGCAACATATGTATTCTCCAGGGGGACCTCACAGGACTGATCGGCAGGGGTTAACAAAAACATATCATTGGTGTCAGGGAACCCGGCCATACACTCAGGGCAAGGATCCGTGGTAGACCAGGGATACAGCCAAGCGGCAGCGAAGCTGGCGAGGGGAGGATCCTGTTCCTTTATGCAAATGTCCAATGTCAGGGAAAGGATATGGAGTGTTTTTTGGGCATCAGCCAACATGAGGAGAGGGTCCTCTTTTGCTATATAAATGTCTAAAGACAAGGCCAGGGAAGAGAGTTCCTTTTGGGCGTCGTCCAATTCTAAAGGGTACACATTTTCCCAAGTTAAAGGGTAACCAGGAAAGCAAATACAAGCAGCCAGCGATTGTTTTAAGTCCCGGAGGCGGTAAACCTTCATCATGAGATCATTATGGCATTTGTTTTGCAAAGGGGTTAAACCTACAAACACAATCAGATCTTCAATCAGGGGTATTATCTCACATAGAAACTGGTATTCACACTGGGACTGGTTTACAGGCTGGGACAGGCTTTCAGACAGAAACTTACCAACCCTCACCACAGGGCGGTCCGAGTTTGTGCGGCCGAGCATACTGTCAGGGTTCTGCTCGCCACAAACCAGGGTCGGACCGCGAGGCTGAGGTGGGGTTGTAAAAGCACCGACCTGAGACCGTGCAGGCTGATCCGGATTGCGCAGTTCGTTGTCAAACGTAGCAGGATCAGGAAAGGAGAAGACAGCGTCGTCGTTGTACAAGCCAGGGTCAGGACAGGAGATATCAGGATAAACATTGTTCAGGCAAGAGTTCGGCAACAGGTAGTCAGGAGAGCCCCGCTTCAGCTTAGGAGCGCGGGGTTGGCCTCTGCGCGAGCGACGACCATGGCCCATGGTACTGGTCACAGGAGATGGTAGGCAGACCAGAATAGCACACCGCTTTGCTGCACGGGTGCACCAGTGCTACAGCGCAAGAGTCCTGAGCGGCTGGGGAATCCTCTGTAACAGCGCAGGAACCAGGACACGGCCTCTCTAGATTAGGGAAAGAGTAGGCCCCAGGAACCAGGAAGCTGAAGATACACAGGGAAACCTCCGCTACAGTGCAGGAATCAGGAGACTGAAGGGCGCGGGGGATACCTTTGCCTCAGTGCAGGAAAGCAGGAAGCTGAAGACATAGGGGATACCTTTGCTTCAGCGCAGGAGAACAAGCGGGAGCTTGAAGGAAGCTGAAGGACGCAGGGCGGAACCTCCGTATCAGCATAGGAGAACAAGCGGCTTGAAGGGAGCTGAAGGACGCAGGGCGGAACCTGGTATCAGCATAGGAGAACAAGCGGCTTGAAGGAAGCTGAAGGACGCAGGGCGGAACCTGGTATCAGCATAGGAGAACAAGCGAGGGCTTGTGGCAAAACAGTAGACATCCAGTTAGGACTATGCTCGGCAGGGAGCATTATGGGAAGACAATACTTAAAGGCCAGCGGGCCAATCCCCGGAGGGGGGTGTGAAGGTACTGCTCCAATGAATGAATGCAAGTCTAGGTTGCAGTGATAGGCTGCACAGCTGCAGTAGATACCAGAGGGAGTGTATATAGCTTTGGTGAGTGAATCCAGGCTGCAGCAAACATCAGGAGAGGTGCTCCAGGACTGCACACGTCTGCAAGGTAAGGCAACCAGTAAACTGCGGAGCGGATTCCTTACAGTACCCCCCCCCCCTTCACGCGAGACCTACGGGCGAACATGAGCACACCTAGAGTTGAGGGACCGGGAATTTTTGCTGAACCGTCTAGGATTGGGGTTAGAGTCGTGGTCCAGAGACTCGTGGTTAGTCCTTAGTGTACCCCCACCCCCCGGTGAGAACTGCGGCCAGACAGGACCATCCATGGGTCTTGGGGACATTGAGTTGTTCCTAAAATTCTTTAGGTGGAAAGGGCATCCGTAAACGAGCAGTTCTTTGGTGAGTACAGTTCTAGGATATGAGATTGATGGAAGAAACATCTTTGGTACATGGCTCGCCTCGCAAAATGACTTGGAAATCCAGGGCTGTGAAGAACCAGAGGGTTCCAGAGCAGAAACGGCAGGAGAACCCCTACAGGAAGCCCAGTCTTTAATAAATGAACCGGACTCTAGGATCAGCGGCCCTGATAGTTGATCGAATACACCAGGAGGAACTTTGTAACAGAAAAAGTCTTGGCTGACCACTGCATGTTGGAATTTGCGAGGAATGTTTCCTCTAGAAGGCTCCCAGGTAATGGTTAGTAAGGGTATAGGTTGGTTGGAAGCATCTCCCGGTATTGGTATGGAAGGTGACAAGGCAAGCAGTAAACCAGGCATAGGGACCGAAATCTTGGGATACGTACAGAGTATTTCAAACTGAGAGGAAATAACAGGGGCAACCGAAAATTCAGAGGGACAAAACCATGGTTTAGCAGGAGCAGAGAAGCAAACAACAGTAGAGCTCTCCAATACTGGGAAATCTTCATTGGGAGATAATATTGTCAGTGAATCAGGAATAGTCCTTGGGATCTTCAAATCAGTAGCTTGAGAAAAAGGCAGAGCCAGGGTAGTGGTGGGAGGGAAGCTAACATCAGAAGCTGAAGTCTGTACCTCAGTGACAGGGCCCTGAGAATCAACAAGCAGCAAGTATGAACTATGAAAACTCTTAATGACAGGCACCTTAGGAGTACAAGGAGTCTTTTCCGAAACTGCAATGGCCCTAACCACAGGGGTACCTAACCTGACAAAAACATGAATTGGTGTGTTTTCTAGTGCAAAATCTCTGATCACAGGACTCCTAACCGATAGTGAGGGTGTCTGGGTTTGATTAGAGAAAAAATCAGATGTATTGATAAGTGACTTAGAAACAATTACTGAGGTTCTAGATTTGCTGGACATGTGAGAAAAAATACCCTTTAAGACAGGAGTTTTCATTTCTTCCCAGAGTAACCCAATGTTTGCTGGGGCATATTTAGACACAGTACTGATGGACTGGTTTTCAGCAAAGGCAGGACAGCTAAATAGCTCAGATTTAAACCCCAGGACTTGTAATATATGCATGGTGACCTCAGACAGTACTAAGGAAGTGACCACAGATATGCTGATCCCTGGAGAATTAGCCTGGACAGAGAAATCAGGGGGACCCCCAATCAGGATACTCCTTGTAGGAAGAGCTTCAGAATCAGAAGGAGAATCATTACCTCTCAGAGTCTCAAAACTAGTAAGACACAATTCAGCGAAAAGGGAAACAGTGTGCAAGCTTTTTACTAATCTATATGAAAAAGCGTCACTTTTGGGAGAAAACCGTGCGTCAGCAAACATTCCTGGGAACATAATATGAACCCCAGGAGGGACATAGAGACTACTGTATGCTTTTAACCCTAAGCTTAAAGAGGAGGAGAACTCAGACAGTACACGGGGGTGAATCATAACTGTACTGGTCTCTGAAGTAGGTATTTGGTAAGGAATGTCTGGGAAACCAGAAATTACTGCAGACTCCATAATGTGGGAACTATGCGCTGAAGCAGGGATCACCGCTATGTGGGCGACAGGCTGGTTCAGCGAAACACCCGGGAGAAGGAACTCTGCGAGCAAGCTTAGGGAAAAACCTGACTCCTGAATACATTTATCAGGAACCAGAACTTTAGCCGAAGTCTCCGGAGACGAAACTGCGGAAACTTGAGCTGAAGCAGGGGATTTATAGCAAAGAATATCTAGGGACTCCGTACGGTTATGGGAATCCCTCAATGCAACCTCTGCTGTCTGACTTGTGGACTCATTCTCTGAGGCTAAAACGAAGGCATTAACTTGGAGGCAGCAAGAATTTACAGGGGTTAATGCAGACAATGCCTGAGAGTAAAACATAGGTAATCTTCTCTCTGTATTAGGACAGACCAGGAATCTCTCCTTTGAAGCTAGGGGCGTGACCATGGCTGACAGAGAACAGGGATTTACCAAAGGAAACTGAGAGAGCTGCCCCACAGAGGTTAATACAGAAATAACCCTGGGAACAGAACTTAGGGATTCTTTCTCTGACGGGGACAGGACTGCCTAGCAGAGTTTAAAGCTGGAAAACCCTCAAGAGCTGGAGTGACAGATTCGGAGTTAGAAATAGGGGAACAAAGGGACTTATTCTCTGATAGTAGAACCTTAGTGTTGGCTAGTGAAACATATGTATTCTCCAGGGGAACCTCACAGGACTGCTCGGCAGGGGTTAAAGCTGGAAAACCCTCAAGACCTAGAGAAAGGACTTCTGAGCTAGAAATAGGAGAACTAATGAACTTATTCTCTGATACAAGAACATTAGTGCTGGGTAGAGCAACATATGTATTCTCCAGGGGGACCTCACAGGACTGATCGGCAGGGGTTAACAAAAACATATCATTGGTGTCAGGGAACCCGGCCATACACTCAGGGCAAGGATCCGTGGTAGACCAGGGATACAGCCAAGCGGCAGCGAAGCTGGCGAGGGGAGGATCCTGTTCCTTTATGCAAATGTCCAATGTCAGGGAAAGGATATGGAGTGTTTTTTGGGCATCAGCCAACATGAGGAGAGGGTCCTCTTTTGCTATATAAATGTCTAAAGACAAGGCCAGGGAAGAGAGTTCCTTTTGGGCGTCGTCCAATTCTAAAGGGTACACATTTTCCCAAGTTAAAGGGTAACCAGGAAAGCAAATACAAGCGGCCAGCGATTGTTTTAAGTCCCGGAGGCGGTAAACCTTCATCATGAGATCATTATGGCATTTGTTTTGCAAAGGGGTTAAACCTACAAACACAATCAGATCTTCAATCAGGGGTATTATCTCACATAGAAACTGGTATTCACACTGGGACTGGTTTACAGGCTGGGACAGGCTTTCAGACAGAAACTTACCAACCCTCACCACAGGGCGGTCCGAGTTTGTGCGGCCGAGCATACTGTCAGGGTTCTGCTCGCCACAAACCAGGGTCGGACCGCGAGGCTGAGGTGGGGTTGTAAAAGCACCGACCTGAGACCGCGCAGGCTGATCCGGATTGCGCAGTTCGTTGTCAAACGTAGCAGGATCAGGAAAGGAGAAGACAGCGTCGTCGTTGTACAAGCCAGGGTCAGGACAGGAGATATCAGGATAAACATTGTTCAGGCAAGAGTTCGGCAACAGGTAGTCAGGAGAGCCCCGCTTCAGCTTAGGAGCGCGGGGTTGGCCTCTGCGCGAGCGACGACCATGGCCCATGGTACTGGTCACAGGAGATGGTAGGCAGACCAGAATAGCACACCGCTTTGCTGCACGGGTGCACCAGTGCTACAGCGCAAGAGTCCTGAGCGGCTGGGGAATCCTCTGTAACAGCGCAGGAACCAGGACACGGCCTCTCTAGATTAGGGAAAGAGTAGGCCCCAGGAACCAGGAAGCTGAAGATACACAGGGAAACCTCCGCTACAGTGCAGGAATCAGGAGACTGAAGGGCGCGGGGGATACCTTTGCCTCAGTGCAGGAAAGCAGGAAGCTGAAGACATAGGGGATACCTTTGCTTCAGCGCAGGAGAACAAGCGGGAGCTTGAAGGAAGCTGAAGGACGCAGGGCGGAACCTCCGTATCAGCATAGGAGAACAAGCGGCTTGAAGGGAGCTGAAGGACGCAGGGCGGAACCTGGTATCAGCATAGGAGAACAAGCGGCTTGAAGGAAGCTGAAGGACGCAGGGCGGAACCTGGTATCAGCATAGGAGAACAAGCGAGGGCTTGTGGCAAAACAGTAGACATCCAGTTAGGACTATGCTCGGCAGGGAGCATTATGGGAAGACAATACTTAAAGGCCAGCGGGCCAATCCCCGGAGGGGGGTGTGAAGGTACTGCTCCAATGAATGAATGCAAGTCTAGGTTGCAGTGATAGGCTGCACAGCTGCAGTAGATACCAGAGGGAGTGTATATAGCTTTGGTGAGTGAATCCAGGCTGCAGCAAACATCAGGAGAGGTGCTCCAGGACTGCACACGTCTGCAAGGTAAGGCAACCAGTAAACTGCGGAGCGGATTCCTTACAGTACCCCCCCCCCCCTTCACGCGAGACCTACGGGCGAACATGAGCACACCTAGAGTTGAGGGACCGGGAATTTTTGCTGAACCGTCTAGGATTGGGGTTAGAGTCGTGGTCCAGAGACTCGTGGTTAGTCCTTAGTGTACCCCCACCCCCCGGTGAGAACTGCGGCCAGACAGGACCATCCATGGGTCTTGGGGACATTGAGTTGTTCCTAAAATTCTTTAGGTGGAAAGGGCATCCGTAAACGAGCAGTTCTTTGGTGAGTACAGTTCTAGGATATGAGATTGATGGAAGAAACATCTTTGGTACATGGCTCGCCTCGCAAAATGACTTGGAAATCCAGGGCTGTGAAGAACCAGAGGGTTCCAGAGCAGAAACGGCAGGAGAACCCCTACAGGAAGCCCAGTCTTTAATAAATGAACCGGACTCTAGGATCAGCGGCCCTGATAGTTGATCGAATACACCAGGAGGAACTTTGTAACAGAAAAAGTCTTGGCTGACCACTGCATGTTGGAATTTGCGAGGAATGTTTCCTCTAGAAGGCTCCCAGGTAATGGTTAGTAAGGGTATAGGTTGGTTGGAAGCATCTCCCGGTATTGGTATGGAAGGTGACAAGGCAAGCAGTAAACCAGGCATAGGGACCGAAATCTTGGGATACGTACAGAGTATTTCAAACTGAGAGGAAATAACAGGGGCAACCGAAAATTCAGAGGGACAAAACCATGGTTTAGCAGGAGCAGAGAAGCAAACAACAGTAGAGCTCTCCAATACTGGGAAATCTTCATTGGGAGATAATATTGTCAGTGAATCAGGAATAGTCCTTGGGATCTTCAAATCAGTAGCTTGAGAAAAAGGCAGAGCCAGGGTAGTGGTGGGAGGGAAGCTAACATCAGAAGCTGAAGTCTGTACCTCAGTGACAGGGCCCTGAGAATCAACAAGCAGCAAGTATGAACTATGAAAACTCTTAATGACAGGCACCTTAGGAGTACAAGGAGTCTTTTCCGAAACTGCAATGGCCCTAACCACAGGGGTACCTAACCTGACAAAAACATGAATTGGTGTGTTTTCTAGTGCAAAATCTCTGATCACAGGACTCCTAACCGATAGTGAGGGTGTCTGGGTTTGATTAGAGAAAAAATCAGATGTATTGATAAGTGACTTAGAAACAATTACTGAGGTTCTAGATTTGCTGGACATGTGAGAAAAAATACCCTTTAAGACAGGAGTTTTCATTTCTTCCCAGAGTAACCCAATGTTTGCTGGGGCATATTTAGACACAGTACTGATGGACTGGTTTTCAGCAAAGGCAGGACAGCTAAATAGCTCAGATTTAAACCCCAGGACTTGTAATATATGCATGGTGACCTCAGACAGTACTAAGGAAGTGACCACAGATATGCTGATCCCTGGAGAATTAGCCTGGACAGAGAAATCAGGGGGACCCCCAATCAGGATACTCCTTGTAGGAAGAGCTTCAGAATCAGAAGGAGAATCATTACCTCTCAGAGTCTCAAAACTAGTAAGACACAATTCAGCGAAAAGGGAAACAGTGTGCAAGCTTTTTACTAATCTATATGAAAAAGCGTCACTTTTGGGAGAAAACCGTGCGTCAGCAAACATTCCTGGGAACATAATATGAACCCCAGGAGGGACATAGAGACTACTGTATGCTTTTAACCCTAAGCTTAAAGAGGAGGAGAACTCAGACAGTACACGGGGGTGAATCATAACTGTACTGGTCTCTGAAGTAGGTATTTGGTAAGGAATGTCTGGGAAACCAGAAATTACTGCAGACTCCATAATGTGGGAACTATGCGCTGAAGCAGGGATCACCGCTATGTGGGCGACAGGCTGGTTCAGCGAAACACCCGGGAGAAGGAACTCTGCGAGCAAGCTTAGGGAAAAACCTGACTCCTGAATACATTTATCAGGAACCAGAACTTTAGCCGAAGTCTCCGGAGACGAAACTGCGGAAACTTGAGCTGAAGCAGGGGATTTATAGCAAAGAATATCTAGGGACTCCGTACGGTTATGGGAATCCCTCAATGCAACCTCTGCTGTCTGACTTGTGGACTCATTCTCTGAGGCTAAAACGAAGGCATTAACTTGGAGGCAGCAAGAATTTACAGGGGTTAATGCAGACAATGCCTGAGAGTAAAACATAGGTAATCTTCTCTCTGTATTAGGACAGACCAGGAATCTCTCCTTTGAAGCTAGGGGCGTGACCATGGCTGACAGAGAACAGGGATTTACCAAAGGAAACTGAGAGAGCTGCCCCACAGAGGTTAATACAGAAATAACCCTGGGAACAGAACTTAGGGATTCTTTCTCTGACGGGGACAGGACTGCCTAGCAGAGTTTAAAGCTGGAAAACCCTCAAGAGCTGGAGTGACAGATTCGGAGTTAGAAATACGGGAACAAAGGGACTTATTCTCTGATAGTAGAACCTTAGTGTTGGCTAGTGAAACATATGTATTCTCCAGGGGAACCTCACAGGACTGCTCGGCAGGGGTTAAAGCTGGAAAACCCTCAAGACCTAGAGAAAGGACTTCTGAGCTAGAAATAGGAGAACTAATGAACTTATTCTCTGATACAAGAACATTAGTGCTGGGTAGAGCAACATATGTATTCTCCAGGGGGACCTCACAGGACTGATCGGCAGGGGTTAACAAAAACATATCATTGGTGTCAGGGAACCCGGCCATACACTCAGGGCAAGGATCCGTGGTAGACCAGGGATACAGCCAAGCGGCAGCGAAGCTGGCGAGGGGAGGATCCTGTTCCTTTATGCAAATGTCCAATGTCAGGGAAAGGATATGGAGTGTTTTTTGGGCATCAGCCAACATGAGGAGAGGGTCCTCTTTTGCTATATAAATGTCTAAAGACAAGGCCAGGGAAGAGAGTTCCTTTTGGGCGTCGTCCAATTCTAAAGGGTACACATTTTCCCAAGTTAAAGGGTAACCAGGAAAGCAAATACAAGCGGCCAGCGATTGTTTTAAGTCCCGGAGGCGGTAAACCTTCATCATGAGATCATTATGGCATTTGTTTTGCAAAGGGGTTAAACCTACAAACACAATCAGATCTTCAATCAGGGGTATTATCTCACATAGAAACTGGTATTCACACTGGGACTGGTTTACAGGCTGGGACAGGCTTTCAGACAGAAACTTACCAACCCTCACCACAGGGCGGTCCGAGTTTGTGCGGCCGAGCATACTGTCAGGGTTCTGCTCGCCACAAACCAGGGTCGGACCGCGAGGCTGAGGTGGGGTTGTAAAAGCACCGACCTGAGACCGCGCAGGCTGATCCGGATTGCGCAGTTCGTTGTCAAACGTAGCAGGATCAGGAAAGGAGAAGACAGCGTCGTCGTTGTACAAGCCAGGGTCAGGACAGGAGATATCAGGATAAACATTGTTCAGGCAAGAGTTCGGCAACAGGTAGTCAGGAGAGCCCCGCTTCAGCTTAGGAGCGCGGGGTTGGCCTCTGCGCGAGCGACGACCATGGCCCATGGTACTGGTCACAGGAGATGGTAGGCAGACCAGAATAGCACACCGCTTTGCTGCACGGGTGCACCAGTGCTACAGCGCAAGAGTCCTGAGCGGCTGGGGAATCCTCTGTAACAGCGCAGGAACCAGGACACGGCCTCTCTAGATTAGGGAAAGAGTAGGCCCCAGGAACCAGGAAGCTGAAGATACACAGGGAAACCTCCGCTACAGTGCAGGAATCAGGAGACTGAAGGGCGCGGGGGATACCTTTGCCTCAGTGCAGGAAAGCAGGAAGCTGAAGACATAGGGGATACCTTTGCTTCAGCGCAGGAGAACAAGCGGGAGCTTGAAGGAAGCTGAAGGACGCAGGGCGGAACCTCCGTATCAGCATAGGAGAACAAGCGGCTTGAAGGGAGCTGAAGGACGCAGGGCGGAACCTGGTATCAGCATAGGAGAACAAGCGGCTTGAAGGAAGCTGAAGGACGCAGGGCGGAACCTGGTATCAGCATAGGAGAACAAGCGAGGGCTTGTGGCAAAACAGTAGACATCCAGTTAGGACTATGCTCGGCAGGGAGCATTATGGGAAGACAATACTTAAAGGCCAGCGGGCCAATCCCCGGAGGGGGGTGTGAAGGTACTGCTCCAATGAATGAATGCAAGTCTAGGTTGCAGTGATAGGCTGCACAGCTGCAGTAGATACCAGAGGGAGTGTATATAGCTTTGGTGAGTGAATCCAGGCTGCAGCAAACATCAGGAGAGGTGCTCCAGGACTGCACACGTCTGCAAGGTAAGGCAACCAGTAAACTGCGGAGCGGATTCCTTACAGTACCCCCCCCCCCTTCACGCGAGACCTACGGGCGAACATGAGCACACCTAGAGTTGAGGGACCGGGAATTTTTGCTGAACCGTCTAGGATTGGGGTTAGAGTCGTGGTCCAGAGACTCGTGGTTAGTCCTTAGTGTACCCCCACCCCCCGGTGAGAACTGCGGCCAGACAGGACCATCCATGGGTCTTGGGGACATTGAGTTGTTCCTAAAATTCTTTAGGTGGAAAGGGCATCCGTAAACGAGCAGTTCTTTGGTGAGTACAGTTCTAGGATATGAGATTGATGGAAGAAACATCTTTGGTACATGGCTCGCCTCGCAAAATGACTTGGAAATCCAGGGCTGTGAAGAACCAGAGGGTTCCAGAGCAGAAACGGCAGGAGAACCCCTACAGGAAGCCCAGTCTTTAATAAATGAACCGGACTCTAGGATCAGCGGCCCTGATAGTTGATCGAATACACCAGGAGGAACTTTGTAACAGAAAAAGTCTTGGCTGACCACTGCATGTTGGAATTTGCGAGGAATGTTTCCTCTAGAAGGCTCCCAGGTAATGGTTAGTAAGGGTATAGGTTGGTTGGAAGCATCTCCCGGTATTGGTATGGAAGGTGACAAGGCAAGCAGTAAACCAGGCATAGGGACCGAAATCTTGGGATACGTACAGAGTATTTCAAACTGAGAGGAAATAACAGGGGCAACCGAAAATTCAGAGGGACAAAACCATGGTTTAGCAGGAGCAGAGAAGCAAACAACAGTAGAGCTCTCCAATACTGGGAAATCTTCATTGGGAGATAATATTGTCAGTGAATCAGGAATAGTCCTTGGGATCTTCAAATCAGTAGCTTGAGAAAAAGGCAGAGCCAGGGTAGTGGTGGGAGGGAAGCTAACATCAGAAGCTGAAGTCTGTACCTCAGTGACAGGGCCCTGAGAATCAACAAGCAGCAAGTATGAACTATGAAAACTCTTAATGACAGGCACCTTAGGAGTACAAGGAGTCTTTTCCGAAACTGCAATGGCCCTAACCACAGGGGTACCTAACCTGACAAAAACATGAATTGGTGTGTTTTCTAGTGCAAAATCTCTGATCACAGGACTCCTAACCGATAGTGAGGGTGTCTGGGTTTGATTAGAGAAAAAATCAGATGTATTGATAAGTGACTTAGAAACAATTACTGAGGTTCTAGATTTGCTGGACATGTGAGAAAAAATACCCTTTAAGACAGGAGTTTTAATTTCTTCCCAGAGTAACCCAATGTTTGCTGGGGCATATTTAGACACAGTACTGATGGACTGGTTTTCAGCAAAGGCAGGACAGCTAAATAGCTCAGATTTAAACCCCAGGACTTGTAATATATGCATGGTGACCTCAGACAGTACTAAGGAAGTGACCACAGATATGCTGATCCCTGGAGAATTAGCCTGGACAGAGAAATCAGGGGGACCCCCAATCAGGATACTCCTTGTAGGAAGAGCTTCAGAATCAGAAGGAGAATCATTACCTCTCAGAGTCTCAAAACTAGTAAGACACAATTCAGCGAAAAGGGAAACAGTGTGCAAGCTTTTTACTAATCTATATGAAAAAGCGTCACTTTTGGGAGAAAACCGTGCGTCAGCAAACATTCCTGGGAACATAATATGAACCCCAGGAGGGACATAGAGACTACTGTATGCTTTTAACCCTAAGCTTAAAGAGGAGGAGAACTCAGACAGTACACGGGGGTGAATCATAACTGTACTGGTCTCTGAAGTAGGTATTTGGTAAGGAATGTCTGGGAAACCAGAAATTACTGCAGACTCCATAATGTGGGAACTATGCGCTGAAGCAGGGATCACCGCTATGTGGGCGACAGGCTGGTTCAGCGAAACACCCGGGAGAAGGAACTCTGCGAGCAAGCTTAGGGAAAAACCTGACTCCTGAATACATTTATCAGGAACCAGAACTTTAGCCGAAGTCTCCGGAGACGAAACTGCGGAAACTTGAGCTGAAGCAGGGGATTTATAGCAAAGAATATCTAGGGACTCCGTACGGTTATGGGAATCCCTCAATGCAACCTCTGCTGTCTGACTTGTGGACTCATTCTCTGAGGCTAAAACGAAGGCATTAACTTGGAGGCAGCAAGAATTTACAGGGGTTAATGCAGACAATGCCTGAGAGTAAAACATAGGTAATCTTCTCTCTGTATTAGGACAGACCAGGAATCTCTCCTTTGAAGCTAGGGGCGTGACCATGGCTGACAGAGAACAGGGATTTACCAAAGGAAACTGAGAGAGCTGCCCCACAGAGGTTAATACAGAAATAACCCTGGGAACAGAACTTAGGGATTCTTTCTCTGACGGGGACAGGACTGCCTAGCAGAGTTTAAAGCTGGAAAACCCTCAAGAGCTGGAGTGACAGATTCGGAGTTAGAAATAGGGGAACAAAGGGACTTATTCTCTGATAGTAGAACCTTAGTGTTGGCTAGTGAAACATATGTATTCTCCAGGGGAACCTCACAGGACTGCTCGGCAGGGGTTAAAGCTGGAAAACCCTCAAGACCTAGAGAAAGGACTTCTGAGCTAGAAATAGGAGAACTAATGAACTTATTCTCTGATACAAGAACATTAGTGCTGGGTAGAGCAACATATGTATTCTCCAGGGGGACCTCACAGGACTGATCGGCAGGGGTTAACAAAAACATATCATTGGTGTCAGGGAACCCGGCCATACACTCAGGGCAAGGATCCGTGGTAGACCAGGGATACAGCCAAGCGGCAGCGAAGCTGGCGAGGGGAGGATCCTGTTCCTTTATGCAAATGCCCAATGTCAGGGAAAGGATATGGAGTGTTTTTTGGGCATCAGCCAACATGAGGAGAGGGTCCTCTTTTGCTATATAAATGTCTAAAGACAAGGCCAGGGAAGAGAGTTCCTTTTGGGCGTCGTCCAATTCTAAAGGGTACACATTTTCCCAAGTTAAAGGGTAACCAGGAAAGCAAATACAAGCGGCCAGCGATTGTTTTAAGTCCCGGAGGCGGTAAACCTTCATCATGAGATCATTATGGCATTTGTTTTGCAAAGGGGTTAAACCTACAAACACAATCAGATCTTCAATCAGGGGTATTATCTCACATAGAAACTGGTATTCACACTGGGACTGGTTTACAGGCTGGGACAGGCTTTCAGACAGAAACTTACCAACCCTCACCACAGGGCGGTCCGAGTTTGTGCGGCCGAGCATACTGTCAGGGTTCTGCTTGCCACAAACCAGGGTCGGACCGCGAGGCTGAGGTGGGGTTGTAAAAGCACCGACCTGAGACCGCGCAGGCTGATCCGGATTGCGCAGTTCGTTGTCAAACGTAGCAGGATCAGGAAAGGAGAAGACAGCGTCGTCGTTGTACAAGCCAGGGTCAGGACAGGAGATATCAGGATAAACATTGTTCAGGCAAGAGTTCGGCAACAGGTAGTCAGGAGAGCCCCGCTTCAGCTTAGGAGCGCGGGGTTGGCCTCTGCACGAGCGACGACCATGGCCCATGGTACTGGTCACAGGAGATGGTAGGCAGACCAGAATAGCACACCGCTTTGCTGCACGGGTGCACCAGTGCTACAGCGCAAGAGTCCTGAGCGGCTGGGGAATCCTCTGTAACAGCGCAGGAACCAGGACACGGCCTCTCTAGATTAGGGAAAGAGTAGGCCCCAGGAACCAGGAAGCTGAAGATACACAGGGAAACCTCCGCTACAGTGCAGGAATCAGGAGACTGAAGGGCGCGGGGGATACCTTTGCCTCAGTGCAGGAAAGCAGGAAGCTGAAGACATAGGGGATACCTTTGCTTCAGCGCAGGAGAACAAGCGGGAGCTTGAAGGAAGCTGAAGGACGCAGGGCGGAACCTCCGTATCAGCATAGGAGAACAAGCGGCTTGAAGGGAGCTGAAGGACGCAGGGCGGAACCTGGTATCAGCATAGGAGAACAAGCGAGGGCTTGTGGCAAAACAGTAGACATCCAGTTAGGACTATGCTCGGCAGGGAACATTATGGGGAAGACAATATTTAAAGGCCAGCGGGCCAATCCCCGGAGGGGGGTGTGAAAGGTACTGCTCCAATGAATGAATGCAAGTCTAGGTTGCAGTGATAGGCTGCACAGCTGCAGTAGATACCAGAGGGAGTGTATATAGCTTTGGTGAGTGAATCCAGGCTGCAGCAAACATCAGGAGAGGTGCTCCAGGACTGCACACGTCTGCAAGGTAAGGCAACCAGTAAACTGCGGAGCGGATTCCTTACATAAACAAGTTAAAAAGCAGGGGTCCCAGTACCGATCCTTGAGGTACTCCACTCACGACTTTAGCCCAACCTGAAAAAGTTCCATTTATGACAACCCTCTGTTGTCTGTCCTTTAACCAGTTTTCAATCCAGGTGCATATATTATTACTGAGTCCAATTTTCTTTATTTTGTACACCAACCTCTTGTGTGAAATCGTATCAAAAGCCTTTGCAAAATCTAAGTAGACCACATCAACTGCATTACCCTGGTCTAAATTCCTACTTACCTCCTCAAAGAAACAAATAAGGTTAGTTTGGCAAGATCTATCCTTCATAAATCCATGCTGACTATTACTAATAATTTTGTTTTCCATTAGGTATTCCTGAATATTATCCCGTATTAAACCTTCAAGTAGTTTCCCTACTATTGAAGTCAGGCTTACAGGTCTTTAATTCTCCGGGTGTGATCTAGCTCCCTTTTTAAATATAGGCACCACATCTGCTTTACGCCAATCTTGTGGTACTGAGCATGTGGAAATGGAGTCCTTGAATATTAAATATAATGGTACTGCTATTACTGAGCTTAACTCCTTGAGAACTCTTGGATGTATGCCATAGGGGTCAGGTGCCTTATTTACTTTAATTTTTTCAAGTCGCTTATGAACTTCTTCCTCAGTTAACCAATTGGTCATTAATATGGAGGTTGTGGCTTCCTCCTGTGGCGCTACTATTGAACTTGATTCTTCCCTGGTAAACACAGAGGCAAAGAATTTGTTTAATGCCTCAGCTTTTTCCTTATCTCCAATAATCTGCCTACCCATCTCACACTGAAAGGGTCTCTATATATCAAAAGGGTCTATATGTATATTTTCTTTTCTCATTTTTTTGTTATAAAGGTACTTAAAGACCTTTTTTGGGTTGACCTTACTTTCTATTGCAATCCTTTTTTCATTATCCATTTTTGCTAATTTAATTGCCCTTTTGCAATTTTTGTTACATTTCTTATAATTCTGATACGATGTCTCTGTCCCTTCTGATTTAAAGAATCTAAACGCCTTCCTCTTCTTGTCCATTTCCTCCCCTACCTGTTTATTTAGCCACATTGGTTTTGACTTATTTCTTTTATACTTATTACCCAAGGGTATACACTGATAAGTGTGCTTTTCTAACAATGTTTTAAAGGCTGCCCATTTATCTTCTACATTTTTCCCTGCAAAAACATCATCCCATTGTATTACTACTAGATTAGACCTCAGTTTATTAAAATCTGCTTTTCTAAAGTTTAAAGTCTTTGTTGAACCCAAGTAATCTGTTTTTCGATAATTTATTTCAAATGAGACCATGTTATGTTCACTGTTACACAAATGTTCCAGGACTTGAATATTTGTTATTACTTCTAAATTTTTTGATATGACCAAATCCAGAACTGCCCCTCTCCTGGTTGGTGCCTCAATAATTTGGGTCATATAATTATCTTTAAGCACCCCCAAAAACCTGTTTCCTTTTGTTGTAACGCTAATCTCATTGCCCCAGTCTATGTCTGGATAATTAAAATCCCCCATTATGCAAACATGACCCAGTTTTGATGCCTTCTCAATTTGCAAATGTATTTTAGCTTCCTCAGTCTCACAGATATTTGGTGGTTTATAGCATATTCCCACAAACATTTTCTTTATACTTTTACCTCCACTGCTAATTTCTATCCACAAGGTCTCTACATTTTCATCATTCCCTTCATAGACATCATCCCTTATAATAGGTTTTAGATCTGGTTTAACATATAGACATACTCCACCTCCCCTTCTATTTGTTCGATCCTTCCGAAAAAGAGAATACCCCTGTAAATTAACTGTCAAGTCATGAGTTTTATCCCACCATGTTTCAGTAATGCCTATGATATCTTACTGCTCCCTTGTAGCTATTAATTCAAGCTCCCCCATTTTATCTGTCAGGCTGCTTGCATTAGCAAACATGCATTTAAGTTTTTTTTCAGCCTGTACTATTATCTTATCTGCTCCTTCCTTTCTGCTCCCACTTGGTTTAGTCTTTAGAAGTTTTCTAGTATTATCTCTATTTACTATGGGTATCTCACTGCTTGTTAAACTTGCACTTGCCCCCATTCTACCTCCATACCACCTTGTATCCTCATCTATTCCATTTAGTTCATTATCTGTTTCATTCCCCCCCCTCCATCCTAGTTTAAAATCTGGTTTGGCATGACATTTGTGTTATCACGGTATTCAGAAAGAGTTATCCCTAGTCAATTACCGTTCGGTAGGAAAATACCATACCACTCGGGATAGCAGTGGCCTTATCTCTGTCTTTTTCTAAGATCTGCCCGTGCGATCTGCCTGCAGTCTTAAAGAGCTGCTCAGAAAGACCTGCATCTCCCTGCACAGCTCTTACAGGCGATCACACGGTTTTAATTTTATTTTAATAACACAGTATTGAAGCACAGGGTCACCAAAGCTGAGCCGCATAAATGTAGCACCAGAAACACCCCTGTTCCTGAGTTACAGGCCACAGTGTGGAGTGAATGTATTTCTGCAAAATTGAAATATCCTGTTCATGTGACGCAGGAGATTTAAACAATGCAGGGAGATACCGTCACCCCATACTGGGGCCTTTAACTTGGGAAGCTTGGGGTCCCCAGGGTAGGGCTGATATTAATGTGGTTCAGCTTCAGAGGCACATTGCTTCAATACAGTGTTAGTAAATAAAACAGCATAATTCACTTAGCGGCTAGCCATCAAGGTAATGAAGAGGTTAAACCAGACTACCTTGTTTGTTGGGGGTAGAGGGGAGGGTGAAGGGGTAGTTGCTCCAGGGTGGGTGGTTTCACCTACCAAGAAGGTTGCAGAAGTAGTTAAACTCCTGCAACCTTTCCAAGAGGCCTAACCACCTACCCAGTGAAACTACCTGCTTCAGTCACCCCTCCCAACCCAATAAACATTAAAATACAATATAACAACCAATACTATCCAATACACCCATTGATTGTCAGTGTGGATACCCATGCCCTCAATGGGAACAAGATAACCCCAATGGCAATTAATGGCACCCTACTACCCACCCCCTCCACAGCCAACACATACAGTACAGTAATGGACAAGCAAAATCCCTATTATCCAGATCTGGATAAAAGCACATTTTTCCATTAAAAATAAAATACCCCAACCAGCATATAGTAAATAAAAGTTGTACTTACCCCTGCAAGGATAAAGGCTGTCCTCATCTTCATCTTCATCCTCCGCATCTTCCGTGGGCAGCAAAATTAAAATTAGAAAACGAACTACTTGCCAGTAGCCCCTTAATTACCTTAGCTACCCACGAGGGAGGCCTAACCATGCTCCCCGGGGCAACTACCCAAATAACCTACCCCCTACACCCCCCTCACCACACATACAAATGGGCAAAAGCACTAGTAGCCAAAAATGGCTATTAAAACATTTGCCCATTTATTTGCAAAACAAAATAAATAAACAAATAAACAATAAAGTAACATTTATATAACAGTACAATACATTACACAGTAGCCAATAAACCCATTGATTGCCACTGTCGTAAACCATGTCCACAATATTGTCATGGATTGCCACAATGGCAATGAATGTGTGCCCTAAAATTTTAAAACAACCACAAAATAAAATACATTACAATTTAATAAAAACAAACATTTACCAAAAAATGCATTGATTGTCAATGTGGTTATCTATGCCTTCAAAGGGGCGTAGATTGACAATGTTGTTAATCAATGGGTATTATTAAAAAAATACACAATTAAATGAAATACAATCAATGTGTTTATTACTTTTGCAAAGTGGATGATCAGAAGAAAAGCCGCCCCATGTTGAAACTGAACTCACCAGCATAAAAGTTGGTTAAAAAGACGCTTTATTAAACTACATAAAATGGATACTACATCCAAGAACAAAAAAGAATCTCCTCCCATGCGTTTCAAGCAATAACTGCTCTCTCAAGGAGTATGTTGTTTCTTACTTTTGCCAGGATAAATATTCATCCTCCTCATCCAACAGCAGCAATAACTCTTGCTCCACGATGCTCATCCACATGATTCAAAGATGTCCATGACCATCAGTTGCTTGTAGAGAAGCAGTAGTTCTTTCTTTTCTTCTTATCTTTACCTTTTCTTCTTTCCTCTCCAACCGGTCCGGGAGATGTTAATCTGATGTCTTCTTGGGGTCAAATGAGACTTGACAGAGCTTATATAAGGCCTGTGATGTCACATTTTACTGACAAATGGTACATCCACCAATCAGATTGTTGGATATACCATGTGATGGCTTCCATTATTTTTAATGATGTGATGTCATCTTAAAGGGAAGGAAGCCAGAAAATCAGGAAGCATATGCTTATGCTCCTCTCCCTTTAAGATAATGTCACTTTAGCAAATAAAAAAATGTAAGCAATCACATGGTACAGCCATCAATTGGATTGGTGGATGTACAATGGGATGCATTTCCTTTTTGGAGTGGTGTGGCATCACCAAAAAGGGAGGGAAGCCAATCAGGTAGCATGCCTCCTTCCCTTTTTGGCAAATGTTTGTTTTGATTGAATTGTAATGTATTTTATGTTGTGGTTGTTTTTTTAAGTTGCCCATTTATTGTCATTGTGACAATCCATGCCTATATTGCGGGCATTGTTTACCACAGTGACAATCAATGGGTAGAGGAGGTTGGGGATGGGAGTAGTTGCCCTGAGGGGGTGGTTTGGTCTCCTGGGTGGTAGCTGGTGGGGTTAACCCATTAATTACTATTAAAGTTACTAACTTGTAGGGTGCCCATCCATTACCATTGGGGTTATTTTTGCTCCCATTGAGGATTTAGGAAACCACACTTGCAATCAATGGGTGTATTGGATAGTATTGGTTGTTGTATTGTATTTTAATGTTTATTGGGGGTAAATGGAGTGGGTGAAGGTGGTATTTGGTCTGTGGTTGGGTTTAAGACTACAGGGTGAGTAGCAGAAGTGGTAAACCCTTTCATTACCTTAGTGGTAGTAACATCTAAGGTAATGAAGGGTTAACTCCTCCCACAATGCTTCCAGTAGTCCTAGCCATCCACCCTGGGGCAACTCAACCATCACCCACCCTTTCTACCCAAACAAACCAGGCTCTGGTATTTAACCCCTTCATTACCTAAGCGGTTAGCCGCTAAGGTAATGAGATTACAGTACCTGTAAATGTATTTTTATTACATAGGTTGGAAGCATGGGGTCTCCGTAGCTGATATTAATGTGTGTCAGCTCTGGGGACACCCGACTTCAATCCGATGTAGTAAGAATACATTAGTCACATTGCGGATCCCATATCACCACCCTTCAGGTGGTGAGATCAGAACCTGTGAGTTGCATCCACGATGTGAATCACAGAGCTACCTGAATATCTCGGTCTGTCAAAAAATTGAGTTTGAGCATTTTTTGAGCTGCCGCTCAGTTTGTCTGAGCGGGAGCACTACCAATTGGTATTTGTTGCTGTTTTTCTTTAGAACTAACTTTTTGTGGATTTTATTAGTAAGACTGGCAGGAATGTAGCTTATATGTAGTAACTGAAAGCTGACAGTTTGGTTTACCCAAAAATAAAACCACACTCCACAATATTGTTTGGCCTACCATATACATATATATTTTTTTTACAGAAATTCGCTCTCCTAAGACACACCTACATTAAACTCTACAGTAGGTGGAGACTGTATGTCTAAACCTTTGGCATCATGTTTTCTCTTGTCCCTCTCTGCCTGTGCGCTCATCTCATTCCCTCCAACTACTCCAAACCTATCCCCTCCTTCACAAAGTCCCTCCTGGGATTTTCTACCTCTTGACTCCTTTCAGAAACGTGGATCCTTCATACCACCTCTCTACCTCTCTCTTAACCTCCACTACTACCACTACTCCCATTCCTTCTTCCTCACTCCTCTCAGGACCACTGTCCCCATCAACACTCCCACTCCTCCAGCTCACACACACCCCAAAAAAGCACAGATAACAGTTAGGGGGGAAAAACACAATCAGACACCAACAACACAGAAATACTCACACCAACAATAAACTTTAAAACTAAAAATTTAGAGAAACAAACACATAAAAAAACAAAAGAAAACTCAATCAGAAAACACAATTAAAATTGCACTAAAACCTAAACTCCAATGCTCAATAACCTGAATAACAGTGAGACTGCAAAGACCTGAAGTCACTGGAGCGACCGCTAAAGTAAATAGACCATAAAGGACCCAATCTAGAGTCTACATAAAAATGAATAGATTCCCAGTACAATATACTGTAGGAAGTGTCTCTCTGGTGATGATCATGGTACCAAAAAATGTACAACAGTGACTTAAAGCATGTGACACATAACATAAGACAAGTCATAGAACCATGACATGAGACAAGACAGACTGGCTTAGATAGAGATGAATGGTAACGTCAGTGAGAATCATGCTTAGTAAACTACTGTATGTTTGCTGATATTTTTGAGGGTAACATTGTGCTACTATTGCTGCATTTTATCTTTAACTTTATCTTTAACTAAAACAAAAACGAAACAAGTCAACTTTTGTTGATCACTATGTAACTATTGGCAAAAACAGAACATATATTTTTAGAACCAATACTGAAGCACGACAGTGGATGCAATATCCTCTGCTACATCTGTATCTGTGCTATGCATTCGACACACAAACAGTGAGCCTAACAAGAGGTCCCCTGTTTGACTAAGACGCTGGGATTTTTTCTTACCCTCTTCATACATACACACTTTAGCCAAGAGAAATACAGTCACATAGCCCCAGTGAAGTACTTCAAACCATAAAAGACCTAAATGTGCTATAGGAATAGATGGGATAAGATGTTTGAAAGAATGCAGAACCCTGTGCTGAAATACTGGAAACAAATGCTGCTACAAATCTTGATATAACTAATTGAGCTCAATTCAGACTAACAATGTTCTTGGTGGTCTGCATGTCAGGGTGAAGGGCATGTTGCCTAATGAGGTATAATGACATCATCTTTTGAGGCACTTTGCCAAAAGTGTAATTACGGGGTGATCAGGTGCACACTGGGATTTCCGTGTTTAACATACTTCTTTGATTACAGAAATGAGTGGCTTTTTCCGCTTCTTGGTATAAAATATACACACTGATAAAAAAAGTATATTCTCTACTGTATGAGAGCATGTATAAGTGGCAAAGAATAGCATGTTTAATTGACTGTAGCATTAAGTTTATTGTTCGATTTACAATTGTAAAACACACTGTGGGTTATGTATTAAAGTACCCTGGCTGCAAATCTGGCCAAAACTAAAGCAAAAGCATTGTACTACTGTACAGTACATCCATCAAAGAATAAGCTCCTATGGAATACAATAGGATTTTTTTATTTGAGAAATACAGATATTAGGGACATTATTGCACACACAATTGCATGAGAACGCATTACGGCTAACACTAGTTTAAACGTGTTCTTTTGTGATTTGATATATAATTAATGTGATTTGCAATTCAAGCAAAAGGAGCAGAAATGTTAAACACTAATCGTGCAATTTTGCTTGTTACCATGTGATACCGGGTGCAATAACTTCTAAATGTGTAGTCTCTTTGTCCAATTTAGAGCTGGAGACTTTAATACATAGTCCCCAGGACTACTTGTTCAGTTGTTTTCAATAAATTAGCCATTGCTGAAAAAATGAGGTGAACATGTCTTTGAGGGAAAAAGTTCCAAACAAGTGATTTTAAAAGGAACCATGAGATTTACAGGAGCAAGTATATGTAAAGTTGTTCAATTATAGTAAACTTTCAAAGTAACAGGGTACAAGAGATGCCTGAGTAAGAAGTCTGAAATAAGACATACAGCAAGTATACAAACAAGAAAAAAAAAATTACAACTTTAGGAAGTAATAGAGACGTTACAAAAAAAAAGTTGCGGAAATTGAAGTAAATAATTATCATTGAACTGGCAAGGAAGTTATATTAGAATATGCAAAAAAAATCTGTTAAACATTATGGCAGGTTTCAGTGATGAACTAGGATATATAGAAAGTTAGTACTGAGTATGTAATAGAGATGGGCAAAACTGAGTGTGGTAAATCGGAGCCTACCAGATCCTTAAAATACAAAATCAAATACAAAATACCAAAATTAGAACAAAATCAAATACAAAATACCAAAATTTAGAACCACGACCAGGCCAAATGCCCATCTCTACAGTAGAGTTGAAAACTTGGGGTTGTTTCTCTACACATTGTGGCAGGATGACCATGGTTTGTGAGGAGGCAACACCGTTCTTCTAGTGAAATAATTTGCTGGTGGTTTTATTTGTCAATAAACATAACAAAACAATGGGTGCTCTGTCCCTTTAAGTAAAACAAAAACAAACAAAAGCCTATCCCCATTAGGGAAGCTAACTAAACAAGGTTAAGCCTATCTACTAGGCTGGTTAGCTAAGCTAGACCAGACCAATAATATTTGGTAATACCACTTGGCTCCTCTTGTTCTCACTGGTATCTACTCCAGCATCAGACATCCCCGGACTGTGACACTTAGGAAGGCTAGTTTCTCTTTGTCAGCACACTCTCCACTCTTATTTGCTAAAAAGTGCCATTCCTGCTCTTTCTGTTGTGTACTGTGCCATATTTCCTAGCAGCTATCACAAACAGTGTTTCCACCTTCAGATTTCCTCGTCCAAACCCTATATTTCCTGTATTTTCTTGGTTACGAGATCACATTTCCCTTTCTAAAAGTGTTTAAAAAGTTGATAAGTAGATTTAACACCAGTTTTAACTTGTAAGAGGACAAGAGACGCCTCTTTGTGAGTTTACCTTCTCTCTGACTTTTGTTCTGCAGTTACTAAACCTGCTGCAGTCAGTGTGCGAGACTCTTTTTCTCCCCTGTGGGAAAGCTAACTTAAAAAGGGAGTGGAATGCAATTGCTAGCCCCATCTCATGTGATATATATTAAATATAGCAAGGGACATAAGCAGGTCTTTGGCTGTAGGGCATTTTGATTTGGTGGTGGAGAATTAATTATGTACTGCCAGAACAAGCTTGGACCACACGAGCCCCTGCGTGCTGCACAGGTAGAGTTGCCAGGTGCCCAGTATTGAACCAGACTGTCCTGTATTTGGACACTTTCCAGTAAAAAAATAGAGGTAATACTGGACATGTATGTGTATAGTGGTATAACCTCTCTGGACATAGTAACCAGTACAAAAGTACATTAGGCATCATAATAGAATTTTTTTTACAATATAAATGGTAATTAACCCCTTGGGTACTAGTGAGGAGAGCCTATGCAGCCTAACACATACTACAGTATTAATAATAAAATAAAACCACTTGATAAATAAAACCTACTTTGACTACCAATGTGGCAAAACAACTTTACGTCTTAGCTTTTGAAGTTCTGCTACAGTAGCTGTGATTTTACTAGCTCTTTCAGACATAATCAACACAACTTTTCCTGTCTGTGTGGGAAAGAACTTCACCTTGCCTGGTTAAATTAACAGGAGATTAGGTGTGTCAATTAATCCTTTGCTTTATCACTGTATGTTTCATGGTAACCTACATTTATACAAAGTTCTTCTTGTACAAACTTTAAACATAATTTTTTTTGTAGAAGTGGCTAGTTTTTTTGGGAAAATGCTTGAACGGATTGTGAATTCTGATTGTGCAAATAAATGAATATATGTATTATTTATACAAATAATGCTAATCCATGAAGAAATCCTATCCATACATGTATACATCTTTTTCATTTATTTAATTTCCTGTTTGTAAAAAATAAAAAATGTTGTGCATTTCGTAAAAAAAAAAATATATATATTTTTTTAAAATTTAACTCAGATATAATTTATATAGAAATGGGCTACATTGGGTGTGTAAAATCATACCTATAACCAGATCCTTACAGTATATAACAAAACCTACAGAATTTTTTAAACCGTAATGCGCCCTTGCATTATTTTAATGAATGTTGGTGCTAATCATATGCAAAAGAAGTGTTTCCTCTAACAAACGCATATCCACAGACCTCCGTTATTCTTAATGCAGTGATTTAATGTTACACCAGTTAAGTCATGGCTAAACTTACCGTTACTCGCATTCAAACCCTTTAGATAGCTTCATGTTATGTGTACCATCGTGTTATAATAGCATACAAGCAACGTTTCGCTATTTGACAATTAATACAGGCGTTGTTTCCCCATCCCAACATCACTAATCACTCTAGCAGCTTATTTTATAGACAATAATGTTTATACTGTTCTACTGTACTGTCCCGAAAAGAAAAAGAAAATCATTTTTTGTTTATAAAAAAAGAGACAAAAAGAAAAATAATGTATAAATAACAGAACATATGTATAATGTCAGAAACTTCTTTTTAAGCTCTTTCTCCCATATTTTATTGTAAATCTTAGTGTTAACACCATGCAAAGCATCATAAAGCTCTTAAAACTATATTTACATGTGCATGCTAAAAAAAATGTTTCCTTACTGTAAATGTGTTTTTGACATAGCAAAAAATACACGAAACCAGGTTTTTAAATATAATTTTTAGTTTAATTCAGTGTTATATGACACTGCAACAATAGAATAACAGAAAAAGCAAGCAATTCCAACATTGAAAAAAACAGAATACAATATTATTAAGAACATGGTGATATTTTTCTTTGCCTAGGGGTGAAGGCATGACCCCCATGCTGGTGACAAAAGTCACAATTGAGTCTCTGTTGGCGAAGTTGGCTCATCTAGAGGTATTGCCATTACACTAGACAATGTGAGTTGGTGTGGTAAGACGATATGGTGGCTTGAGAACTTCTAAGGCCTGTTGAACGACATTAACTAATTATATTCTAACAGAGCTGATGACCGGATTTAAGGCATGGATTACTTCAATGGACTCCTGATGGTGTCTCCTTCCATCCGGAATTAGCCGCTGTGTGTTCCTACATGCAGCCTATGCACTGCTAGTAACTGCTGCTGATGCTGCAGGTTCAGGAGGTACCGCAGCTTGAGGTTCCACCTCCATTCAATTTAAAATTAAGAACTTTTCAGCCTCTTCATGTGAAGTATCCACGTGGGAAACTTCTCCCTCTGAGGCCGACACTTGCATTGGGAGAGAGACCATAAATAGGTATAACAATAAAATTCTGCCAGAATAAATATAAAATTAAGGCCAAGATCCTCAAAAGGGTGTGAACTTTCAGTACACCTTTATTTCCATTCTACTGAATGGAACTAAAAGGTGTGCTAAAGCTTTGCACCCTTTTATGATTTTGGTCATATATGCACAAATTATGTGCAACATTTTTAAAAAAAAATTTATTAAAATGTTTTACCAGGAAGTAATACATTGAAAGTTACCTCTCGTTTTCAAGTTTGTCCTGGGCACAGAGTTATAAAAAATGCATGGTTACAATAAAGAACAGGGCTATACAGTGAAGTCACAAACATTTCATGGACAGATAGAGCTGGACAATTGGGTATAGGGGAAAAAGGGCTTGTGAGTTTCAGATTGAAATAGAATATATTACCAAACATCAGCAAACAGCAGTAAACGGGTCACACCCTTTGGCTGCTCTTCGGCTGCGCCAAAGGCTATCCGCCTTTGGGGCAACGCAGATGTACTGTATACTATATGAATGTAAGTAAAAAAATGGCTTATATTTGTTTAAATGTTGATTAGCTTTCCTAAAGTGTGTTAAGGTTTAACATGCCTTTAATGCAAATGTTATGAACGTGACCTGAGGTGAAAAGGTTAAAGTTATTTGTGCTACTTGTCCTACATTTTAAATTTGGAGAATTGTGTTTTTGTGGAACATATCTAATTTTTAACAATTGATACATCAACAAAAATGTGTTCTAAAACACTGGAGCGAATACCAATTGTCCGATACGGGCGCACAGACCCTTATTTATACACAAAAGCCCTCATAAACGAAAAAAATTGCAAAATGGCATGGTTTAGTAATAAGTAAAATATTTGGGGATCATAATGTTCTTGTTTTTTTTTTATTTATCTGCCTTCACACTAATAGGGGTGCTAAAATATGTTTGCAATAGACAAGGGGGTACCCGTTATTGTATACAAAGGAGATAATTGTGGAAAGTTAACAGTCTAGCAACCATTTCTGACTATACGCTACATTCACAATCATAATGTTATGCCCTCATTTTAATAACCAACTACTGCAATATTCTACTACAATATAAAGCTTTAATTCCCCACACCTTGCAATCAATTTCAGATGATGTGCTTCAGATTTAAAAAAAAATTTCCCTTATGAAATCATTCTTCTGGTTTCAAAAGTATCTTACTCTCTCTTTCTCTTTTCAACTCTGTATAAAGATCATTGTATAACAAATAAAAAAAGTATATAACCAAAACGTAGTGGGAAAAGTTTAAAACATTTAATATTCTGCTTCTGTATTTCATTTCCCTTTTTTGTTTCTCTACCAGTATCACTTATTTAATTATTACCATCACCTGCTTTAACCTGGTCTCTGCACAGATCTACCCATTTTATATTTGCTGGTTATTTCCCTAAAACGTTCACTTTCATGTCCTGGCTATAAGCCAATCAGACATGCATCATGCAGAATGTTGTACTAATGACTCCAATGGATTTCTTGTTCTACATGATTCAACCCTTCCTCATCTTTCTCGTGGTGGAGGATATTAAATATATTTAAAAGTTTCCAACTGTTTTTCATTTCCCATGATTGTCCTGATTTATAGGAAAAGTCCTATGTTCTGGCTGGTGAGTCAGCTATTCATCTACCAATAAAAGAATATATAAGCAGGAAAATGCATGCTTTTTAAATATCTGGCATCCAGAAATACAGTAGCTACCTCTCCAGTGGGGAATGGACCTTTGGCACACAAAAAATGTGCGCTCCCTCATGATGTCATCTGCCAGCACCGAAGTGTTGAGTCGTGACGTCCCTGCACCTCTGCTCCACAGTAAAGCAGCTCCCGTGGCCTCAGTGGAAAGAGGCCTAGCAGCACTGAAACAGTGCTGTATGCAGATGGCAATAGCATTATTACGAGGGCATAAAAGCGGCCATTCTAGAGGTATGCTCAGGAAATGGTACAGTACTGTAGGTAAATCCCCTCCATTTAAAGAAGCATCAACATGGCCCTCTGAAAAGGTATACAGGGAAAAATAAAACTGACAGGGAACCAGCCTGACGACCTTTCTTCGGCTGAGGTACGACAACAATAGCTGACTTAAGGAGGGTAACGTCCTCTCATATAGTGGTCACAAGAAGTGCTTGTCCTACCATCTGTGTGGAGGATTAACTGCCCCATTAGTATGTTGTTGCTGTAGATGTAGAAGATATTATCATTGATATTAAAAGGCCATCTTACATTCCACTTTAACAGTTTTTAGCTGTTCAGCATATGTCCGAGGTTACTGTAACGCAGCAGGCCACCAACACCAGTGTCCACCAACTAAAACCACCACCAGTATTGCCAGACTTGCCGGCCAATGTATTACAACATTACCATTATCCATGTCTATATATTGGTTATCAGAGATTACCTGATGTAAGAGAACGGATACCAGAAAACCACATTTCAGGGACAACTTGGCTGAACTCAAATTACCAGTGCCACTGTGCCACTGTGCCACTGGTACTAATACCAACCACAAACACTGGTGTGTACGTGTTCAAACCGTGGAGGGAGAAGAGACAGGAGGAGGGACTCATGATGACGAGGAAGATAATGGAGGAGACTAACCCTGTGTGTACCTCTCCCACATATTTCTGTGGAATGACACCTCAACATGTAGTATGGCATCTCGTGCCACCGGCACACATTCACACCCACTAATGGATTTCAGAATATGCTCTCTACGTTATGCAATACTAAGAGGTTGAGTAAGACTTCTATGGTCTCACACTCACAGTCCTTGGTCCTTCCTCTGTTTAATCTCAGATTTTGCTTTGATGGTGCTGCTATAACTGGTGATGAGAAGAATGTGAAATTACTGTTCAGGAAAAGGGGGACAACTGCCTGTCTGAATGACTTGAGGCCTACGGCTCCTCCTAGTTTTAGTCATCATGGGGATAGGGACTATACTGGTGGGGGTTGTGGCTCTAGCCTGTCTATAGGAAGACTGCTAGTGGTGGTGTTTATACATCTCTCTATTCCAACCCTGCAGGTGGTTGAGCAGGGAGGTGGTGCAAACAGGGGCTCCTTCTTTTCCCCTCTGAATGGTGGCACTAGACATTCTGCAGTGAACCATTCCCAAACCATGCTTTGTTTCCTGGGGGGAGAATGGCAATTAAAATACATCCATAAACAGGATTAGAGATGTGTGGAGTTTTCACCCGAGTTCAAGAACCATGCAACATGTGTCCTGTTTTATTTGTGAAAACAGTTGTGGTTGTCAGTTCGCAAGAGATTTTCCAAGCAATACTGTAAGCAACTGAGCATTTCAATTGTGTTTAATGTGCTAACTCCCATTCAGACCTTGAAATAGGGTGGAGAGAAAAAGAGACCTATTTTAATAAAGCATCCAGAAATTGATATACCTTCGGAGCCACATGGAAAATATACTAATCTGGATATGTAAAGTATATTAAATTATCATAATTACCAGCTACTGTAACTCAGAATGTGTTGTATAAATGAGTGTTTGGGGAGGTACAAGGCACATGATCTTTTGCTAAAATAGGTCTTAATATATCTCTCTCAGGGGGCTATGCACTAAACTCAATCCTTTGCGTCCGGATGTTCAAAAAAAGCACTTCCGTTAAAAAGTGAGGCCGGAGACGCGATTCACTAAGGCCTTGAGCCAATTTTCTAACGTACGTGCTCAAAACAGCCACAGTGTACGTGTTGCTCTATTCCCCCTGCTAGCGTTCTTTAACTTCACGTACGCTAGCTGATAGAAAAAAAAGCCGCATGTAACATTTGCATGGAGATTTGCCATCTCCATGCAAGGCTGTTACAAGCAATCGTACACTAATTAAAATCATTTTAATAATAGTGTACATGAGCAGGGGGTCTCCGGAGCCGAACCGCATTGGTTTCAGGACAGAGGACACACTACTTAAGGAGAAACAGGCCCCGTTATGGGGTGCCAGTTCCCCTGCAGAATTTAAATGTCCTGGTCACGTGACGCGGAAGCTTGAAAGTGCAGGGGATACCGGCACCCCATAAAGGTGCCTGTATCTCGGGAAGAAGGGGGTCCCTGGACATAAAACCAACGTGGTTCAGCTGCACAGGTGGCTGTAAACCATTTTGAGGCTAAATGTGACGTCACAAGCCCTATTTAAGGCCGTGACGCCTCATTTGAGCCCAAGAAGACGACGAGACAACATCGGTTGGGATTTACCATGGGGCTTTTTGGATTGACAGATGAAGATAGAAGATAAAGAAGATCAAGAAATGTTGACAGATGAAGATAGAAGAAGGTGATTAAAGAAAGAAAAAAGAAGATTTGGGTACCTGATCCAGATCTTCATGGCGGATGGCATTGGATGCTGTTGGAGGCCTTCAAGGTACATGAGCTTCCTGTTTCCCTGGTAGTCAGAGGGCCACCGCTTCTAATGGTAAATAATATATTGAATGTAAGGGATTGGGGGACACGCGCCTCTCAGCGGGTCCTCGTCACCGCGGCTCCTAGTGCGGTTGCTAGCTCCGGTCCCCCTCCCCGTCGGCTCCTTACTTCTGCTGCTCGGGCGCCATGCCACTCCTCCGTGGCGCACGTCCTCGCACATGTGGTCGGGGCGCGCGCACGGGAATCTTACAGAGTGCGCGTGCACGGGAATCTTACAGAGTGCGCGCGCACCCGATCCTCTTGGTCGTCCTCCCGTGTCGCTGGCTCCGCCCCCCATCGGCTGCAAGCGATTTCCACTACTCACCTGCCTGACTCCTACCCTGCACACCTGGACCTATTCCTGGGCTTGCTCAGACAGGCCTCCGCTCCACCCCTTGCCCTCCTGCATTTATAACCCCAGTCTGCCCTCACCTTCCTCACTCTGCATAGTTCTTCTGTGACTCCTGTTGTGCAGTCGTCTATGCCAAGCTCTGTTCTCTGTTACAGCTCTTGTTCCTGTCCCTGCCCCTGTTGGATACCTTTGGATTTGATCTCGGCTCTTGTTTGTCTACGTGTACCTTGATACCCCTGGACTCGGCTTTGGACCTCACTAAGCTGCTATCTCCTGTTCCTGACTCACGGCTCTTGAACATTACCTTCGGACTTCTGGCACCCCGGATGCAGCAAGTATCTCGTTAACCCTTTCTCACCAGGCCCGGCAACGCATCTTACCACACTCCGGGCACGCCCTCACTGCTGTGGGTGTGTGTTATACCCTGCCCACCTCAGTACTGGGGACTGGCCAGGTCTGCGGGCATACAGGCATTACATTATGCAGAGCCCAACAAATGCAGACCCCCCTGAGGTGGGCCAAGGTGTCACTATGCATCACTGGCAATTTTTAAGCGACAATGTTACGGCCGTGGCACAAGAATTTTCTAAACTCTCCCTGCGGGAATCTCCAGCTGCACTGTCCCCTCCTGCCCCAGTACTTATGGGCAACTCTGAGCCACGAATTCCACCTCTCAACCGTTATGACGGAGACTCCCTTACTTGCCGGGGAATCTTGAACCAATGTGACGTCCAGTTCGAGATGTCCCCATCTCGGTTTCCCTCAGGTCATTCTAAAGTGGCCTATGTTTATGTCCTGCTCACGGGTGACGCTCTCGCTTGGGCTTCTCCCCTCTGGGAAGACAGATCTGTCATAGCACAAGACTACCCCAAATTCCGGCGAGAGTTCCAGCAGGTCTTTGACACACCAGCTTGTAGGGAGACTGCCGCTTCATCCTTGTTTCATCTCTCCCAGGGTCGCAGGTCGGCTGCAAGATACGCGGTGGAGTTCCGCACCATCGCTGCAGAGACTCAGTGGAATAATGAAGCTCTCGCCGCGGCATACTGGCAGGGTTTGTCCGAACTCCTCAAGGATGATCTCGCAGCACATGTTTGTCCCCCATCTCTAGAGGATCTCATTGCCCTCAGCATCCGGATGGACCAGCGCATACAAGAGCGACGCCATGAGCGCCAGCGTCCCCGTTTTATGTCGCCCTTGCCTGTTTTCCTAGGTCTCCTCCTTTGGCTCTTCCTGCGTTGGACGCTCCCAAACCGATGCAAATTGGTAGCCAACAGCTTTGGAACGCTGAGAGAACATGCCGCCGAAATGAGGATCTGTGCTACTACTGCGGTTCCCCGGAACACCAATTACGTCACTGTCGCCTGAAACTGGGAAACAGGAAACACCCAGTAAAGGTAGAGGGGCTTTTACTGGGTACCATTTCTCCTTGGCCCTCTTCCCCCAAAGAGCTACCGAAGAGAATCCTGCTCTCCATAACTCTGGAGGGTCCCAATATTCGGGTAGAGGTTGAAGCCTTCATCGACTCTGGGTCTGGTGTTAACTTCTTGGATCACGACTATGCCTGCAACAACCAAATCCCGTTAGTCAAGAAGAAGTCACCCGTCGGCCTTGAGGCTATCGATGGTCGACCGCTCTAACCTGCCTTCATTATTTGGGAATCTGTTCCCCTCACCCTGGCCACCGCGGATGGTCATACTGAAGTCATCATCTTCGATGTTTTCCACTCACCTACTGTCCAGGTCATTTTGGGATTGCCGTGGCTTCAGATTCACAACCCACGTGTTGATTGGACAGACGAACTACCGATCCAGTGGCCTCCTACCTTGTTGAAGACGGTCACTCCTCCCATTACCGTGCTCGCGAGTCTCGACACTTCTTCACTTCCTCTCTCTTCCCTACCTGAGGTATATCGTGACTTTTTGGATGTCTTTAACAAGACTCGGGCTGAAGTCCTACCACCTCCCCGTTCGTACGACTGCCCCATCGAATTAATTCCTGAACCACACTCCCCAAGTCTAAGTCGTATCCCCTATCCGTGCCTGAGACCGAGGCTATGGCGACCTACATCCAGGAGAATCTTAAGAAAGGGTTTATTCGGAATTCCACCTCCCCCGCCAGGGCAGGTTTCTTCTTCGTGAAAAAGAAGGATGGCTACCTAAGACCCTGTATCGACTTTCGTGGTCTTAACAAAATTACAGTTAAAAACTGGTACCCTCTTCCCCTAATTTCGGAACTCTTTGACCAACGTCAAGGAGCCTCCATATTTTCCAAGCTCGACCTAAGAGGAGCTTACAATCTAATCCGAATACGAGACTGTGACGAGTGGAAAACTGCATTCAACACACGTACAGGTCACTATGAATACTTAGTGATGCCGTTCAGCCTCTGCAATGCCCCAGCCGTATTCCAAGAGTTTATGAATGACATCTTCCGGGACATTTTGAGTATTTTCGTCATAGTATACCTAGATGATATCCTCATTTTCTCCAAGAACCTGGAAGAGCACATTCGTCACACCAAAGTGGTTCTCACTCGGCTACGTGCAAATAGTCTCTACGCGAAGATGGAGAAATGTCTCTTCCACCAATCATCCACAGCCTTCCTTGGCTATATAATCTCAGATAAAGGTTTCACCATGGATCCTGAGAAATTGAAGGCTGTTCTGGATTGGCCGTTGCCGAATTCCCTAAAAGCCGTTCAACGTTTCCTTGGCTTTTCTAACTGCTATCGAAAACTCATCCGTAATTTCTCCACTATCGCTCTACCCATTACTGCTCTTACCAAAAAGGGGGCTGATCCGACAACATGGTCCTCTGAGGCTATCAAAGCCTTCGACTTTCTCAAAAGAGCTTTCGTTTCCGCCCCCATCCTCTGGCACCCGGATACATTCCTTTCACCCTTGAGGTTGACGCTTCTGATGTGGGAGCTGGGGCAGTACTCTCACAAAGATCTTCTCCCCAAGAAAGACTCTATCCCTGTGGATTCTTTTCCAGGAAATTCACTTAGGCCGAGAGAAATTATGATGTCGGGAACCGTGAACTTTTGGCTATCAAGTTAGCCTTGCAAGAATGGATGCATCTCCTCGAGGGTACCAAAGAGCCAGTAGCTATTCTCACCGATCACAAAAACTTATTGTACATTGAGGGGGCTCGTCGCCTGGGATCCCGTCACGCACGTTGGGCACTGTTTTTCTCTCGTTTCAATTACACAATTTCCTATATTCCCGGTACCAAGAATATCAAGGCTGATACTCTTTCCCACCAATTTTCTACGGAGGAAGGATCTAACGAATCTTCGGAGACTATTCTCCCCGCACAGTATATTATTTCTGCCAATACTTTTGATATCCTGGATGAGATCAATAAAGCCCAGGCTCATATCCCTAGGAGATTTAAGGTGCCAGAAGGACATCTGTACGCTGCTCCATGTTTTCGCAACAAGGTCTTAGAATGGGGACATTCTTCCAGATCTGCTGGTCATCCAAGCTTCAAGAGGACAGTGGATCTTATTAAACGGAACTTTTGGTGGCCTAAAATGAACAAAGACATTTTTTATTTCACCTGAGCTTGTCCAGTCTGTGCTCAGAGCAAGTCCGCCCGACACAAACCTTCCGGTCTTCTTCTGCCTATTCCTATTCCGGAACGGCCTTGGAAGCATATTTCCATGGACTTTATTGTGGAACTCCCAATTTCCAAGGGGATGAATACGATCCTTGTAGTAGTGGACAGATTTTCCAAGCACACACACTTCATACCCCTCAAGGGTCTCCCCAATTCAACTACCTTGGCTGACATTTTTTCTAAAGAAATTTTCAGGTTACCCGGCGTGCCACTCTCTATTGTCTCGGATAGGGGTACTCAATTCATCTCTAAGTTTTGGCGAGCTTTCTCTCAGAGACTTGGCATTTCCCTCCTCTTCTCCTCGGGTTATCACCCGCAGAACAACGGCCAGACGGAGAGAATGAATCAGACCTTGGAGTAGTATCTCAGATGCTTTGTGTCAGAATCTCAAGACAACTGGGTGGACCTATTACCCTGGGCGGAGTTCACTATTAATTCGCTGAAGAATGAGTCCACACAAGAGTCGCCTTTTTTCATTAAGTATGGGTTCCACCCTAGCCTTCCCCTCTCCTCCCTCCCCTCTGGTGTACCTGCAGCAGATACTCAGGTGTCTAATTTACAAACTTCTTGGAAGATGATTCAAAAAGCCTTGCAAGGGGCCGTCCAAAAACAAAAGACTCAAGCAGATCGGCGACGTCAGGTGGGCCTGGAATACAAACCTGGAGACAGAGTTTGGCTATCTTCAAAAAATATCAAGGTTAAAACTCCATCCCAGAAGCTGGCCCCCAGATTCTTGGGTCCCTTCAAGGTCCTCGAACGGATCAATCCAGTAGCATATCGACTTTCGCTACCTCTGTATTCCACGTGTCCCTTCTGAAACCCTTCGTTCAAAATTCACATTTTCCGGACCGTCCTCAGTGACCCAATCCCATTGTTATACAAGGGCAACAGGAATTTGAGGTCCATTCCATCCTTGACTCACGTTTTTCCAGGGGCAGACTTCAGTTCCTTGTTCATTGGAAGGGATATGGCCCGGAGGACTGCTCCTGGGTACCTTGTCATCATATTCATGCTCCAGCTCTTCTTAAAAAATTTAGTCGGAAATTTCCTCACAAACCTTGGGAGAATCGTCCGGACTCCGATCCTCGGGGGGGGGGGGGGTACTGTAAGGGATCGGGGGACATGTGCCTCTCAGCGGGTCCCCGTCACTGCGGCTCCCAGTGCGGTTGCTAGCTTCGGTCCCCCTCCCCGTCGGCTCCTTACCTCTGCTGCTCAGGTGCCATGCCGCTCCTCCGCGGCACACGCCACATCCTTGCACACGTGGCCAGGGCGCACACATGGGAATCTTATAGAGTGCGCGCGCACCCGATCCTCTTGGTCGTCCTCCCGTGTCGCTGGGCTTGCTCAGACAGTCCTCCGCTCCACCCCTTGCTACTATTGACCCTCCTGCATTTATAACCCCAGTCTGCCCTCTCCTTCCTCGCTCTGCATAGTTCTTCTGTGACTCCTGTTGTGCAGTCGTCTATGCCAAGCTCTGTTCTCTGTTACAGCTCTTGTTCCTGTCCCTGCCCCTGTTGGATACCTTTGGATTTGATTTCGGCTTTTGTTTGACTACGTGTACCTCGCTACCCCTGGACTCGGCTTTGGACTTCACTACGCTGCTATCTCCTGCCCCTGACCACGGCTCTTGGACATTACCTTCGGACTTCTGGCACCCCGGACACAGCAAGTATCTCGTTAACCCTTTCTCACCAAGCACGGCAAAGCATCTTACCACACTCCGGGCATGCCCTCACTGCTTTGGGTGTGTGTTATACCCTTACCCACTTCAGTACTGGGGACTGGCCAGGTCTGCGGGCATACAGGCGTTACATTGAATGTTTGTAAATGTCTTTTTTAACAGGTTTTTTCATTGGATGTGTTTTTTGATTTTTTGGGGGAGGCACGTTGACTGATAATATATTCATCTGTACCACTTTAGAGTACAGATGAATACATTATTATGACAATATTTGGGGGGCATTTCTGGCTTGGTATTGCAGTTGGTTTTTTTAATTTCAGTTTCTTATGTGGATGTCATTGTTTGTTTTTTTCCTGCTTAATGCTAATAAAAAAGATTGCGACTGGTGTTTGTTTGTAGTTAATGTTGTATTATGTTAGCTAAAGCGTTTTATGGTTATTTCAGATATTGTTTGAATTTATTTCTTTGTATTTTAATGTTTAAATTCATTAATGTTGTAGTTATTAATTGGTTTGAATGGTTAGTGTTACTATTAATTCTGAGTAGGTTTAGTAATTGATTGGTTAATGGTTTAATTAATTCATTGTTGATGTTGTTATTGCTTGTATTCATTGGATTAGCTTGTATTCATTGTTTTTATTTAGTGAAATATGTTTTTTTGGAGTTATGTTTTATTATTGTGTATCTGGTGCATTAATGTATTGTAATTAGGGTGCCCATTGAGTGCTATAGAGGCTTATCATGCCCATATTATTATTATATGGGTATGATGTACCACTATACTACTCAGTGGGTACTGGGGGGGTATAGTCAGTCCGGGGTGTGTGCTTAGGCTTCCTGGGTTTGTATCGGGGCAGGGTGGGTTAACCCCTTAATGACTATAGCAATTAGTAACCGCTAAGGTGATTAAGAGGTTAGGGGCCATTAGAATGTCTTTATTATGTATATATGCTTTCTTGCAATGGAGGACAGAACTGCTGTTGTGGTAAGTATAACTGTATTTATTTACTTTATTTATATATGCTAATGAAGTGTTTAATAATGGGCAAATAATCTATTATCCATATCTGGATAATAGTTATTTTGCCCATTTCTGTATTGTATGTGTTAGGGTGGTATATTTAGTTAGAAATATTGTTTAGTATTTTTGTAGGCACAACATTGGTACCGCAGGCCCGCGGGTACCCCGGGACTCCCGCTGGGACCCCGGGACGGCAGCGGGGTCAGCCAGGATCACCCGCGCGACCCCCGGCCTCCCTCGGGGACCCCCGCAGGGTCAGCCGGGGACACCCGCCGGCCTGTTGTATGGGTGTTGCGCATGCAAAAATGTAAACAATGAAATTTTTCTAAGTCCAGCTTTTTTGCGTCTAACTTGAGCTGACGTGTTTTGTTGAAAACAACTTTCGCGTACGCGTAACTTAGTGCATCCCGCTTAAGGGCAGAATTTAAATCAAACAGGGTAACGAACGTGCAAAGTTTCCCGAAAAAAGTCAGTTTTAGAACACAAAGTTCCTGTTTGCGTGTCTCTGTGCATCGCGTTCAGCGCAACATCACATTCTAAGAGCACTTTGCGTTCTAAAAACCACTTATCGGAGCTTAGTGCATGACTCCCTCAGTCTCTCTGTAGCCCTATTTTATGGCCTGGGTGGGACTAAGCAAATGAACCAAAATTTTAATGTATATTAAGTTAATGCTTCGCAAATTGTTTGCAAGATCTGACGGAGCTCTGATTAATTGGCGAAATAGCGAATTGATGGTTGAAATTAGCAAATTTCAGTGAATTTCTTACCTCTTAGAAGTTCAACTAAGCGGTTCTCTGTGTATTAAATTTTCTGCTGCTGTGGTGGCTCTGGTACTAACAGCAGTGGTGGCGGAAGCGGTAGTGGTGGAGGCAGTTGTTTTGGTCACCCAAGACAAACAAATTAGCATCTGGGTAGCATCTTGGCCATCTTTGCCATGATCCACCTGCCTCCCAGTCCCAGACCTGTCTTCCATCTCTAGTACAACAGAAAATCATCACTTTAGGAAAGGGCATCTCGTAACAGAACAACCTTAGAAAATAAATATTGCGTCATAACTGCCTTGTTTATACAGTATGTAACAACCCACCCCTAAGGGATATTTATAGGTAATGGGTGTTAGGGTGCTAACCTGTAGGCTTACAGAAGGCCTCAGACTCCATACATAGGGAGCTTGGGGTGCAAGGTGAAGCACACCCACCTGTGAGGATTCCGCCAGGGTCGGATTGACTCCTCACAGGAAAATATACTCGGGGTAAATAACCACGCACACAATAAGGTAAACCATAATGAACTTTACCAACAGGGCATAAACACATAGGAACAACCATACACAACACAATAATAATGAACACCTACAATGTCAATCCCTTTTCCCTTATCCCAAGCACCTTGGGATAACACGTGTCACCCACGCGGCGCAATAGTGTGTGGCTTGTAGCGCTACTCCACTTGGTGTCGTTGGTGCATGTGTTGGGTACCTTCCTTTGTGAAGCTCCTGCAACTTTGCCTCATTCCTTAGATAGAGGCATGTGTAGTGTCCCATGCTGCGGGGCCTCAAAATAAACCCCCCTCGCACCTCACCAGGGGCCGCCAATCACGTGGTTTCTGGCTCTCAAGGGTTCCTTCCTTGTGTCCAATCTACTCTGCTGTTTCTCCACTGGGATACTACAGATAAGGGTCCCTTACTCATGGACAGCCCTACAAGACTCAGGCTACTGGGACTGGGGATCTAACTGTGGCCTAGGGGAGTAAAACTGGCCTAATCCTAGGCAGCCTTATTGGCTCCCCAGACAGTCCTAGCACCTAATGTTTTCTGGCATCTCTCACTCCACAAGTCATAGAAACAATCTATATCATTCCCTGCTCAGTGTCAGAGTTCAAGGACAGAGTTTCTTTTAGTCCATCCCTGCCTCCTCATAGTCAGCCTGAGGAGCTGTGTAAACACCCCCAGTGGCCAGGAGGAATACCCTGCTACAAGTATATTATATTTAATAAGCAGCACCTAAGTACCCGAGGAGTCTGTGGTCCACCTTTCTTCCTTGGTGTGGCCAAAATATGCTACTATGGGTGACCTTCACCAACCACATCTTCCAAAAAGATTGTTCTGTTTATACAGTATGTACCCATGTGCAGATTGTGGAGCCCAAAATATATGTAGTTACAGTGTTTGAATTTGAAAAAAATCAGGGCATCGCAATCAATAATGACCCAGGCAGAACCATTGTATCAAAAATCTCTACATATTGAAAGCATAATAACACATGAAAAATGAGGACATGGGAAACGCTATAAAACTTCAACTCATTTCATGTCTGAATGGCACCTCATCTACTTTCTTACTTCCCATTATTAAACAATATTGTAAATGTTCAACAGACTACATTTTAGAAAGGGACATTTTAATAAACTTTTAAATAATATGGAACATAAATGGGCAGTTTAATACATTGTTTGATAAGTACTCTTATTAGAGCGTTATAAATAGAAACACGCCTAAATACATGTGGCTAAATAAACAGGTACAGTATGGGAGAAAATGGAAAGAAAGAGGCAGGTTTTTAGATTCTTGGGGGTCCTATTAACTAAACTTTGATAAGTTCATTGCAACATCGATCGGGTTGGCATGTTCCTACAGAACGTTATGAAATTTGGGTAAAAATGGTATTCACTAAAAAAAATCAGAGTTTTTTTACAGCCACACTATAGCCACACTATAGCAAGGTCAGAGTAGACGCAAAAAAAGCTGGACATAGAAAAAATTAATGCTTTTCATTTTTGCATACACAAAACCCATACAACAGGCCGGCGGGTGTCCCCAGCTGATCCTGCGGGGGTCCCCGAGGGAGCCCGGGGGCCGTGCGGATGTCCCCGGCTGTCCCCGCGGGAGTCCCGGGGTACCCGCTGGCCTGCGGTGCCAATGTTGCACCTCAAAAAATAATAAACAATATTTATAACTAAATACAACCCCCTAACACATACTATACAGTAATGGGCAAAATTACTATTATCCACATATAGATAATAATGCATTTGCCCATTTTAAATACATATAACTTTCAATAAATACAGTAAAAACATATTACACTTACCTTTTACAGGCACCCATGATGAAGGCTGTCTTCATCCTCATCTTCATCATGCCCATGCCCCCTCCGATGCTCCAAAACATACACAAGAATAAAAACATCCAATGTAATGTCCCCTAACCCCTTAATCAGCATAGTGGTTATTAACCGCTACAGTCATTAAGGGTTAACATACCATCACCCATCAATCTGGAGGCCTACATACCCTCCCCCACTAACCCCCCACCCCATGAGGCCTAACCACCCTCACACACTACCCAGCTGGGAGGCCTACCCACATACCCTTGGGGCCAATACCCCCTCCCCCCCACCCTCAGTACCCACAATTAAAACAATACACAGCCGCACAATAAACATCATTCTATTTATTAAATACATAACCCACCCCCTGTGCCCCCCATAAATACATGATTTATTCTTTTACATACAGGGTTCATACCCCAGGCCCACGTGAGTCCCCGGTGGGCCTGACAGGTCACCTCACAGACCTACAGGTTACCAGCAACATGTTTCACACAGGCTCTGGAGGCCTGTTGGTGGGTCCCGCCAGGTGCCATGGCCCACCAGGTGGTCCCGCGGGTCACCGTGGGCCACAATTGGGTCCCCACAGTAGGCCCGCGGAAGTCTGGGGGCCCCGGGTCAGACCCACAGGTGTCTGAGGGGCCTCGGGTGGTTCCCACGGGTAGTCCCTACGGGTCCACGGTGCCCCCACAGATGTGTGGCCACCAGTTCTTCCCCGCAGGTGTCCCCAGTGGACCACGAAGCCTGGTACCTGTGAAAAGCCCAAGGATACCTCAGGTGGTCTCCAGAGGTCTTTCGCAGACCTGAGGAACCAACCCTGTATGTTAAAAAAATTAACCTGACCTATACATTAAATACATCAATCCCTCTCCCCCCCCCCCAACACATACAGTACAATAATGTGCCAAATAACTATTATCCAGATATGGATAATAGATTATTTGCCCATTATTAAACACATTAACCAGCATAATAACATAAACACAGTTCTACTAACCTCATCAATAAGAAGCCCCCGTCGCCAGCAAAATCCTTGTCCTCCGTTGCCAACAAAATACATAGCCAATACATTGCAATTACATTCAGATATCAATTAACCCCTTAATCAACTTATCGGATAATAACCGCAAAGGTAATTAAGGGGTTAAGCCACCCTGGCCCGATACCCACACTTCACCCATTCATTTGTACAGTGGCTTCATCATGCAACTATATATATATATACTGTATATATATATATATATATATATATATATATATATATATATATATATATATATATATATATATATATATATATATATATATATATATATATATCAAACAAAACAAAAAGAACAAAGTAGCGCCTCTAATACAGCCTATACAAAACTGTGATTAATGAAAACCAACTATGAAAGCATCCAATGGGGTGGCATATGTGGGTAAATTAAATCCAAACTAGTACTAACCAAGGGTAATAGGTTCTAAAACGTAATTAGAATGTTCAATGACAAAGACCTAATACTTTAATATACAAAAAATACTAAATAACATAACATATAAAAAGTATATAATAAAAAATGTAAAAATTTTAATAAAAAAAAAATATTTTTTTTAAAAATGAATGAAAAAACCTAAAAAACCTCAGAAAGCACAAAGTCCTGTTCCAGAACAAAGCATCCAGATATATGGCAGCCCGTTTCAAAGGGGTCACTACTCCCTGTTGATACCTATGAAAAAAGAAAAGAAAAGAAACAGGCACACACTTAGTGCATTAAAGTATAACAAATAGTTTATAGAAAAATAAAAACAGTCCAATGCCCACTCACAAAAGTACAGGGTTTAAAAGCAGGTATGAGATAGGCTCTCATAAGCCAGTACTGCCGTCTGGTATCAGCAATGGAGTCCTCTCCTGTCTGCTCTCCGCATGGTCTGAGCAACCGGAAATGACGTCCCTCCGGTCGGGTGCACCACACAGGAAATCCCTCCGGGAACTTGCACTTCCAGTTTCTTGCTTCTGGTCAGTGAGACATCAGGGGAAGAGGATCCAGCGTTTCTTTCCACACAGCCTCACACAGCCTGCAGCGTCTCGCAACCCGCAAAGGTAAAGTTCATGGGGAAGTGACAACCTCAGCCTTAGCCACGCCCTATGCGTTTCGTCCGGGGACTCACGTGGGCCTGGGGTCTGAACCCTGTATGTAAAAGAATAAATCATGTATTTATGGGGGGGCACAGGGGGTGGGTTATGTATTTAATAAATAGAATTATGTTGATTGTGGGGCTGTGCATTGTTTTAATTGTGGGTACTTTGGTGGGGGAGAGGGGGTATTGGCCCCAAGGGTATGTGGGTAGGCCTCCCAGCTGGGTAGTGGGTGAGGGTGGTTAGGCCTCACGGGGTGGGTGGGGGGTTAGTGGGGGAGGGTATGTAGGCCTCCAGAGTGGTGGGTGAGGGTGGGTTAACCCCTTAATGACTGTAGCAGTTAATAACCACTATGGTGAATAAGGGGTTAGGGGACATTACATTGGATGTTTTTATTCTTGTGTATGTTTTGCAGCATCGGAGGGGGCATGGGCAGGATGAAGATGAGGATGAAGACGGCCTTCATCGTGGGTGCCTGTAAAAGGTGTGTAATATATGTTTACTGTATTTATTGTTATTTATATGTATTTAAAATGGGCAAATGCATTATTATCCATATGTGGATAATAGTCTTTTTGCCCATTACTGTACTGTATGTGTTAGGGGGCGGGGGGGATGTGTGTTGTTTATTGGGGGCAATTGTCCCCAATATACATGCAAATGTGCCTTAACCCCTTCATTGCCTTAGCGGATAGCCGCTAAGTTAATGAAGCTGCTTTAATGTTTTCTTTTAATACTATGTGGGAGCAGGGTGTCCCCTGAGCTGAACCGCATTGATTTCTGCCTCAGAGACCCCCTGCTTCCCGAGTTACAAGCCCCGGTTTGGGGCATCGGTGCCAGTGTCGCCGCCATCTTTATAGAGCCCACGTCGCGTCTTGGACGCTATAAAGATGCGGCGACACTGGCACCCGATGCCCCATACCGGGGCCTGTAACTCGGGAAGCAGGGTGTCTCTGAGGCAGAAATTAATGCGGTTCAGCTCAGGGGACCCCCTGCTCCCACACACTAATAATAAAAATATATTAAAGCAGCTTCATTGCCATAGCGGATAGCCGCTATGGTAAGGAATTATTGTTTATTGTTATGTGTGTTTTAATACTACTGTAGATGTGCAGGGGGTCTCCTGAGCTGAACCGCATTGGTTTCAGCCTCAGGGACCCCATACTTCAGGAGATATAGGCTCCTTTATGGGGTGCCGGTATCCCCTGCAGAATTTAAATGGTCACGTGACGCGGGAGCTTTAAAGTGCAGGGGATACTGGCACCCCATAACGGGGCCTGTAACTCCTGAAGTAGTGGGTCCTCGGACCTGAAACAAATGCGGTTCAGGTCCTGAGGCCCCCTGCTCATGTACACTATTATTAAAATGTATTTATTTAGTGTACGATCGCTGTAACAGTCTTACATGGAGATACAGAATCTCCATGTAAATGTTACGTGCGGCTTTTTTTTCTATCAGCTAGCGTACGTAAAGGTTAAGAACGCTAGCAGGGGAAAAAAAAGCAACACGTACGCTGTGGCTGTTCTGAGCTATTTTGAGCAAGTACTTTAAAAAATTGGCTCAAGGCCTTAGTGAATCGTGTCCCCGGCTTCACTTTTTAACGAACCTGCTTTTTTGGAAAATCAGAACGCAAAGCCATTGAGCTTTGTGCATAGCCCCCTATGTTATTAAAATGAATGTAAAATGAATATTAAAACACATCCTTACCATAGTAGCTAAGTGCTAATCTAATGAAGGCGTTCAATAGCTTTACCCATTTTTCTGGTGGTTGAAGGGGTGAGGGCAGCTTCTAGTTGCCCCAGGGTGGGTGGTTAAGCCTCCCGGGAGGGATGCAGGAGGAGTTAACCCCATCGTTACCTTAATGTGTTAAACTCCACTCCCCTCTTCCCCAGCAGGGCCTAATCACCCACCCATCCCCTTTACCTACAACACTACACAGAAATGGGCAAAAGTGCTATTAGCCAAATATGCCAAATTGCAGTTTTGCCCAATTTGAAATATACAATACAGTGCAATAAAATACAATACAAAATAAGATACTATAAACAAAAAACATTAGCCATTTTGGCCATTGATTGTCACTTTTATGTATGCCCTCAATGGGGGCATAGATAACAACATTGGCAACCAATGGGCAACCTACTACCCACCCCCTCTGCCACAAACAATCCCCTTCCCCTAACAACACACAGTAATGGTTAAAAGCCCTATTATCCAGATCTGGATAATAGCGCATTTGCACATTAAAAATAAACCATTAGCCAGTAAGCCTATATTAAATAAAAGTTATACTTATTCATGACAGGATAAAGTCCATCCTCATGTTTATCCTTATCCTCTTCCTCTTCTGTGGCACCAACATTAAAATAAAAAATAGCTACAGTACTGGACAGTAACCCTTTAATTACCTTAGCAATTAGTAACTGCTTTGATAATTGAGGGGTTAATCCCCCACCACCCACCAGTGAGACCTAACCACCCTCCCTGCGGCAACTACCCCAGTCCCCCACCTTCTCTACTCCCATCACAATACACACAAATGGGCAGGAGCACTAGTTGTCAAATATGGCTATTAGCGCTTTTGCCCATTTTTGTTGTAAAAATAAAATTACACAATAACATTAAATTGACATTTAAATACATTCAAATAAACAGTAATCAATGAACCCATTGGTTGTCACTGTGATTATCTACACCCTTAACGGGGGGACAGATATCCACATTTTCAACCAATGGGCATCCCCCAAATATTGTTTATAACAAAAATACATAACAACAAAATGAAAACAAACATTAGCCAAAACAGGCACTAACTGTTACTGACGATGGGGCACAAATAACCACATTGACAATGAATGAGCATCCAAAAGAAAATACACAACTAAATAAAATACAAACAATGTGTTTCTTACCCTTGCAAGGATGAAGGCTCTTCCTACTAGTCCAATTCCGGCACCAACAACTCTTGACCCACGAAGCAGTGATCCTCAACTTGAAATACAGCTTGATGTACAGAAATCTAGGATCCTCCGTTGCTTGAAGAGATGTCCCTGGTAAGTAGAACTTCTTATGTTCTTTCTGTTCTTCACCAGATCCAGGAGATGTTGACTCGCCATCTTCTTGCTGTCAAATGAGACATTAAAAGGCCTATGATGATTTCATATTTGACTGACATATGGTACATCCACCAAATCGGTGGATGTACCATGTGTCCAGATATCAAGTTTGGCGAAGAATGATGTCTCTACCAAACTTGATTTTGTACATCCACCAATCCGATGGCTGGATGTACCATATAATGCCATCCCTTTTTTGGAGTGATGTGACATCCCCTTAAAGGGAGGAAAACCATCCAATCAGGTCCCAAATGCTTACCTCCATTTTAGGTGACATCACATCACCCAAAAAAGGGAAGGCATCACATGGTACATCCACCAATAGGATTAGCAAACATTTTAAACGAAAAAAGGATTGCAATAGAAAGTAAGATCAATCGTAAAAAGTTCTTCAAATACCTTAATATCAAAAAGATTAGAAAAGAGGATATGGGACCCTTTCAGTGTGAGATGGGAAGGCAAATTATTGGAGATAAGGAAAAGCCAGAGGTATTACATGTATTCTTTCCCTCTGTATTTACCAAGGAGGAGTCTATTGCCACAGGAGGAAGCCACAACCTCTATAGTAATAAACAATTGGTTACCTGAGGAAGAAGGGCCTAAAGTCGGTGATGTGTGAAAATTAAAGTAAATAAAGCACCTTGCTCCAAAGGCATGTACCTAAGGTTTCTTAAGGAGCTAAGTTCAGTAATAGCCAAATCGTTCTATTTAATATTCATGGACTCCATTTCCACATGCCTAGTAACACAAGATTGTTGTAAAGCAGATGTGGTTCCTATATTTAAAAAGGGAACTAGATCAGAATGATAGACTTGTAAGCCTGACATCAACAGTGGGGAAGCTACTTGAAGGTTTAGTAGCGGATAATAATCAGGAATAACTAATGGATAGCAAAATGATTAGTAATAGTCAGCATGAATTTATGAAGGGTAGGTCGAGCAAAAATAAACTTATTATTTTCTTTGAAGAGGCAAGTACTAATTTAGACAAAGGTAACGCAGTTGATATGGTCCATTTAGATTTTTCACAGGCTTTTGATATAGTGCCACACAAGAGTGGGTTAGTGTACAAAATAAAGCAAATTGATCTTGGTAAAAATATTTGCTAGATTAAAAAAATGGTTGAAGGATAGACAGGTAACACAGGTCATAAATGTAACCTTTTCAGTTTGGGCTAAAGTTTTAAATGGAGTTCTTCAAGATTTGGTACTGGGACTCCTGCTTTTTAACTTGTTTATTAATGACGTTGAGGTTGGCATAGAGAGTAAAGTCTCCATCTTTGCTGATAACGCTAAATTGTGTATGGTAGTGAAATCAGAGAAGGATGTAATTTCTCTATAGAAGAACTTGGATAGACTTGTGCAAGTAAATAGCAGATGAGGTTAAAAAGAGTAAAGTTATGCATTTGGGAAACAACAATAAACAGACTTATTACAATTTAGGTCAATCCATGATGGACTAGGATTTAGTATTGATTGTAGATTGTAGTTTTAGCAATTGTGCTAAATGTCAAGCAGTAGCTAAAAAGGAAAATAAGACCTTATCTTGCTTAAATGGTGTATTGGTGGAAGGGAAGTAATCATAATTATGCCACTGTATAAAGCATAAGTAAGACCACACCTTGAATATGGAGTCCAGGTTTGGGCATCACTCTAAAAAAAGACATTATGGAACTAGAAAAAATGCAGAGATGAGCCACCACATTAATAAAGGGCAAGGGGATAATCAAATTTATGAGAAGAGGCTAGCCACATTAGACTTCTAAATTAGAAAAGAGGCATCAAAGATGGGATATGATAACTATATACAAATATATTCGGGGTCAATACAAAGAGCTTTTAAAAGAACTATTCATTGCAAGGGCAGTACAAACACAAGATCATCCCTTAAAGTTGAAGGAAAGGAGATTTTGGCAGCCTCAAAGAGACGGGTTCTTTACAGTAAGAGCATTTAAAACGTGGAATTATCTACAGCAGCGGTGCGCAAACTGGGAGGCACGGCAGTTATAGAGGTCCCACGCTCCCACCCCAGGCATTTAAATAAAATGCCAGGGGACTGCGCGAAACCTCAATAATACACTTACCTTCCCTTCCAGCGACGCGTCGTCCTGGTAACCCGGTGTCAAATGACGCAGTGGGGTCACGTGGCGTCATGTTACCATGGTGACGTGACCTCACATGACCCCACGCATCATTTCACGCATACATTATGAAACATATTTGCATAAGGTTTCACTGGAGGTTTTTTCCCTCAGGATAAAATACTGTACATAGAAATATAGCATAAGTATATGTAGCCTACATTTAGCAAGGGTTGAACTCAATGGACATATGTCTTTTTTAAGCTCATTGACTATGGAAATATGGAACTATCACACACTACTACTACTAACACCACCACCTACTACCTACTACCAACACAAGTCAAATACAAGTCACACAGTTTCAAAATTCACTAAAAATAAATAAAAAATAAATGTCTCTTTACCCATTCTCCCCTCCTGTGCACACACACACACCCAAGACTCAGAAGCAAAAGCAGCAGGTCACAGGACTCCGGCGTAGCCTCTTTCCACTTCTGCAAATCGTACAGTATACTGTAGGCTGGTGATTCGGCACAAGTTTGGCGATTTTCATATAAAAACCTACCAATCTGGCAACTTTATTAGCCCTTTGAGAATTGCTAATCAATTTGCAATGAATCAAATATCCTTTAATGTTTGGGACTCCATTTTTTATAGATTCTCATATCTCGATTAATGGGCACTCTAAAGAAAATATAGTACTCTAACTCCCTCTCCTACAGAAGCTTTAGTTCAGTGTCTGGAATGCCTTAAAAATGCTTGGTTAAACTACACATTTTAATTTGTATGGTTCTCTTTCTCAATAAGGCAGAGGGCTATAAATCCCAGAATGCCCAGACATTAAAAAAAACCACACACACACACACACCTGACAAGGGTATAGTTTTAGCAGGCTTTGCCATCCTTACACCAGATTAATATAACAGATAATCATTATAATGCTACAATTTCATAGGCATAATTTGTAGCAGAGTAGGGAACTAAAGGCATATTGACAGAACATATTAATTCAATCCAGGTTCCTATTTTGACAATAGAAAAAGGGCTACAAATTCTGTGAAAAATAAGAACAGAAACAAAAGCAGAATTTAAATTACCTGCCCCGATGATTGGGTTCTTTAGAAATGTTATGGGATTCAAACTGTCCTCTCAGAAATACAACTACATGTAATATTCCTTTACAGAAAATTAAAAACACTATAATTCTGAGCAACATTGACTTCTCAATGAACCAGTTTCATCAAGAAGACTGGTCAACTGTCTGAACTGAAATAAAATTAATGAGTTGACAGCAACTTAATTAAAAAGGGAGAAAGTGACAAAACCAGTCTATCATCTATTTAAGAAAAAAATACAAGGCACGTGTCTCCATCCTTATTTAGCATGAATAACACACAGATAGTCATAAATTAAATTTTCCTTTTTGGCTAAAAAATGTTAATACAACTAAAGGGATACATTTCCTATCTGGTATTAAACAAAGGTACAGTAGCAACATTTTGAACACACATAATTCCAACTTCATTTTAATGTTACCTGCTTTCATGGGCAAAGGGGCAAATATATAATTGCTTTGCAGTTTTTAAAAAGTCTCTCTGGCACCAAATACTTTAACGTGTTTATTCAAAAGCCACAGGGAACTAGATACATTCCATTAAGTTACAAACTTTACAGTTTTAGAAGAGACTCACAATAGAACCACTTCTGGCACCAACATTATTTGAAGCAGCAATCCTACCTGTACCAGTACATCTTTTTAACAGAATTTAAACTGGGAGTTGCATGGTGCTAAACAGTTAAATTAAAAGTTTGAAAACTCCTTTCAAGTTAAACAAAATGCTGGCAGGTAACACAGGTCAACAGAAAACAACAATGTTTGCCATTTCCAATTGGATGCCCATTTAAATCTTCAGAAGAAATACTGTAATCAGTAAATTAATTATGTGGTCTTCAGCGCTAAAAATGGTGAGGTCAAAACACACTCTGTCAAAGAGGCACGGATATGAGGAGAGACACAGGAGACAGGTGGGCATGATTGAGAAAGTTGACACGCAGCTTGGGAGCGGTGCCACGCATTACGTGTGCGCGCCACCTGACGCTGATGCGCGTCACAAGCGGCGGGCGGAGCCAGACTCCGTAATGTCTAGAAAGCTCCTGCGGGAGCACGCACGCACTGTAAGGACAGCGGGGTTGCACGAGACATCAGATAAGGAGGGAGTGCGCCATGGGGGACGTGCTCTCCGATTCCTTACAGTACCCCCTCTTTGAGGAGTGGCCTCTGGACAACTCCAAAATGGCTTGAGGGGGTACTTTGCGTGAAACCGCTTAATGAGGTTGGAAAAATGTATTTGGTGATGAGGTATCCAAGATCTTTCTTCTGGACCAAATCCCTTCCAATGTACCAAATACTGTACCACTCCTCTAGAAATTCTTGAATCAATAATAGATTGTACCTCTTATTCTTCTTGTCCTTGTATGATAACTGGAGCAGGAGTAGAAGAGGTATCTGGGAAGAGAGAACTTTGGAAAACAGGCTTCAACAGAGAGATATTTATTTATAAAATATTTTACAAGGAAGTAATACATTGAGAGTTACCTCTCATTTTCAAGTATGTCCTGGGCACAGAGTTAAGACAAATAATACATGTTTACAAATACAGTTACATAATGAGCAGGGTATACATTATGTACAAGACATTGCATGCACATTTAAAGATAATTTGTATTATGGGCATATGAAACAGTTACAGACCACATTAAAATGTGTGACAGCCTTAGATTTGAAAGAACTTAGACTGGTGGTGGATGTAAGAGTCTCTGGTAGGTTGTTTCAGTTTTGGGGTGCACGGTAAGAGAAGGAGGAGCGGCCGGATACTTGGTTGAGCCTTGGGACCATGAACAGTCTTTTTGAGTCTGATCTCAGGTGATAGGTGCTGCATGTGGTAGGCGGATGGTATTCTTATAGAAGAGGGAAGTTGAAGGTGGTATGCAACCAGATTAATCTTCTCCAGGATGGTGTATGGACCAAAAAACTTTGGGGCCAATTTGAGAGTGGGTGTCTTGAGCCTGTTGTTCCTCGAGGAAAACCACACCCTGTCTCCTGGTTTGAACTCAAGTACCTTGCACCAATGGGCGTCCGCAGAAATTTTTTCAGGGGGGGGCATAATTTTAACGGCCAGTGCCTGGCGTGAAAGTGGTGGTGAGTGCACCGTGGCGAGCGAGCAGACCAGCATAAGGGGGGTTTCCCCCCCCCCCCGAGAAAATGTTGAAAAAAGAGGGCAAATGGTGCATTTTCAAGCAAATTTGAGAAAGCTTGAAGGTTAATAAAGCAATATTAAATATTAAAAAAACACTATTGCATGCAGTTGCACCACATTATTCATACACACATGCTCAAGGCACTATAATCGAACTTTTGGAAAAAAAAAGTAGGATCTGCATTTTGGTGTTAACGTACACAAACGAATGACAATCAAAAAATTGTTGACAAATGTTTTTATTCTCTCCCCCCCCTCTGCATCTCCCATCTCTCCCCCCCTGCATCTCCCATCTCTCCCCCCCTCTGCATCTCAAATCTCTCTCCCCCCTGCATCTCCCATCTCTCCCCCCTGCATCTCACATCTCTCCCCCCACCTGCATCTCCCATCTCTCCCCCCTCTGCATCTCCCATCTCACGGTGAGAGTGATTAGGGGTGCCGGGGTGCAGGAGGGAGGGCCAGAGGGAGAGTCTGGGTGCCGGATGGGGAGTTACAGCGCGGGAGAGCGGGAGGGCACGTGGTGGCCCCAACCCCTGCCCCCCCCCAACCTCCCCCCACCTCCAATCTCCCTCGCCCCCCCCAAGCTTCTTTGCCCCCCCCAATCTCCCTCTCTCCCCCGCATCTCCATCTCTCCCTGGTCCCACGGGTCCCTATCGTATGCGGCCACGGGTTCAGACGGACTGTGAGGCTGGAATGAAACAGACGGTAAGATTGAGGTGCTGGCTGGTGTGCAAAAGCGCGGCCCCCACCCCTGCGTTACTGCTGCTGTCTACGTTCGCTAAAGCCCCGCCTCCCATCAAATCCCGGGCCGCGGCCCAGCATATTTTATTAAATTAATGTGAGGATCCAGGGGGGGCAAGTGCCCCCCCTTACCCCCCCCTGCGGACGCCCATGCTTGCACCGATGACGATCTGCCTGAGATTTTTGCCTGCGAGTGGCCTCTCCAAGAGTCTTTTGTATTCTCCTCCAGGATTCTTGTAGAGAATTGATTCTGTTGTCGGTCGCTGGGAACCCTGAGGAAGATGAAGCGATGGGAAGGCGTGTAGGATGGAATCCGTAGTTAACAAAAAATGGGGATTACTGAGTTGACTCATACCTTAGGGAGTTGTGGGCGAATTCAGCACAGGAAAGAAGATCCACCCAGTTGTATTGGGCGTCGGAAATAAAAACATCTCAAGTATTGCTCCAGAGTTTGATTTGTCCTCTAGGTCTGACCGTTGGGCTGAAGGGGGTACCCAGACAAAAAATGTAGAGAGATGCCCATCCTCTGGGAAAAAGATTGCCAAAACTTGGAAACGAATTGTGAGCCTCGATCAGAGACTATGTTCGAGGGCACTCCATGGATGCGAAAGATTTCCTTGTTGAAAATATCGGCCAGGGTGGCCGAGTTGGGAAGACCTTTTAAAGGGATGCAATTAGATTGTTTAGAGAAACGGTCGACACCAACGAGCATAGTATCATCCCTTTGCAGGGAGGTAATTCAACAATAAAGTCCATGGATTTAAAGCCTGTCCTGTTCGTCCCCAAATAACACCGGCGGACACTCAGTATCCTGTAAGCCTAGCAGGTGAGCAGCACAACAACACCAGGTAACAGTGAAATCTCCCAGAGGGTGGGGGAACACCTGTTACAACTGTATGACATCCAAATATATGTTTCACTGTCAAGGGGAACTCCTGTAGCATGTAGTACCTCGGTGGCCGGAACAGCGGGAGCAGGCAAAGATTGTTGGGGCCACGGGCTGAGGTCGGTGGCAGGAGGCAAGCAGGAACGTCGGGGTCACACACAGAGGTTGGCAACAGGAAGGCAGGAGCAGGAATGGAGACTAGGGAAGAAGGACTGCGACCAGGGAGCAGGGAACAAACAGGGACAAGCCAAATTACCAACAACGGCCTTTAATAAAGGTACAGGACTCCAACACGGAACAGAACAGGTACAGGAACAGATCAGAGGCAGAAGCATAGGAGTCTGACACAAAACAAAGGCAAGGGAGGAAAAGGAATGAGGAACTATAAAGGACAGAGAACAGGAGCAACAAGGAGACAGATAGACAGAGGAACCCCATAGCACACAGAAAACAGCAGCACACCCGGTGGACAGAGAAAGGAACTTGGAGAGGGAGAACTAGGAAAACATATGTCAGGACTATTTCCTGACACCTACATTGTTTAATGAGTATTGCAAGAAATAAATAGATACTAAAATAATCTGCACATGAATATTATAGCATCTTCTTTTTTGTTATCAGCCAACATTAAAAACCTGTTGAGGCTGACCACTATTAACTGACCTAGAAAGTCTGAACTTCTTTACTTTATAAAGTGTACAGAAGGTTTATGATAGAACAGGTCATAATAATGAAAATACATGGAATGCTCACACAAGTTTGGACATTATCAAAAATGTGTTTGATTAAACTTGCATAGGCAAATATGGTGACCCAACCGCTCAACCTAATTCTTAAGTCAATGATTAAACATACTGTATGTATGGATATTCTTATAATCAGGGTGTAAGTAGGACAAACGTGTCTGCATGTACAAATATTACCACAGAAGGGTCAAAAAAGTTCATACTAATTTCACTCGCTGAGGAGATTAAACTTGGTCTGGATGATGTGAGCAAGTAATATATTGGAGAAAGAGTAAGAAAAAGCTATATAAATGTAATTTCATACTTTAAAAGAAATACTGTATAGCTTTGGTGAATATAATTAGCCATTTATGCTGTCTATATTTATTCCTAGTTTTTGGTACTTTTCTACACACCGGTGAAAATGGGACTGACCTGAGATATACATAAAACTACAAAATGTTTTAGTTAACTGTTTCCCCTTTAATATTAAGCACTAAATAGGAAAATGTCAGGTACTAACCAATCTCAACTGCTATGGATAAATCTATCAAAAGAAAACAATTTTCCATGAAACTTAATCACTAAAGGTCATGTTGGAGAGTGAGGAACAGATTAAATTAGCATAGTATTAGATATGGAAAATGATTTCTGCCAAAATCATCTTTACCACAATTATAATATGTTAATTAAGTATTTCATTAAGGGAGCTGATTATGGTTTACAGATGAAATCATGCAGGCGAAGACACCTGGAAGGAAGCATCAAAGCCTGAAACGTCATTCTCTCCATTTTTTTCCCACTCTGCACTCTCAATCCTCCTACTCGTTAATTGTTCCTCACAAATACAGTATACACGAGTAAACACACAGGCACAAACATGTTTTCACTTTCTGTTCAGAGCCTATTTTATGTATATATATGTTTATTTACAGAAGGCCTACAGTGTACGCAGAGTTTTTCAAAAGAGAAAATATAGTACAGGGAATTGTAATAAAATAAGTGCAACAAACAAAATCTGACAATAGGCAAGGAAATTGCTGTACCAGAGAGCTTACAATGTAAGTGGTATGTTGGGACACTTTCAGAGACATGTGTGAAGCGGAGAATGAACTCCAAAAACTGGTGCTCAAAGTTATGTGCAAAGGTACTGTAACAATGAAATATGATTGTATAAGTCCTGCCACGGATAAAATCCACATAACGATAGGCGTATTAAAAGGGCCCGCTGTGTGCAATATGGACTCAGCCTCAGGAAGGGGGCTAAAAAGTGGTAGGGAGAAATGGTGCCCAGTTAATGAGACACCCCCAGTAATGAGTACTACTCCGCCACTACCCTCACCAATCCTGGCGTCCTATGCACACCCCGTAAGCCCCTAAGGGCGTAAGTACTCACAAACGTGACACGTCGATGCCGCCGGTCAAAGGCTGTAATCCGGAGACTTGATCAAATGCGCAGGGTCGGCATGCTCCAGCCTGGGAAATCAAGTGAAGAAAAAAGCAGGTATGGCGGTTCACAGCCGTCCAAGAGTTTCTTTGTGGCATTTTTGTAGATGTTTAGTGCACATTAAAAGTTACCTTTTTTAATTGGTTGCACTTGATTTTTACCCATACGGACGGCTGTAAACCGCCATATCTGCTTTTTTCTTCACTTTCAGAGACAGCAGGTGAGGGAATATGTGCATTAGATAACAGTGCTTTGCCTAAATTGTTGGGTGGAGTGACTGTGAGTGTTGGAAAGTAGCCATGAGTCTAGGCTATTGAAATGCTTTATTTAAGAGGTGAGTTTTAAGATTTTACCTATAGGTGGGGAGGGAAGGATCTTGGTGTATACAGAGTGTGAGGGAGTTCCCCAGGTAAGCAGCAGTGGGAGATAATGTTTTAAGGCAAGAGAAAGCAGTAGAGGTTAAAGGAGACAGGTATGGGTACAGAGCAGGAGATGAGCTGGGGCATAACGAGAGATTATGGGCCTCATGTTGTAAGCAGCGATATGCCACTTATCGCCAAAAAGCCTACTGCTATTCAGTAAGCACCAACAAGTCAGCAATAAGAGAGCTTTTCGGAAAAAACGGGGGAAAAAAATGGCCAAACACGCAGTGAGAAGCCACTTATTGCCGGTTATTGCTAGTGTGTCAAAGTCACGCTATTCTAGTAGCCCCAATTAGCTTATTGAGGCTAATCCCATCTCTAGAATTGCAATTTCCTCTCCAAATCATCTCGCCAGGAAAAGTTGGCAAGAAGCTGCGGATAAGCGGCGAGATGGAATTTAGGGGGAAAAATGCATTTTTCCTGCAACGGATTGATGCCGGGAGTCTCCGGAACGGATATCAATTAATATCAGCACCGGAGAACCTGGCATCAATCCCATGCAATAAAAATGCTTTTACAGCAAACTTCATTACCTTAGCGGCTAACAATCACGGTAAGAGAACTTCCTGATACCCCTGGATTCCGAGGGCCAAGGCGTCTAAAGGTAAGTTAAATATTGAATGTATGTTATATTATTTTTTTCAGGTTTTTGGATTGGATATTTTTTTATTTATGTTTTACTTTGCACGTTGACTCATAATGTATTAATCTGAACCCATTTAGGGTACAGATAAATACATTTTTAGCCAATGCATTTTTTGGGCAAATGCTTGCTTTGCATACTTTTTTCTATTTGTGATTATTCTGTGGATGTGTTTCTATGTCATTTTGCTGGCTTGTGTTGTATTTTTGTCTTGGATTGATTAACATTTTTAATTAATGATTTCTTGTGTTGGCTCTTTGCTTTTAAGTGATGTATTTGATAGTGGATTTAATAATTAATTGATTAGTTGGCTATTGTTTGTAATTAATTGATTAGTTGGTTACTTCTCCTTTTTTATTAATTGGTTGCCTACTGTTTTTAATTATTGAATAGTGTTTTTTTTAGGTGCTTGTGTTGCTGAATTTTGGCCTTCATGCTTTTGGATTAGGGTTACCATTGAGTGCTATAGTGGTCTATCATGCCAATATTATATGGGTATGATGTACCACTATACCAACCAATGGGTATAGTGGTTCCGGGGTGAGTGGTTAGGCCTCCAGGGTGGGTAGCGGTGGACAGGGGTTAACCCCTTAATTACTATAGCGGTTATTAACCGCTACAGTCATTAAGCGCTTAGGGCCATTAAATTGTATTTTTTTATGTATTGATGCTAGCATCGGAGGAAAAGGCTCTGCAGTATGCGGATGAGGATGCCCTTCATGAAGGCAGTGGTAAGTAGAATGGTTTTATTTACTTAAATTAAGCTGCTGGCTAATGTTTGATTTAATAATGGGCAGATGAGCTATTATCCGTATCTGGATAATAGTTATTTTGCACATTACTGTACTGTATGTGTTTGGTGGGTGGGAGGTGTATTTATTGAAATGTATGCCGTATTTATTTATTTTACACCAGGGTTGGTACTGCAGGCCAGGAGAGACCCACAGGGCCACCCGGGGACCCCTTTGGGGCCTCAGAACACCGGTGGAAACCACCCAAGGGCACCAGACACCCATGGGGCCAAACTGGGCCCCCAGACACCCACAGGGACCACTCAGGGACCCCTTCTGGTTTTCCAGGAGACACGTGGGGATCACCCGGGGACACTTGGCAGCCTATGTTATCAATCATGTGTGAAATTAAATAAAAATGGTTTTATGTTGGGGTACAGGGGGTGGGTTATGTATTCATACTTAATTCATATTATAATGTTTATTGGGGGAAGAGAGGGTGAATGAAGGGCCACTTTAATTAACACCTCTGCCCTCAATAAAGCAGCTATTGAGCCTTAACCCCTTCATTGCCTTATCGGCTAACCACTAAGGTAATGAAGCTGCTCTAATGTAATTTTTATTTATACTGTGCGGGAGCAAGGTGTCTCATGAGCTGAACCACATTTATTTCAGGCCCGGGGACCCCCTGCTTCCCGAGTTACAGGCCCAGATATGTGGTGCTGGTATCTTCTTCTTAATTAAATGTTCTGCGTCACGTGACGCTGATGATTTAAAAATAGTGGCAATACTGGCCCACAATGGCCCATACCAGGGCCTGTAACTCGGGAAGCAGGGGGTCACTGAGGCTGAAATCAAAGCGCATCATCTCAGGAGACCCCTGCTACCGCACACTATAAATAAAAATTACATTAAAGGAGCTTCATTACTACAGCAGATTGCCGCTACGGTAACGAATGTGTTAAATTTTATATTATGGTTTTATTACTAGTGTATTGTAGCAAGGGGTCTCCGGAGCAGAACCGCATTGATTTGACGTCCAGGGACCCCTTGCTTTCCGAGATACAGGTCCCGTTTATGGGGTCCCGTATCTCCTATACATTGAAATGTCCTGCGTCACATGACCGTGAGAATCAAAAGCATAGGAGATACTGGCACCACATAATGGGGCCTGTATCTCGGGAAGCAGGGGGTCCCTGGACCTCAAATCAACGCAGTTCGGCTCCAGAGACCCCCTGCTCATCTACACTAATAATAAAATTTACATTTACATTTTTTTATTTCAGCCGAGATTTGCGCAGAGATAGAGATTTGCTCTGCAGCAGATAGAACTCGCCAGGTGAGCCCTTTTCAGAGGGGCGAACTTCTCGTCGCCGGCTACTCGCTATGTTTGCAAATGTTGCCATCACTGATATTCAGGGCTTTCTGCCTGTGATAGCAACGCTGTCAAAAATGGTGATTTAAAAACCCTGGTAATTTTTTTACTTACTGCATGAATCCCTATATCTTCATGTAGGGAGGGGCATATGAGTAGAGAGTCTTGTAGGTAAGAACTCAGGAATAACACTTTGTAGGTGTTTTAATGGGAAGTCAGGATAGGGATTTAAGGAGGAGATAAGCAGAGACTGTTTTGGGAGAAAGTGAAATTATTTTAGCAACATAATTTTGTATAGATTACACAGGAGAAAGTTGTGAGGCAGTATGTAACAATAATCCAGACAGGTGAGGATAAGGGCATACATTAGAGTTTTAGCAGTAGATTGATAGAGGAAAGTGTGGATCTTGGCATTCCTGGGGAAAAGCCACAAATGTTAGCCATGCTGTGAATGTGAATGGAGAAGGTAAGGGAGGAGTGAAATGTTACACCTAGGCAATGTGCATTGATGACAGGATAGATGGAAGTACCATTTACTGTGTGGAGAAAGGGATATTAGGCCAGATTGGAAATATGAGGAGCTACATTTTAGAGATATTAAGTTTAAGGCAGCGGAGCGCCATCCACGAGGATATAGCCAGGAGGCAATCAGAGTCTTGTGATTGGATTGGAGGTGTGAGGGTAGGGGTGTGTAGCCCTTGGACCCCCACCCTAAGTGAGATTTTGTCTGCTACTCCATATTACTGTGTGGTGCGTATCTGTGAGGTAACAAGAGGGCTGAGTGCTCTGCAGTGTTGTGGGGAGATCAGGACAGGGTTTACAGGGTACCTTATTCGTGGTTGCAGCACCTCCAGTCAGCATGGATCCTCTGGATGGAAGGATGGTCCATACTGACACCTTTCTTTGTCCTTAGACAGGGAATCACTCGGCTAGATGGTATTAGAAGGTGATATTACAGCAGGTGTATATATATATATATATATATATATATATATATATATATATATATATATATATATATATATATATATATATATATTGATATATATCTTTCCTCGCTTCCCCTAAGAAGGTCACTTCAAGGCTTGAGGACCATCCAAGTTTCCTCCTACATGTTGCTCCTCCTTAGGCCTCCTAGTGAGGTAGCTTTTTCACACTCCACAGAGGGAGGAAAGAGGCACACCCACTTTTAGGAAAGTGCCAGAATTTATACCCTGGAGTTTTGCTTATAACCCTGCCCTATAACAGAGCAGGTCTGGATAATGACAGGCCATCACATCCGGCATGTGACCCAACCAGTATCCACCCCTCAGGCTGACACTTTCTGGCTGTTGCTAGGCCCGCCCTTTGATACATCAAATGTATCTAAGGCTGCAAAAGCACACAACGTCTTTCTGAAGGAATCAACCCATCCACTATCTGCACTTAACAGGGCTTATACTGTTAGGGCGCATGAAAATAAGTAGGCTACAAGGGGATAGATATATCTGTGTATCATCTGCATAGAGATGATACCTAAGGCTAAAAGAGTAGATGAGGTCACAAAGTGATATTGGGTAGTGAGAGAAAAGGAGAAGCTCCAGAACATATCCCTGAGGAAGCCACTGGGGAAACGCATAGGAGGAGCTATCAGAGGTTCTTACAGTATAGACCAGACCTCCAATTGCTGCTCTGGAGCCTTGTCAGCCCACTACGGATGAAGTCTGCAGCCAAATATATGTGTAGCAGTGTTTTCTCCACCCTCTGGGAGATTTGCCCTGCTACCAGGTGTGTAGTGCTGGTACCTGCTGGCTTACAGGATACTGAGTTGTCCGCAAGATGAAGTGGGGACATCAGGACAGGATTCTGTGGTAGATTATGGTTCTTTTTCTCATTAGTGTCAGCACCTACATCTCTTGCAGGCTCCAGGGATGTGAAGGAAATCCTTGCAAGAGAACACACTACTCCCCCTGATAGATTGCACTCACGAGGCAGGAGTATATTTTATAGACAGGAACACTTTATTTCTCTCTCTGCATACAGCGTACACAGGATAAACTGGAACACTGCACACACTAGGCCTCCACCCTCCGGATGGTCACTAGACTCACACCCCTGGGCATGGGCACCAACGGTGGTCCTTGCTCTTCCCTGACTGCCTATTAGAGAGAGATATGGTATTCACTCCCCAGGGGGAGGGGACAGAAGGTGCCAGAGCCCTGAACACCTCTGGGTGATACCAGTCTCTCTCAAGGAGGAGAGACAACTGCCTAAATTTACACGTGCAGCTCCTTAAGTACCAAGGGTGAAGGTCCAAGTTCTGAGCCCCTTACTGAGGAGAACACAGGCCTTAGCCCACCTCCTCCCCTGTTACTCAAAGGAGCTTCTGCTGATGGGGAAATCCCTGGATTGGTCCTGACACTGCCTGCACTTTTACCAGGGCCTAAGTGTTAGGGAGGCCAGATTAGTAGCCAAGCCAAGCCAAGCATGGCTATACATTAGCAAAAGACACCAAAAATGTGCAATGGGAGAGGTATGATGAGAGCCAGGATAGAGCTTTGTTTTGGATACCAAGAGAGTTTAGAATATGAAAGAGAAGAGAGTGATCCAAGGTAACAAAGACAGCAGAGATTGAGAAGGATAAGCAGGGAAAAATTACCATGGGATTTTGTTCATGTAGATCATTGGTTACTTTAGTAAGCCCAGTCTCTATTGAGTGAACTGTATGAAAGTCAGATTGTAAAGGGTGCAGGAGGGTATGGGAATTAAGAAGGTTGATCATAAAGGAGAACACAAGATGTTCCAGCAGTTTGGAGGTAAAAGGAATGAGGGATACAGGGCGGTATCTTGTAAGGCCGAGGGTGTTTTTGAGAATCGGTGTGCCCACTGCATGCTTAAAGAAGGAGGGGAAGTGCCGGAGGACTGGGAGCAATTGAAGATATGGGTGAGAGTGGAGACTAAGACAGGTGCAAGAGTTCTGGTAAGGCGTGAGGTAATGCGATCGAGAGGGCATGTGGTTAAGGGGGAAGAGAAATTCAGCTTAGAAGCTTCCAACTCTGTAACAGGAGAAAAGGAGTCAAAAGTTGAAGAATGTGGTTTAGGTGGCATCAGAGAGGAAACAGAAGGGACAGAAGTAATCTCTTTGTGGATAGCATCCACCTTGCTTTTAAAGTAGACAGCATAGGCATGAGGAGAAGTGAAGGAAGAATGGAAAGTGGGAGCGTAAGGTCAGAGAAGGAAGTCAAATACAGAGAAAAGACAACAATGATTTGATTTGGGAGTGTTGATGAGTGGGGAAAGTAGTATTGTTTGGCCTTAGATAGAGCAGAGTTAAAACAGGAAAAGATACATTTATCGTGGGGAAAATGAACGTGATATTTGTTCCATAGTCATTCAGAGGAGTGAGTGCAAAGGAAGCCTGTGTGAATTTAGCCAAGGCTGTGAGTTAGTGGGACTGCTGTGGCAGGGCTGACAAGGGCCATATATATAAAAAGAAGAGGAAAGGAAAGAGTTGGAAGAGTTGACAAGGTTGGCAGATTCAGAGGAATGAAACAGAGAAGAGAGGTTAGCATTCAGGGTAGATGCATGAGCAGTGATCAATGGAGCGAAGGTCTGGAGATTAGCGAGTAGAACAAGTAGAAGGGGGTCAGAGGAATCAGTGGTGGTGAATGGTAGAAGGTGATGGTTAGAGAGCGGTAGGGAGAGATAGAGAAATCAGAAAGGGTCTAAATAGTGACCATCATTGTGAGTGTAGAAATTGATCCATTGGTGGAGGCCAAAGTATAAGGTTAAAGAGAGAAAGTGAGATGCCCATGAAACTGAGGGATTATCAATATGACAATTGAAGTTTCTCAGTAAGAGGATCGCAATGTCAGAGGAGAGAAAAAAGGAAAGTGAGGATTCAAAATCAGAGAGGAAGATGGAGGTAGGTATAGGCAGTCTTTAGATGAGTGCCACATGTAGCAAGAACGGATAGAAAATCTGGATAGCGCAAACCTCAAATGAAGAGAAAGAAACAGATTAAGGCATATGGCAGATTTGAAATTGGCAACAGTAGGAGAGGAGGAGAACAACCTCTCCACCCAAGCCACTACAACGTGGAGTGCGAGAGAGAAAAAAGACCCCATAGGAGACAGCACTGTCCACAGCAGAGTCATATTGTCAGGTTTCTGTTAGAGAAAAGAGATGAAGAGAATGAAAGCAGAAGAAGTTGTGTACAACCAAAGACTTGTTAATCAGAGCGCAAACATTCTAGAGGGCACAGAAGAAGTGAAGAGAAAAGAAAGATAGACAAGGAAAAGTTATTAAGCAAGGTTGGTTAAACCCCTTAGCAGGGAGAGAAGAGGTGGCATGGAAGTGTGGCTGAGAGCAGGTGTGTCCAGGCTTATACTCCTTGAGAAAGACCAACTCAGTTGAAACGCATAGGAGGAGGTTATCTCTTTTGTCTGTGGATTGTATCCGTTTTATGTAGCCTAATAAATCAATTTTTAACTTTCCATACTGGTGAGTTTTGATCGGGGTCAGGAGCGGCAGGACTGCTGATCATTTTTTCTACTTTTGTGCTACCACAATCGGACGGACGCCAAGGAGAGACGCCATAAACAAACTCAGGGTGGGACGTCGAGCCAGGAGGCGGGGAGTCCGGTAGTAATCATGAGTACAAGTGTTACTCCATACCAGTTTATCACTAAGGAATCTGGATATTTTGCAGCCACAATATCATTATTCATTGATGTGGGTCTGCACCCATTTCCATCCCTGCACTTACCTCCATATCAGGCTTATAACTCTGCTATATGCTCCGCTATACAGCTATATCACACGTCTTACCAGTTTGCCCTGGAGCTAACAGACTGATTCTTCCATTTGTGTCCAGGATTGGGACACATTAGGCGTGGTCCAGGGTTAGGAGAGATATACCCAGCAACAAAGAGGAGTAGAGAGAGAAGGAAGTGGGAAGTGGATTTCTGGGGGTGCTTTTTATTAATATGTGCAGAAGTAGTTTGAATAGAGATGTGCAATAAATAGTGGTGCAGTATCAGGGCACAGGCAAAGGTGGAGGGAAGTGATAGAAGAAGTGGCAGAAGCGTCTGCAAGGGGCTAAGATTTATGTATGAGGTGTATAGTAAAAGCCACAGAGCTTCTCATATGTTTCATTAAGCAGGTGTATTTTAAGGTGGGTCTTAAAGGTGGATAGAGAGGGTGCTGGTCTAAAATTGATGGTAAGGGCATTCCAGAGGCATGGAACATTCCAGAGACATGGGGCAGTCAGTGAGAAAGGTTTAAGGCAGGAGAGGGCATTAGATACAAAGGGGGTAGAGAGAAGACATTCATGAGCGGAACGCAAGAGTCGGGATGGGGAATAACGAGAAATTAGGGCTGTAATGTAGGGAGGGGCAGAAGAGTGTAAAGCTTTAAAAGTGAGGAGGAGAATTGAGGGTGTAATGCGGGATTTGATACTGTATGAAGCCAGGAGAGGGATTTCAGCAGGGGTGACTCTGAGACAGATTTAGGAAAGAGTAGCGTGATTCTGGCAGCAGCGTTTAGGATAGATTGTTGGGGAGACAGGTGAGAGGCAGGAAGGCTTGAAAGCAGGAGGTTACAGTAATTGAGACAGAATAGAATGAGGGCCTGTGTCAGAGGTTTAGCAGATGTGCAACAGATGAAAGGCCATATCTTTGTAATATAGTGGAGGAAAAAGCAACAGTTTTTAGATAACTTTTGAATATGAGAGGAGAATGTGAGAGAGGACCCTTAGGCAACGTGTGCTCCTGGGTGTACCACAGTACACCCAAAAGTAATGTGGAAGGAGGTGGTAGGGCCAGGTTTGGGATGAAATATGAGGAGCTCTGTTTTTGATATGTTAAGTTTAAGTCGGTGGAGGGCCATCCAGGATGAAATAGCAGAGTGACATTCAGAAATGTTGGTTTGTACAGCAGGTGTAAGGTCAGGGGTTTAAAAGTACATTTGTGTGTTGTCAGCATAGAGGTGATACTTGAACCCAATATATGTGATTAGGTCATCTAGAGAGTGTGTAAAGAGAAAAGAGGAGAGGTCCAAGGACAGAGCCCTGGGGTAGAACCACAGATAGATCGATAGATGTGGAGGTGTTAGCAAAAGAGACACTGAAAGTATGATGGGAGAGGTAAGAGGAGATCCAGGATAGAGCTTTGTTATGAATATCAAGAGTATGGAGAATGTGAAGGAGAAGGGGGTGGTACACAGTACCAAATGTTGCAGAGAGGTCGAGTAATATGAGCAGACTGTAATGACCTGTCTTTGGCAGCATAGAGGTCATTGGCTATTTTAGTGAGGGCTATTTCAGTGGAGTGAGCAGAGCGGAAGCCAGATTGTAGAGGGTCTAGAAGAGAATAGGTGTTGAGAAATTGGAGCAAGCGTGAGAATACAAGACATTCAAGGAGTTTAGAGGCAAACGGCAAGAGGTAGACAGGCTGATATAGACAGGTAGGGTCAAGCTTGCTGTTTTTTAGTAATGGTATGACTGTTGCATGTTTGAAGGAGGAGGGAAAGGTACCTGAATAAACGGAGGAGTTAAAATTCTGTGTGAGCGTATGGATTATAGTAGGAGCAAGAGGTTTTAGGCGATGGGAGGGAATGAGGTCAAGAGGGCAGGTGGTAGAGGAGAAGAAGAGATCAGCAACGACACATCCTCCTCTGTGACAGTGGAAAAAGAGTCAAAGAAGACAGGAGGAGAGTTAGGAAGAGGTGTAGGATGGGAGAAGGAAACAGAGGGGATGTCCTGACCTATGGATTTCACATTTTCCGTGAAATAGTCAGCAAAGTCCTGAGGTGAGATGGAGGAATAAGAGCAGGGAGCAGAGGGTTGTCTGAGTAGGGAGTCAAAGACAGAGAAGAGTCAGCGTGGGTTAAACTTGTGCGTGTTGATTAGTGAGGAAATGTAGGTTTGTTTAGACAGAGAGGGCAGAGTTGAAACAGGATTGCATAAATTTGTAGTAAAGTTAATCTGTGAGAGTGTGAGATTTCCTCCAGAGATGTTCAAGGGAACGAGTGCAGGAGCACAGCATGTATGTGTGGCAATTGAGCTAGGGTCTGGTGTTAGAAGGGCAAGAACGGCAGAGAGAAAGCGGGGCATGTAGATCAAGAGAAGAGAGTAGGGCAAAGTTGTAGTTCCTGACAGGCTGTCAGGGTCTGGAGCAGAGCTGAGAGAGGAGAGGAAGGAGCATAAAGTGAAATCAAAAGCATGTAGGTTAATAGAGCGCAGGTCTGCAGAAACAAGGCGGAGATGGAGGTGCAGAAGGGGAGAAGCGAGAGAGAGAAAATTAAATGAGATGTTGGTCACAGAGAGGAAGGGGGGAAATGGAGACATCAGAGAGAAATGTTTTTAGTGAAAACCAGGTCTAGGTAGTGGCCATCCTTGTGGGTGCTGGCTGCAGTTCACTGGTGAAGGCCAAAAGAAGAGGTTGGAGAGAGAAAGCGGGAGGCAGGGGTCATCAATATGGCAGTTGAAGTCCCCAAGGAGAAGAACAGGGGAGTCAGAGGAGAGAAAGAGGGAGAGCCAGGATTCAAAGTGAGAGAAAAAGATACAGTGGCGACACAGTTTATTACACTGCGGCCAGATCCGCAAGCCGGGAGATTTCCCGGCTTGCTAGTGGCCGCCCCTCGGCGTGCCGCGCATCATAGACGCGCGGTCACGCGTCTTCGGGAGCCTGCGCCCCCTGCACGCGCGTCCAGGGCTCCCCGAGGGAGCCCTGGTGTCCCGCGATCGCGGGACGGCGGCAGGGGGTTCCGGGGGACCCGGCGGACCCGGCAGCGGTAGGGAGAGCGCCCCGATCGGAGGGCGCTCTTCCGCTGCTTCGGCACGCGCCCGTCACCCTCAGGCGCGTGCCAGGCTACTGCTGTGGCCAAGAACGGGCAAATGCTCGAATAAACTTGGCCGCAGCAGTAGAAGGGGGATGAGTAGAGGTGGGTGGATGATAGATCACCACCACGTGGACAGGGAGAGGAGAAAAATCTGGACAGTGTGAGCCTCTAAGGAGGTAAAAGCAAAGAGGGAGGAATAGGAAAGGTTCGGTAATGGCAGAGAGAGGAGAGGAGGAACCCCACGCCTCCACCCCAGCTATCAGGACACGTGTTGGGAGAACGAATGGCTACCATAAGAGAGGGCAGCTTCCAGTGCAGAAGTCCCTTAGAGGTTAAGTATCCGGATTCCTGTAATGAAAATATGTGGAATTGAGAAAACAGGGTTGTCACGGGAGACCAGTACTTTATCACTGAAACCACCGGGATCACTAGCACCAGACAGGACAAAGTTGTAGAATAAAATGGGGTTTATTCTGGCACGCCAGCAGACAAACAAAGATGTACAAAACACAATACAATACCAACTGGGGGCCTGGGGAGTAGACTTTCGCCTCGCTAGGTGCAGGGGCCTGCTTCAAGAAGGCTTGTCCTGTCCGCTTCTCATCCAGGATCTCAGAGTGCTGATCACACACAGCAGCCCCTCTGAGATATCTCTTGTCACGACTCGCGCACTCCCGCGCGGACTCCGCGCACCCGCACTTACCTCCGCTCTGGCCCGACACCTGCTGGCAACCTTCTACGCTGTCCTCTTCCATCACGCGCCTCTCCCCGCACGCGCAGTGCGCTCCCCTCGGGAGCGCCAGTCCCCGATGATGCTCTGCGCAGGCGCAGAACTCGCACCGCGGGATTGGAGGGCAGACACATGTGACGCGCGCGACGCACATGCAACGCCCCCGAGCGACGAGTCAAGAGGAACTCATTAGTTCCAGTACTGCCAGCTGTCTCTTCCCTTCCGGCCTATCCTGGCTCCTCGCGAGGGTTACGCCCCCGCTCCACCCCCTGGGGTGATTGGTACTTGCCTGCTACTTATGCTCAGCTGTACCACTAGCACTTCGGCTGAGCATAGACTCTGTTACCCGGTGTTTGCCTCTGCCTCCCTTGTCTTGATACCTTGTCCTAGTTCTGCTTACCCGTGTACCGACTCTGCCTGCCTTTGGACCTCTCGCTCTCTGGAACCCCGACCTTGGCTTGACTTTGACAATCCGTATTTCTCCTGACCTGACCCTTGGCTCTGGACTCCGACCATTCGCTCTTCTCCAGTTCTGACCTTGGCAATAGTACCTTGCTCGCTCTGGACCTCTCTCGCATCAGACTCGGCAAGTATACGTTTATTCTCACTTCTCCTGCCCTAGACTCGGCCAGCAAGACTACACTACATTCCGGACAGGGTCCCCGTGTCTGTGGGTGGTGGCTACTATCCCATCTCAGCACAGGGGTCTTGTCTAGTTTGTGGCAAGCACAGCATAACATTATGCTCAGCCCCACAAATATAGACCCCGCTGGGGTGGGTGATATGGTGGCATCTCATGCAGCTATGTTCTCCAAGGTGGAGAAGTACTTAGAACAATCCGACCTATGCATGGACGCCTTACAGAAGGACCTCCAGACCCTCACTGTCCAAGTACAACAGGCTAACCCTCCCACCTTTCCTCAACCGGCTTCCCCGGTTAACCCTTGCTCTTCTGACCCGCGACTTCCTGCTCCCCATCGGTATTCCGGAGATCCCTTAGAATGTCGTGGGTTGAGGAATCAGTGTTTCATACAATTTGAGCTGACTCCCTCTCGGTTTCCTTCTTCCAGAACCAAGGTAGCCTACATTGTCTCGCTGCTTACAGGTGACGCGTTGGCCTGGGCGTCTCCCATCTGGGAGAAAGAACCGATCTTACACAGGACATTGGGCGTTTCACAATGGAGTTCCGGCGTGTCTTCGATACCCCGGGCCGGAAGTTCACCGCAGCTTCATCTCTTCTCAAAATTTCCCAAGGGGATCGTCCAGTGGCTAGGTATGCCCTGGAATTTTGGACAGTTGCTGCTTAGACGGAGTGGAACGACGAGCCCTCCCTTCTGTTTTCTGGCAGGGCCTTTCTGAACAGCTGAAGGATGAACTCACCGCACATGAACGCCCAAGTGACCTAGAGGGACTCATTGCGATCTGCATTCGAGTGGACCAGTGACTACAAGAGAGGAGGTCCGAGCGTTCCCATCACCGTTAGGTAAAGCCTAGGACTTCTATTATCCATTCCTCCTTTCCAGAGGTTCCCGCGACTGACGCTCCGGAGCCCATGCAACTTGGGGGAAACAAGCTGTCCACTTCCGAGAAACAGCGTCGCCGATCTGCTGGCCTCTGCTTATACTGCGGAATTTCTGGTCATTTCGTTCCTCAATGTCCCCTCAAGCTGGCACCCAAGGTGGAAAACGCCAGCTCCCATTGAGATCCAGAGGAGTCTCCATGGGAACGCTCTCGCCATATCCTCTACCATCAAGGAACAACTACCTAGCAACATTTTGATTCCTGTCTCTCTTTCTGTCCCTGGCCTCTCGGTCGCTGCATCCGCCTTCATCGATTCCGGTTCCGGAGGGAACTTTATTGATCATGAGTTCGCTAAGAAGAAGAATATTCCGCTTGAGAGAAAGAAGATCCTGGTAGGAATCGAGGCCATTGACGGTCGCCCCTTTCAGCCGGCATTTATCGTCCAACAGACCATCGAACTGTCCCTCCTGGTCAAGCAAAACCACAGAGAGAAGATTTCTTTGGATGTCATCCACTCGCCGACGGCCGAGTTCATTTTGGGCCTACATGGCTCCAGCGCCATAATCTACACATCGACTGTATAAAACCCAGACCCATATCCTGGAATCAACAGTGCTCCACGACCTGCGGCACCTCCCGGAAAACCATCTGCAGTGTGAAGAACTACGAGGAGGTACTGTGTTCTCTACCCGACTGTTTTTTTCCTTCAGAGATATCTTTGACAAAGACAAATCCGAAGTCCTTCCCCCCGCACCGACACTTTGACTGTCCTATTAACCTCTCGCCTGGGTCTGTCCTTCCTAGAGAGCGATCATATCCCCTCTCTCTCCCAGAGACTAAAGCCATGTTGGACTACATCCGAGAGAACCTCCAGAAGGGGTTCATCAGAAAGTCTTCCTCCTCCGCGGGAGCGGGCTTCTTCTTCGTCAAGAAGAAGGACTGCACCCTTCGTCCTTGTATCGATTACCGTGGCTTAAACAAAATTACCATCAAAAAACGGTATCTCCTGCCTTTGATTTCCGAATTGTTCGATCGTCTTCAGGGGGCAACCATCTTTTCCAAATTGGATCTACGCGGCGCATACAAACTGGTAAGCATTCGACAATGCGACAAATGGAAAACGACCTTTAACACCAGAGACGGTCATTACGAGTACCTTGTTATGCCATTTGGATTATGCAATGCTCCGGCGGTCTTCGAAGATTTTGTAAATGAAATTTTCAGAGATCTTCTCAATGTTTTTCTCATAGTATATCTCGACGATATCCTGTTTTTTTCTAAGAGTCTCCCCGAACACATTGTACAAGTCAAACAGGTACTAATACGCCTTCGTCAGAACCACCTCTACGCCAAACTGGACAAGTATCACTTTCACCAATCCTCTACCACCTACCTGGGGTACATCATCTCGGATTCCGTATTCGCTATGGATCCTTCCAAGCTGCGATCCATCGTGGACTGGCCACTTCCCACCTCCCTCAAGGGCATTCAAAGGTTTCTCGGTTTTGCGAACTATTACAGAAGATTCATTCGTAATTTTTCTTCCATTGTCGCACCCATCTCAGCCCTCACCAGGAAAGGAGCCGATGTCTCCTCTTGGCCTCCCGCAGCTGTTCAAGCCTTTGACTTTCTGAAAAAATCTTTTGTCTCAGCACCAGTCTTGATCAACCCCGATCCCAAATTCCCATTCATACTTGAAGTAGACGCACCGGACGTCGGAGCCGGCGCCATCCTTACTCAAAGAAAGTCACCATCTTCCGATTTACATCCCTGTGCATTTTTTTCCCAAAAAATTTCTCCAGTACAACAGAATTACGATGTGGGCAACATGGAGTTATTGGCCATTAAACTTGCATTGGAAGAGTGGAGGCATCTCTTGGAGGGCACGGAGAGTCCAATAACCATTCTAACGGACCACAAAAACCTCATGTACTTGGAGAGCGCTCGCCGGCTGGAAGCTTGTCAGGCCCGTTGATCTCTCTTCTTCTCCTATTTTAACTATATCATTTCATTCATTCCTGGGTCCAAAAATCTAAAGGCAGATGCACTCTCTCATCAATTCCTAAGCGAGGACAAAACCGAGGCCAGAGCCGAGACCATCCTTCCGTCCAAGTACATTATATCTGCCAACTCCTTTGATGTTTTGGATAAAATTCTTGTGGATCAGTCCAAGGTTCCGAAGGGTCTGGGGTTCCGGACGGTTGTCTTTTCGCTTCTCCCAAATACCGAAGGAAGATTCTGGAATGGGGTTACTCGAAGAAGGCAGGTCATCCTGGCACCAACGAACTACAGACCTCATAGAACGGACCTTTTGGTGGCCCAACATGCGTAGGGACATCAGCGACTTCATCAAGGCTTGCACCATTTGCGCCCAGAACAAGGTTCCCCGCTGTAGACCTCAAGGACTCTTACACCAACTACCCATCCCTGACCGCCCCTGGAACCATTTATCGATGGACTTTATTGTAGAGCTCCCTGTCTCCAAGGGCATGAATACCATATTGATCATTATTGATCACTTCTCCAAACAGGCACATTTTGTTCCGCTGTGTGGTCTTCCCGATTCTCCAACCCTCGCGGACATCTTCACAAGAGAGGTCTTCCATCTTCATGGAAGAGGTCTTCCATCTTCATGGACTCCCATTGACTATCATCTCTGACAGAGGCTCCCAGTTCGTCTCCAGATTCTGGCGGGCCTTCTCAAAGAGACTGGGCATATCCTTGCATTTCTCTTCTGGATACCACCCCCAGACGAAAGGGCAAACGGAGAGGACCAATCAGTCCCTAGAGCAGTACCTGCGCTGTTTCGTTTCTGAAACGCAAGACGATTGGCGGATCTGCTTCCATGGGCTGAATTCGCCCACAATTCCCTACGGAATTAATCTACTCAACTCTCTCCTTTCTTCGCAAACTACGGGTTCCATCCAGCACGTCTGCCCATCACACGCTCTTCTTCAGGGGTACGGCAGCAGATAGCCGGGTCCAGACCTTGCAGTCCTCCTGGACCAAGATTCAGAACAATTTAAAGAGAGCAGCGTCCAGGAAGAAGGTCCAAGCAGATCGCCACCGCCGGGAGATTCCGGAGTTCAAACTAGGAGACAAGGTGTGGCTCTCTTCCAAAAACATTCGTTTGAAGTCTCCCACTCTCAAGCTTGCACCAAGGTTTTTGGGTCCTTTCCAAGTCCCGGAGAGAATAAACCCGGTGGCATATCGTCTAAAACTTCCAGCATCAATAAATACACCATCTGTTTTTCACGTTTCCTTGTTAAAACCTGCCTATCACAGCTCCCGGATCGTGTTCCCACCCCACCTCCTCCTCGTATTATACAGGGACAACAGGAGTACGAGATCAAGGCCATCATCGACTCCCGAATTTCCAGAAGGACTACTCAGTACCTCATCCATTGAAAGGGATATGGCCCAGAGGAGCGTTCGTGGGTGTCGCACCACCAGATCCATGCTCCTGAACTCATCAGGAAATTCCATCAGAGATACCCTCTGAAACCCTACTGGAAGCGCTCAGAGGTCTCTCTTAAAGAGGGGGGGTACAGTCACGACGTGTGCTCCCACTTGGACTCCGCGCACCCGCACTTACCTCCACTCCGGCCCGACACCTGCTGGCAACCTTCCACACTGTCCTCCTCCATCACGCGCCTCTCCCCGCAAGCACAGTGTGCTACGCTTGGAAGCGCCAGTCCCCACTGACGCGCTGCGCAGGCGGAGACCCCAGAGATTGGAGGGCAGACGCGAGACGCGGCACCGGCGTGTGACGCACGCGCATCGCCCCCGAGCAACGAGTCAAGAGGAACTCATTAGTTCCAGTACTGCCAGCTGTCTCTTCCCTTTAGGCCTATCCTGGCTCTTCGCAAGGGTTACGCCCCCTCTCCACCCCCTGGGGTGATTGGTACTTGCCTGCTACTTATGCTCAGCTGTGCCAGTAGCACTTCGGCTGAGCATAGACTCTGTTACCTGGTGTTTGCCTCTGCCTCCCTTGTCTTGTTACCTTGTCCTAGTTCTGCTTACCCGTGTACCGACTCTGCCTGCCTTTGGATCTCTCGCTCTCTGGAACCCGACTTTGGCTAGTCTTCGACCATCCGTATCTCTCCTGCCCTGACCCTTGGCTCTGGACTCCGACCATCCGCTCTTCTCCAGTTCTGACCTTGGCAATAGTACCTCGCTCGCTCTGGACCTCTCCCACATCGGACTCGGCAAATATACATTTACTCTCACATCTCCTGCCCTAGACTCGGCCAGCAAGACTACTCTACATTCCGGAAGGGGTCCCCGTGTCTGTGGCTGGTGGCTACTATCCCATCTCAGCACAGGGGACTCATCTAGTTTGTGGCGAGCACAGCGTAACAACTCTCCAGCTGGTCACTGTAAAGATAAAACTCCTTTACAAAATGTCTCTGTCTGTTAGCCTCTCTGCTCTCAGATGCTCTTTGAAGGCAGATCTCCACACTCTTTCCCAGAGTGTCTCCGTAGAAGTAGAACTGATTCTCTGATCAGCAGCACTCCTTTATATATCCCTCTGTGGGTATAGTTTGCATGGGAGGGGGCTGCTGGACATTGATTAAGTTTGGGCCACAACCGCCAGAGAGCATGCTAAAACCCATCCCTGATTAAATCAGTCTGTGCAATACAATGTGCGTACTCCCAGACCTGAATATCAGCTTTTCACTTCCCCCCAGACGTCTCGACACCTAGCTGTCCCTAGTCCTATCAATTCTATAGAAAGCTTCAACATAGAAATTATAGTAAGAATGGAATATCTCATTTGCCTTCTGGTAGGGCTAACACTCAAAGCACAGAAGAATAGCGATTCACTAAACTGTGGGATTGTATTTACAGGTAATAACAAATACAGACTTTGAAATACATTCTTACAGACATGGAAATACATTTACACATCCCCAGTTCTTCCCCAGATGTTAAATACATTTGGCCAAAATAAGCTTTACAAGGGTGGCCAAATTAGATAGATTTAGGGGTAGCTAGCTGGGCTTCATAACAGTTTTGTGATGCCAGCAACCCCTACTGTCACAAGGGTATATTAGTTTGTGTTCTCCTGGTGAAAAATAGAAGGACTTTGTTTCCCCCAATTCAATATACTATCTCTATGAGAAACTTGGAATCAATTATATCCTAATGAGGAACCAACTCCCTTACTAAGAGATACATGTTTAAAATCAGAATTACCATTGTGAATACGGACAGGAGAACACAAACTAATATAACCTGTTTTCTCAATTCCACATTTTTTCATTAGAGGAATACAGATACTTAACATCTAAGGAACTTCCAGAGGATTGTCTGTCATACTGTATATATCGTTAGCTGTACCAAGGTTCAGATGGAACATAATTGTATGTTTTTATATATTGTATTTTAATAAATGTGTTAATTTTATATCATAATGTTCTGTTTTTGAGGACCTTGGTCCCAATTGTATTATTGCTATTATAGTCACGGTTATTAGTTCATGCACCAGAGTCTTTTCTGTCTTCCAAAGGTGGAGGGAAGGAGAGATAAAGAAATGTGGATAGAAGGAGGAGAGTGGGGAAGGTGGAGAGAATAGAAAAGTTTACAAAAGAGGGAGGAAACTGCAAACGTAAAGAGCAATAGAGAGGGCATATTGGGATATAGCACAGGGAGTCGTGGAGAAATGTAGGAGGAGAAAGTTCCCAGGTAGTGAAGGACATGAGGAGTATGCGTTTAAACAGCAGATGTATAAATCAGGCCTAAGAGGTCAGCTTAGTACTGAAGGTTACACAGCAGGTTATAAAGTTATAGACAATGTTGTTCATAACTTGTCACAGTATTTAAAAAGGTATGGTCACTGTTGCAAAGTTGTTGGTCAGGTGCTGAATTCAGTTCTTTTTTGTTCACCTCCAATTCAACTCTAGCTTAAATCCACAGACACTTACAAAGGGGTTGAGAACTACATTGGCACTGACAATACAGACTGACTTAAATATTCTAACAATATCACAATTCAAGTTACCTTAACTCTTCCAGTAGTTGAAAGATCTGCAGAATATCGATACTAAATATTCTGCAAGTATATACTGCATACTGTATATCTATTACTTTAGGAGTGTAGGGATGGTGTTTGACAGTGGTGCATTACATACATTACATCTCCCCATGACTCAGTTAAATTTGGCTTTACAATCATTGTTTCAACTGCAGAGCTTCTCCAAAAACTGAATTCTTTCATTTATTGTTTCTCAACTTAAAAATCACTAACTTCTCTCTACTTTCCTCCCTTCCCTTAGTTGATACCACCTTTCCCATCTATTAAAATGTCTGCTGCTAGAATACTCAATCATTTTGAAACTCAAAGTAACTCTCCACCTATATTGAGTTTGCATTAGATTACAAACAGTATTATTTGCCATACCCTCCTTTCCCTGTAAGCACAACTGCTCTCTACACCTGCCTAAATCTCAGTATTTCTCTTCCACAATACCTGCGGTTGCCTTTTGCAATCAGTTCAATTACTTTTGCTCTATACACTATAGTTTTTTTGTACACTATACCCAATATTCCCTTCCTATAGTTATTTGTTCGCTTCTATCTCTACTTTAGTTCATGACATGACTGAAAACATATATTATCTGTTAATTAAAATATAAGTAGAAATATGTTTTCCTTAAAATAGATGATAAAAAAACAGTTTCCACAATTATAAAACTAAATAACAACAACTCGCAATTAGTAGTCAAATAGAAATTCTCAGAATTCACATATTGTACATTTATGACCAGTAATTACAAGACCTCCTATAGGATAAACTTCCAGAAATTTGTATAGGATAAGTGTTGTAAATAGCCTACAGTATCATCAGCCATAAACTTCTATACAATACACTGTGCTTGTATAATCTAGACAAAATAGACCAATTGTTTTGTTTGTTCCAAGAGCTTCTCCCTACAGTTTATATACTTTCCCTGCATTCCTAGAGCAGCTCAGTCACCACATGAGTGAGCAAATGTGTGTTTTATGACCTCGTAATAAAAAAAGATAGCATAACAAATATTGTTATCTTTATTTCCATGTTTTTCTGTATCAAACTAGTGCTTGCATTCCTACTGTAATTTGTTAATACAGCTCAACCCCGTTATAGCATGATCCGCTACAACGCTGATAACGTGGTCTGAGCATGGCTCCTGAGATTTGAAAACCTCCATTTGCCGCGTGAGTACTTACGGCATCTAGATTTATCTCCTTTTTGCTGCCAGCTCTCTCCTCACTTCATAGAGAGAGCACGTGGACACAGCCCTATGAAGTGAGGAGGGAGCTGACAGCAAAGAGGAGAGTGATCTAGATGCCGGTAAATCCTTGCACGCCAAAATTTTAACGCAGTCTCATTCTGTGGCCCCCAAGGACCGTGTTATAACGGGGTTCAGCTGTGTATTGAAGATGACAGATGAAATACATCTGGAAATGAAAGCAACACTAAAAAGAAAAACAGTAGGATTAAAAACAAACAATGAACCAAAAAGTTAAGGAAAATATCTAAATTTGAAGTCTTCCTAAGCCTGGAAGAGCATTGGAATGCAGTTATCAAAGTAGAAATAATTTAAGAATTTCAAATATTTATCCCCACATTCAGTTAAGACTGAATGGAAGAACAAAGACAGTTAATTAAAGTTATTTCTCTGCAAATCATAAAATTCCACACTAAATTCTGTTTGCAGGTGTATGAGATACAGAATTATTCAAATGTATAATTGTTTTAGCAAAAATGTGTCGACCGTGTAAAACTTCATGAAACAGTCTAGTCAAACTCACAGGAATGTTTGGTGCCAAGTCTCAGTCAGAGCTAATTACTTTTGTAAATATTTTATGTTGAATATGAACGCAAAGACTTTTGTGTCGTTGTTCTGAAATATTTTACCACACTGTCTAAATTAAGTACAATTGTTAAGAAAGTCTTGGTCATACAGCTGTCCTCTCATTTTGTGTCAGTTAATAATGTATTAATGAATCTGTCATTTAACTGTATTTTATTTTGAAAAGAGAAAATGGAAGATACTGTAGATCTATTTCAAACAAATTTATATTGGACTTTTGGATCTAAAAACAGGGTGAACCAAATGTTATTTTTGCTGTTCCTTAGAATGTTCAGTTGTCTAACAATGAACAAAAGATAACACTATTGCTTAAATAAACTGTTTGCATGTTAAAAAAAAAGTTATTTGTGTATTCCCTTTGTTTTAACCTTGCATATGTAGATGCAACAACAGGTAGAAAATCAACTAAGACAGAGGCCCGGATATATCAAGCTCTGTAAAAATGGCGTAATTATTGTGTTCCATTAAAATATTTAAGATGCGTGTTAAGACCGCTCCAATAATTAAGTATTTAGTAATAGTTGTACCATCTTAGAAACACAGGATGTGGCTATAAAACATTACTCATTTCTTTATATAACGATCTCATTGCAGTGAAAATGGTGCGGGCGTCGTGTAACTGCTCTAAAATGGAAGCGAAAAATAATGATAATTTATTAAGAAGACTTAATTTCCTCATACACATTAATATTGCTGTTGGGAGGTTAGAGAAAACAAATTGGCTACACACATACCACCGGCTCACACTGGTAGTTATGCCTTTTTAGGTGGTAAGCTGTGCCTTATGATTGCGGGTCATCACTGTGGTTAAGGAAGGGAATTTACCATTAAAGACAGGGAATTTTTTGACCTGCACTTTGGGACAATTCTGAACTTTACATCATCCCGAGGAGAATATCTTGTGCCCCTTGCTGTGGAGCCACATACCTGGGACAAAGAGAAATCTTTGGAAGACCCCCAATGTGTGACGGACAAAGTGCTTTCTCTGACCAGACCTGTTACAGCGTTGGTAATACATGTATAGTTACATGACATGCTTAAAAGATCTTATCTGATTTACGCAGAATACTTACCTTTTGTATTCATTCTTTTTACTAAAGATATTACACTATGAGCGTTGTTCGCTTTTTTTGTATTTTTGCACAAGTAGTGATACTGGGCAGAATATGAGTGGGGAATGCAGGAGTAGAGGAAGTACGGGAAGTCATGGTGAGCGGAGAAGTGGTCGGGAGGAGACTAGAAGGGCTGATAAAGAGGTGAGTGTGTTACGGTCACATACGTCGCCATGTACTGTCCAGGAGACAGACCCGTTAGGCAGAGATGGAGAGTAGAGACCGACCCGTACCTGGGATTAGACTCCTGAAGAGTAGAGTAGTAAGGTTCGGGTCCGAGGTCAGGGCAGGAGAAGGCAGGACAAATGTGGTCACTGTTCCAGAGTCAGGGCTGGAGAAGGCAGATTAGCAGGGTCACCGTTCTGAGGTCGTCAACGATAGACAAGACAGGCAGGAACACGGTTTTCAGTAGGGAACAAAGTAAGCAGAACCTTGCACAGGAAAGGAAGAGAAGGGAATGAAGCCTTAAAGGGAGCAGGCAGGTGCAGGCAATAAGTCCAGAATGATTCAGTCGTCCTGCCTTGGTGGCCATGTTGGGAGATCCTAATCGATCCAGAATGAGGCTGACTTCCTGCCTCAGCGGCCGTGTTGGTAGAGGCAGATGTCCTGCCTCGGCAGCCATGTTGAGGGAGTGTAGCAGGAGGCCAGAGTAGGAGGATGGAGGTGAGGAGGGGAGAGGAGAGAAGGACAAGTGGGAGTAGGGGAAGTACTGAGCGAGATGGGGCACAGAAACAAGGTCAGGGGAGTCAATGTTACTGGTTTCCCAACCTGCACATGTCAGAGAATTATCTGATAAGCAGCAGCTCCATAGTCTTACATTTTACAATAAGGAAACAGATGTATTGATCAATAAAATTGTAGCTTGCTACAACTTAATTTTGGGTAGACTGCAAGCAAAAACTTCCATGGTCATTAAAAAATAAAAATGGCACAATATTAGTGATGCTGTGAACAGAGTTGGCACAGTGCGACGTACTATGGCTAACAGCAAGCAGAGATACACAGACATAAAAAGGAAATTGAAGAAAATGAAAAAAATGGCAACTGAACATAAGCATATCAGAGGAATGGAGTGGAATGGGGTGGAGGACCGGGATTGAATTTATTCTACTCCACCTATGAAACTGCTCTGATGGCAGTATGGCACCCTGTATTAATTTTAGGCATACCTAACCTGAGAGACACTGGCCAACCAATAACAGATGAAGAACCAGGTAAGTACATGTTAAAGAGAGGAAAAACATACATGTATATGTTAATATTAATGTTTATGTAAACAACTTACATCACACATACCATTGCATTATGAACCTTTAATTAATAAAATGTTTGTAACCTTCTTGTAGGCCCATTCTACCGTCCACATTCATGGGTACTTGACATATCAGGCAGTCTCCAACAGGTAAGCCATGTGTCACAATTGCACACCCATTTTTGTTAAATAATTGCACACTTTAAACATGTGAAATACAGTGTGTGACTTTCATAACATGTGAGTACTGTAACAACCAACAATTAAATTAAAACTATATTTCTTATAACAAACAATCAAAATAGACAGCACACTAAAACAGCATAAGTGGAAATAAATGGATGTGGTGCAACGTGGAACTGAGAGGACCCTATTTCCTCTCGAATAGTAATCCAAAAAGAATCCAATGTTCCCAGCACACAGAATAATCAAAAAAGAAGGGAATATGCCAAAAAAGGTTTAATGAGCAAAAAAAACACAAATCCTAATGTTATGTAAAGTAAAGTAAAGTAAAGTTAAGGTTAAGTAAAAAAGACAAAACCCACAATGCATCCAAACAAAAAAATAATGGGAGAAAAACAGGGGAAGGAAAAGGGATAGGGTGAGACACAAATATACTGCACCGACACACTTTATTCGAGCAAATACCCGGTATGTACCTGGCAGATACCTGGAATGCGCCGCTCCTCACCTCTGACAAGCCCCGTTGCATTTGCCTTCCCAGCCTGGGTTCATGCCTGGCTGATGGGCGGCTGATTTGTTAAATGATAATGATTAGGATTTAATAGGCTGCAATGCTTCGCGTGTCTACCAGATGGCATAAATTCCTGAATTGTAATGCAGTATATATATATATACTGTGCAGTATTGCAGCCAGCTTGAATAAAATGATTCAATCCCTGCCTGGAAAATAACTCAATGCACTCGGGCAGAAAACAGTCACAAACCTCAATACACCCGGGTATACCCGAATTCGTGGGACTAGCCGAGCTCGAATAAAGTGTGTCGCCAGTGTAAAAGTGACAGGGAGAGGGGGCGGCAACGTTTCGGGGTACAAAGCCCCTCTTCAGGCCCATTCGCACGAGACATAAAAATGTCTGATGGTACTTCCCTTTCCCTGGACAGATATGCCTATAGAAAAATGCACAAAAACAATGAGCAACCGGGATAAATGTACGCGTCCCTTGACAAAGCTCTCTGAAAAGTGTGAAACGTTGGTGGGGCTTTTTTGCCCTTTTCTTGTCCTCATGACCATTAAATAATTATTTTTTATGGGAAACGCACTCTCCTGTTTGTTTATTTTTCTCTGGACATTTGTTGTAGTGCTCCACCATTCTTCCTTTTCCTCTTGTCATACCTACTGGACGGAAGCACACCTAAGGACCCCCACTGCTGGATTGCATGGACGTTGCAGCTTCAAAAGTGAGTCACTTGCTTGCTACATGTTTTCCTGGCTATGATCTTTAATGAGATTTTGGTATTATCTAGGGTGAGTTATATGCTTATGACTCCTGGTGTTAATGTGTTTCAATTTCTCACTATGTGGTGAGTTCACTATCCAGGAGTCTACACCCAAAACCTGTTGTCTTCAATCAAATATTTATCTTGGGGATCCTTCTACAATTATTCTTTATTCATTCAATTATATTTTCTGTGTGGTGAGATCACCAGAGGGAGACCCTCCTATTTGGAAGAGGACGCCATCGCTACGACTTTGGCGCTGGACACTGACGGGTCCTCTTCAGTTGTTCTGCTGTACCCGGGTGCAGGAGCTCAGGGCAGGTACAGTCACCAAGTGCACCAACATTACCGGTACCACACAGGCGCTGATCACGCCTAAGGGGTGGGTTGCGGAACTCTTGAGACACCTGGGTTTAGGGTGTGGGTCTATGGCCCTAAGAGGTCAGAGTTATAGAGTGACACTTTCATATGGTTGATCTATATTGTTGTAGTGTGTTTATCTGCATATAGTAAACTGTTTTATATATATACACTGGTGTATGTGGTTACTCTATGTGGGTCCTGTGTCAGAGGTCCTTCTACACACTAGAATCCTGCACAGGTGGAGGCGCTGTATATTGTGAGTAGCATTCCAGAGGATACACCCCAGGTTCCCATCAGTGGAGGCTAAGGCCTCCTGTGAGCCTGACAGGTAACGTACCACACCTGGTAATACATCTAGATTTCCCCACACAGTCCCTACTTGCGATTTGGGGGGGGGAAGTGTGTTACACATATAACTATTAAGAACATACCAAACACTTTTACACACATCTTAGTACAATATTACCAGTTCACATTTCAGTGACTGTAATTATATGAAAGTATATGTGAATCTGTGGAAGCAAAATACATACCATTGCACTGTAAACCTTAACGTAAGGTACATACAAGCATGTTGTATCATGTCACCTTATTATAGGTCCATTCATGCGTACTGCATCAGACCCAACTCCCCCTCTGAGCCAGTCTCCACCTGGTAAGACAAAAATATGTGACTTGTCCAAACGTTATTCACAATATTGTTTATTAGTCACATACTTGGAGAATAATATAAATGTACAGTAACTAAGTTTGTGAATGAGAGCTGTAAAGACTTAGCAATGGACAAATCACACATACGGACAGATTACTGATGCTATTGAATTACACATATTGTAACTTAGCATGAAATGTTATGTAAGTAGGAAGTGCATGTTATTTGAAATAAGCATCACTTAATATTTCTGTAATTATCACATTCCATAATAACATCTCACATGTCATTCAATGTTTCCATAAGGCAGTAGTTTGGCAAAAATGACACCATAAAACATATCATCTACTATTGCATCTTAAAGAAAGATATATTTCTTTGAAACTTTATTATAGGTCCATCATTGCATGGAACTGTTCCGACAAGCCCGCCACTGGGAACATCTTCAGCAGGTAAGCAAATTTAGTAAAATTCCTACACTTTACAGAAACAGTAATGTTTCACTTGTCACATATACTGTAGTACCTTTTCCATTTAGTTAATGCAATAATGTGCAATATAAGTGTAGCACTGTTGGGTTATGCTAGAATGTTCTTATTAAGTCCTGGTCCATACAGGGAGGTAAGGGGTTACATCCTCTTACAGGCCCTAGTTAAGTAACTAATTTCAGGTCACTTATTTAATATTACATTTTTCATGTTGCAAATGATCTAGATGGTGATTGACTAGTTTATGCTTTCCAAAAGTAAACATGTGAAGTACAGTGACCTACACTTCTGAAGTACAGGCATACCCCGCTTTAAGTACACTCACTTTAAGTACACTCGTGAGTAAGTACATATCGCCCAATAGGCAAACGCCAGCTCACGCATGCGCCTGTCAGCACGTCCTGAACAGCAACACCGGCTCCCTACCTGTACCAAAGCTGTGCGCAAGCGGGGAGACTATAGAGCCTGTTACAAATGCATTATTTACATCAGTTATGCACGTATATGATGACTGCAGTACAGTACATGCATCAATAAGTGGGGAAAAGGTAGTGCTTCACTTTAAGTACATTTTCGCTTTACATACATGCTCCGGTCCCATTGCGTATGTTAATGCGGGGTATGCCTGTATGTCTTTACTGTACATAAAAGAAAACAGGGTCATGTAGTGAAATTACATCACAACTTATACAATGTTGATTAGAAATGTTACCTCACAGATGTAACGCAACATATCTTTGAAAATACCAATATTAACCAACATTGATTTTATTAACGATTTATCACTAGCTAAATGTTATAAATAAATGTAGTGTTATTATTACATCACTATATTTAAAAATACAGTAAATGTAATTTTAACAATAGCTACAGTACTTCAGGACGTCAGGACCCACTACATATACCAACTTCTGTATCGTCTGCTGAGGCTGATGACAATATGACCCCTGCAGACCCTGAAGAGGAATACACATTCATTTTGGAGCCCGTACCGATGGAGGTGAGGGATCAGGTACTTATGAAAAACAATTCAAATGTTATCAGGTGGTCTACAGGGCTAACGCCAGCTTGAAGTAGGTCATAAATCATTTACTAAAAATCTTCAGTTAACCCTGTTCCGATAATTATTGTAAACGATACGAATGCATATTTTTACTAAAATCCACTATCATGGCGATTTGTACAGGTTGCAATATTGTTTAACACATGGGATAAAAATGTACCTTTTTCTTGCAGTGCAACTGGAATGTATACTCATTTTTTTTAATTACTTAATTTTGGCGATACCGCAATTTTTGCTTAACGCAGTTTGATGTATCCAGACCAATGGTGGATGTTTTCACCAATGAGATACTATGCTTGCATGCAACTGCTCATGAAGCCAAAAACAGAATGCATACAGGGTTTGTGTTTATAGCAAAAATTAATAAATGCTTTCCAGCTGTCTTCATTAATTATTTTGACGTTAGAATATTTATAAAGTGACCTTTATTTAAAAAGGTTCATCTCATTATAAACTATTTTCTGTTGCATTTATTATTTTTAAAGTGTTGCTTTTTATTTAGTTTAATACTGTGTTTTTATAGTTTCGAATGAAAACACATCTGTATTTGTATGTACTGTATCATTTTGTAGATTAAAACAATGTATGGATTAATTTAGGAATAAATCTTTAATGGAACTCTGCAGACACTCCATTTATATTAGTTTTCTTGATTTTAACATGTATTTAATAGTATTATTTATTGGTGGTGCCTTTACCGTCAGCATCTCACAACCATGAGACAAGCTGTAAGCAAAAAAAAAAAAAAAACATTAGATGAAGCAGCAAATGTAGACAGCAACAAAGTGTAAACAAATTAATTGACTAAAATAATCAATCATTGGACCGGATACATCAAGCTGCGGTAACCTAAAAATGTGGTATTAGCGCCAAAAAAGTGCCTTAATTTTGTCGTGCAATAATTAAGTAATAATCCCCGAAGAACAGGGCATTACTGGCCAACAATGCCCAGGCTGGAAGAGTTGAAGGCCTGAGGCGAAGCCAAGGGACTTTAACCCAGCCAGGGCATTATTGGCCAGTAATGCCCTGTTCTGAGGGGATTATTACTATTCTAGGCTAAATGAAGACTTTTTTCATAAATAATAAACACTTTTGTATAGTTATATAGATTTTTTTATTCAAATAAAATGGTAAATACATGAATCCACCTCTATATACTCTTACACTTCAGATATCTATATCCACACACTGCCGCCCCCTCTGTGTGTACACACACACACACACACACACACACCTCTACACACACACAGCAGATCTACACACACAAACTGCTGCTAAACACACACACAGCACCTCTACACACATAGTAGCTCCACACACACACACACACACACACACACACACACACACACACACACACACACACACACACACACACACACACACACACACACACACACACACACACACACACACACAAACACACACACACACACCAAAGCACCTCTACACTCACAACACAGCACCTCTACAACACACACACACACACACACACAACAAAGCACCTCTACACTCACAACACAGCAGCTCTACACACAACACAGCAGCTCTACACACACAACACAGCAGCACCACACAAACACACACACACACACACACACACACACACACACATGCTCTACACACACAAACTCTGCTGCTACACACACACAAACTCTGCTGCTACACACACAACAGCACAACACAACACACACTGCTGCTGCTATACCCATAACCACTGCTACTGACACACACACACACCACAGCAGCTCTACACACACACACACACACACACACACACACACACACACACACACACACACACACACACACACACACACACACACACACACACACACACACACACGCTCTACACACACAAACTCTGCTGCTACACACACAAACTCTGCTGCTACACACACAACAGCACAACACAACACACACTGCTGCTGCTATACCCATAACCACTGCTACTGACACACACACACACACACACACACAACACAGCCGCTCTACACACATTCACACAAACTGCTGCTACACCCACATGCAACTGCACAACAAACACACACACACACACACACACACACACACACACACACACACACACACACACAAAAATGCAGCCACTTACTAAACTTTGCAGACTCTCCCCCCCCTCCCCCAATTCAACTGAATCTGCTCAGAAAATCTGAGTCAGCTCGGGAGGGGGAGGAGTGGCTTGGCACCACTGAGTCTGCTCGGGACCCAGAGTTGAAAGCCTCAGGGATTCCAAGGTGTTAGAACAGGAGGAGTACTGTAGTTATACTTGAGTACCTCCGTCAGGGGCTAACAAAGGGTTATCCGGCAACCATTTGCCCTGCCCAAGACACTGCGGAGCAGGGACAGCGGGTGGGCTTGATATGCTAAGAGGCAGAGGTGCCAGGTTGGTGCATGCCCCATAGCAGAATCCAAATTGGTACCCACCCGGCGAATCGGTGATAGGCTGGGAGGAGAATTCCCACGCGCTGATTGGTTGTAGTGGTTTCTGAATGGGACTCTAAAACCTATAAGAAACCTTGCAGCCAATCAGGACCTCAGATTCCAAGCGCCAAACAGTAGCAAATTCAAGTTGCTCTGTGCGAAATAGACAGGAGCCGGCTTCCGAGATTTTTACTCAAGAAATTTTCTAACTCCCGCCTTTGTGGGATGTAGCAGTCGTGGCTGGGATTGCATGCCAAATTGCATTCCAGGACTTTCGTGAGTACCTCCTGGTCATTGGAAAGGGCTCCTACAGAGGTCGGCTGTTAACATTTTATTACAAGGAAGATTTATTTTGTTCACCCGTTCCCAGTAAGTGTGTTTTTAGTTCAAATTTTGTTGCATTATGTGTATGTCTAATCCTGGAAAAAATTACATTTTTTTTTACTGCTTCGTCTTGCTCAATCAAATGATCACGATATAAAAGGTGTTAATAAACCTTGTCTCCCATGACACCAGCCCTGTCCTTCTTATGTATATAATGGACAATATACTGCCCATTATATACCTAGGCAAGATAAGGTAAACCAACCTGAAATATATAATAAAATAGTACTATTAACTTAGTAGTCCATGCGTCAACTAGCTTACCACAAAGTGGTTAATAAAAACCAAAAATAAGACTACTTATCCCCATGGAAAAACGTAACGCCTAGTTAAGCATTTTGCCATGCAAGGCTTTACTAACCGCTAAGGTAATTAAGGGGTTAACCTGTCTAGCCAACCCTCCGCCCCCAACCTCCCAGAATGTCCTGACCACCCTCCCTGGGAAAACTACCAACAGAACATACCACCCACATAGAATAATGCCCAATATCCCTATTAACCCACCTTCATTACCTTGCTGGTTCACTGCTACGGCCACCACCCCCTGGAGGCGTAACCATCGACCCCATGGAAAATACCTCCATCACCTATCCGCCCTAGCCTTAACAAGAAACTCCCCCCACAGTAATGAGCAATAGTCCTAATAGGCAATTGTGCCTAACATGAATTTGGCCCATTGAAAAGCATACAAATAAACATAAAACAAAATATACATTACAATACATGATACATAATGAATACTAAGGGGCCTATGCCATAAGCGTCGATAAGCCACTTATCGAGCACTTGTCAGACAAAATGCCTACTGCTATTCAGTAAGCCTCAATAAGTGGGTGATAAAGGCACCAACAATTTCAGCGGTCATAAAAAAAAAAATCGCCAAGTGAGCGGTGATATGTCACTTATCGCCAGGTTCTCAAACTTGTGCAATTATAGTAGCCACGATTAGATTATTGAGTCTAATCGCAGCTCTAGAATAGTGAGATTCTCCCAAACTCCTCACGCCAGGAAAAGTTGGCGTGAGGATTGTGAGATGCTGCTGAGAGGCGGCGATACAGAACTTAGAAAATAAAATGCTTTTTTTCTGCATCAGATTGATGCCGGGGGTCACCGCAGCTGATATCCATCAATATCAGCACTGGAGACCCCCATTATGAATCCCAAGAAATAAAAATACATTTACAGTCAACTTCATTACCTTAGCGGTTAACCGCTTACCTTCCCACTACCCACCAAGGGCCAAATACCCCCTTCACCCACCACCGCTACCCACAATAAACACTAATACCCACCTCCTCTACCTCCTCTACCCCCACATGATTGATACCAGAGGCTGCGGGGGTCCTCAGATGGTCCCCGGGGGTGTCTCTGGGCCCTCTGTTTGCCCCGCGGGTGTCCAGGGGTCCTCATGTGGTTCTCTTGTGTCTGGGGACCCTCGGGAGGTCCCAGCGGGTGTCTGTGGTCCCTCGGGTTGTCCCCGTGGGTGTACAGGGGTCCACAGGTGGTCCCCGCAGGTGGTCCCCGCAGGTGTCCTGAGGTCTTGGGATGTCACCGCAGGTGTCCTGGGGTCCACAGGTGGTCCAGGTGGGTGTCTGGGGGCCCTCAGGTGGTCCACACTGACCTGCGGTACCAATCCTTTGGAAAAATTTTTTTGCAATACATTGAAATAAATACCCCCCACCCTCTCTCCCCTCCACCCTCTCTCCCCCCCACCCCCCAACACATACTGTAATGGGCAAAATAACTATTATCCAGATATAGAGAATAGTGCATTTGCCCATTATAAAATAAAACATTAGCCATCCAGCATAAATAAAGTAAATAAACAATTCTACATGAAGGGCATCCTCGTCAGCATACTGCAGGACCATGTCCTCCAATTTTGGATGGCTTGTTTTTAGTACATTTTAGGATTGGTTAGTGTTAAAAATGAATTATTTGTTTTGTTGGCTACTGGTTTAAATTCATTAACTGTTTTGTTGGTTAGTGCTTTTATTTATTAAATAGATTGGTTGGCTAGTGCTTTTATTTATTTAATTGGTTAGCTAGTGCTTTTATTTTTTTAATTGGGGTGTTTAGGTGCTTGTGTATATCTTTTATTATTGTGTATTTTTGGCCTTCGTGATTTTTTTATTAGGGTGACCATTGACTTCTATAGTGGCTTATCATGCCCATATTACTGTATATGGGTATGATGTACCTCTATGCCAATCAATGGGTATAGGGTGGGTATAGTGGTCCTGGGGTGGGTGGTTAGGCTTCCCAGGTAGGTAGCGAGGGAGGGCTGGTAAACCGCTTAGGTGATTAAGGGGTTAGGGGTCATTAGATTGTATTTTTTTCATGTATTCTTACTGACATCGGAGGACATGGACCTGCAGTATGCTGATGAGGATGCCCGTCAGGATGGCAGGGGTAAGTAGAAACGTTTATTTACTTTATTTATGCTGGCTGGCTAATGTTTTATTTTATAATGGACAGATGCATTATTATCCCTATCTGGATAATAGTTATTTTGCCCTTTACTGTGCTATATGTGTTGGGGGGGAGAGGGGTGTATTTATTTAAATGTATTGGGGAAAAAATTGCCACAGGATTGGTTCTGCAGGCCAGCGGGGACCACCTGAGGGCCCCCAGACACCTGCGGACACTTGGACACCCACAGGGACCACCCATGGGCCCACAGACACCCGCATGGACCACCTGAGGACCTCTGTACACCCGTAGCCTCTGGTATCAATCATTTGGGAGTAGAGGAGAGGTGGATATTAGTGTTATTGTGTTTTTAATGTTTATTGTGGGTAGCAGATGTTTTAATATAAATGTTAATACTTGTTAAGATGAGCAGGGGGTCTCTGAAGCAGAACTGCATTTATTTGGGGCCTGGGGACCCCCTGCTTCCCGAGATACAGGCCCCGTTATGGGCTGCCGGTATCTTCTATGCATTTAAATGTCCCGCGTCACATGATGGTGGGAATAAAATGCATAGGAGATACCGGCACCCATAACACGGCCTGTATCTCGGGAAGCAGGGGTCCCCGGACCTGAAGTCAACTCGGTTCTGCTCCAGAGACACCCTGCTTATCTACACTAGTATTCATTTTTTAATTAAAAAAATATTAATTTCGGGCGAGATTTGCGCAGGGAGAGGTGGATCTCTCTGAGCAGCTCTCTCTGCAGCCGGAAAAAGAATCGACGGGTAATGACTTTTCAGAGAGGCGATCATTACGCCACTGGCTACTCGTCCATTTTGGGAATTTTGCTATCACAGGTAATCGAGGATTTCTGGATTTCATGATAGCAATGCTCAAAACCAGGAGATTTAAATGGCCCAGCGATTTTTTTTTATGAACGCTTATAGCATAGGCCCTAAGGCCATTAAATCCCTCCGGGGGCGTGGGGCTCCCTTCTCCCACTTCTGACATCACTTGTGGCAGGATGACCATGATTAGTGAAGAGGCAACACAGTTCTTCTTGTAAAATAATATGCTGGTGGTTTTATTTGTCCTTAAACATAACAAAACAAGGGGTGCTCTGTCCCTTTAAGTGAAACAAAAACATTTTTTTAAAAAGCCTATCCCCACGTTAGGGAAGCCAACTAAACAAGGTTAAGCCTATATACCGAGCTGGTTAGCTAAATTAAACCAGACCAACAATATTTGATGATACCACTTGGCTCCTTACCTGGAAGCTTTTTTCCATTCAGGACAGCATAAGTCTGAGCTGTCTGTGTCTGTCTGTGTCTGTCTGGGTCTGTCTGGGTCTGTCTGGGTCTGGCTGTCAGTTCTCCTCTGTCCTTTCTCTGTGTCTGAGAGAGGCTGCTGCCCCAGAGGCATTTCCTCTTCCCCTTTTTAAAGCAGGTGAGCTCACTTAATTAGGATCACCTGTGGCCTGTCTAAGGCTGCGTCCATAGATGGACAAGCAGCGCTGAGGCGTGCGGACGCTCAGCGCTGAGCCCCTGCATCCTCAATGAGGATGCCTTGAGAGGGGGCTCACGCGAGCGTCCGCAGGCGTGCTCAGGCTTTGGAGTTTTCAGCCGAGCGCCAAGCTGTTTTTCAGCGCGCTGTCGGCTGAAAATATCCAATCAGCCTTAAGCAGCGTCAACGTCACGGCGCCGTGACGTCGGCGCCGTGACATTGATGTCAGTGCGTCGCGGGCGATTGGCCCAGCGACGTCACTGCCCGCCTCCAATCACCTCCCCCCGGCTCCCTTCGCGCACGCTGGCTCGCCTGCAAGTCCGTGCAATCGCGCTGACTGAAGCAGGCGAGCCTCAGCGTTAGCGCGCCTCCGCTCTCCCCACCCCTCTATGGCCCGGGCCTAACTAGTGGAGTTAACTCATCATATACTGGAATGCAGGCATAATGCAACCTCCTACTAACATATACAGAGTCTATGACTCTGTCACTATATATCTATATATATATATATATATATATATATATATATATATATATATATATATATATATATAGATTTATAGTGCAGAATAAATGAGTTCTTCAGTATTCGGTGATACCTTTTTTATTGGACTAACAATTTATGTCATAGGACAAGCTTTCGAGAGTTATCCTCTCTTCTTCAGGTCATGCAATACTGATATACAAAGGAATCTGGGGCTAAAACAGTGTGGAGAGAGGGAAAAAAAACAACAGATATTTACTGTATATAAGGTAGGGTGTTAAGTGTTTGAAGCCAGGGGACAGTGTCAAAGAAAGGTGGGGAGGGGGAGTGATACTGGGGGGGAGAGAAAGTGTGGATAAGAATAGAGGCAAGCAGGATAATTACAAGCAATTTGGATAGGGTGTGTGAAAACCCATGTCTGCATTAAGTCTTTTGGTTTTGGTGTCAAAGAGTCTTATCATTCTGAGTTCAAATGTTTTCCGTTCTTGGGTGCTTTTAAACATTCCATTGAGGATTTTGATTTTTAGATCATTTATGGAATGATCTGGTTGTGCGAAGTGATGTCCCCTCGGTGAGCAGTATCTTCCTTCTTCGTGATGGAGTATATAGTGTCTGTGCATATTCATTCTTCCTTGTAGTTTTTGGCTGGTTTCCCCAATGTAGCAACCTTGGTCACATTTGTTGCACTGAATCATATACACTAAATTCCTGGATGTGCAGCTGTATGATCCTTTAACATTGAATGTTCTATGGTTGTGACTGGCTGTGGGATCCTGGCAAATATGTTTGCAGAGTTTGCAGCGTTTGTTGCTGCACGGTTTTGTGCCATTATCCATGTCTTTAAAATCGTTGTGAAGTTTTCTGCTGACTAATTTCTGTTTGAGGTTTGGTGGTTCCCGGAATGCAAGAATGGGAGGTTTGGGAAAGATTTCATTTAATGGCGCATCCTCTGTCAGCATGGGTTGCAGATCTTTGATTATTTTTAGTATACCCTCTAGGGCAGGGTTGTATGTGGTCACTAGTGGTATGCGTGTGGTAGGTTCTTTCTGTCTGTATTGTAGCAGGTGTTCTCATGGGGTTTTTATTGCAGATGTAATAGTTTTGGCAATGGTCTTGGTTTGTATCCCTTCTGTCTGAACGATTCGGTCAGGGTTGTGAGATGTCTGTTTCTGTCTTTAGTCAGAGCATATGCAGTGGTATCTTATAGCCTGGCTGTGTATGATACCTTGTTTTGTATGAGTGGGATGGAAGCTGGAGTTGTGGAGGTAACTGCATCTGTCAGTAGGTTTCTTGTATACAGATGTGTGTAGTTTGCCATCTTTCAGTGTTACTTTAGTATCTAGAAAGATTACTAGGTTTGCCGAATAATCCATTTTGAGTTTAATTGATGAATGGAATGAGTTCAGGGACTCATGGAATTGTTTTAGGTTTTCTTCACCCTCTGTCCATATTATAAACAGGTCATCAATGTATCTGTAGTATTTGTAGGGTTTGTAGAGCCATGTAGTTAGGAATCTTTGTTCAAGATTTGCCATGAAAAGATTGGCATATTGCGGTGCCATCTTGGTACCCATTGCAGTTCCCATTAGTTGTAGGTACATTTCCTTGTTGAAGCTGAAGTAGTTGTGTGTGAGGATGTATTCTATCAGTTTGGTAATTACATCAGCGCTGTAGTTCTGATCCATTGGAGATGTTGTAAGGAAATGCAGGCATGCCTCAATACCATCCTTGTGGGGGATGTTGCTGTAAAGGGATTCTACATCCATGGTAACTAGCAGTGTGTTGGATGGTAGTTGGTTGATGTTGTTAAGATTATTGAGAAAATCTGTGGTATCTTGTATGAAGCTGTTGGTGCTTCTGACTAAAGGTTTGAGGATATTCTCCACTAAGCCTGATATTTGTTCCGTGAGTGTATCCATACCTGTTATAATTGGTCTGCCGGGATTTCCTGGTTTGTGGATTTTGAGAAGCATGTATAAGATCCCAACTCCTGGGTTGTCAGGTATTAGTTGCTTCAATTGTGGTTGCAGGTGGTTAGGGAATGTTTGAATGAGATTCATGAGTTGTTTTGTATATTCCTGGGTTGGATCATACGTGAGTTTCTTGTAGTAGGTGTTGTCTGTGAGTTGTCTATTGCCTTCTTCTATGTATTTATTTGTGTTCATAAGCACCACTGCGCCTCCTTTATATATATATATATATATATATATATTTATATATATATATATATATATATATATATATATATATATATATATATATATATGGGTATGCACCTTAACCCTGGCTGTGCCCAAAGCTGTGACCATGCAGCAAGCTTAAGCCTATAGGGAACCATGTTAAAAATGGTTTTTAAAGCAAAAAGTGGCACTGTGTGCTCATTTGCATGTCATTCCCCAGAATCCCTTGCTGCAGTGGAAGTGCTGTGTGCTGGTTGATAATGGTGAAAGGCGGGGTTGCAGACCTGCCTAAGACATGCAGATGAGCCTACAGTTGTATTTACATTTTTATATATATATATATATATATATATATATATATATATGCAAATACAACTGTATGCTCATCTGCATGTCTTAGGCAGGTCTGCAACCCCGCCTTTCCCCATTATCACCCAGCATACAGCACTTCCACTGCAGCAAGGGATTCTGGGAAATGACATGCAAATGAGCACACAGTGTCACTTTTTGCCTCTAAAACCATGTTTAACATGGTTCCCGATAGGCTATATATATATATATATATACACTAATTCTAATATAGTTGAATAAAAAAATAATACTAAACTCATGATAATACTAATCTAACAAAATAAAAATATAATAATGAAAAAATAGTAAAATTAACAATACTAATAATAATCAATCTATATATAAATAGATAGCAAAATAAAGAGGATAAAAGAAAAACAATGATACTCATACATAACATCCCTTAATTTATTGAGAACTCAGTACATATATCTGCATTGTAATACTATTAAAATAATAATATGTCTAAGAATTTCATAAGAAATGATGTAACTCTCAATCCATGTTTATACCCTCAGGGGTTAATGTTCAGGGAACAGATCCAAAACATCTCTGCGATTTAGCATGCCCAATCTATCCCCCCTCTGATATGTGGGGGACATGTTCAAATGCAGAAAAAGGGAAAGGTTTTAGTTCACCCAATGGACACCTACTGTAGTTCAATGTCTATAAACAGGATATCTACTGAAATATCTTTGTGTCGAATTGATCTGAGATGTTCTATTATACGTGACCTAAGTGCACAACAGATTAAGTAGACCACAAAAGACATATTGCAATTCAGGAAAGACTGTATCTTAAATAATTTTTTTGTATTTCTACATTCAACTGTTTTGATTTGTTTCATATACTGTATGAACAAACTGAACAAGTTCTGCATCTAAAACTGCCCTTTGAAATATTAATTCTACTGATATTCTTTCTTGAATCAATCAGGTTTGGTGAAAGATGTGAGGCCAAAGTTGTTGCCTTAGTGAATACAAATCTTGGACCCTGTGATACTCAAGGTTTTAGTTCCTTATCCAACTTAAGGATATCCCAATGCTTTCCAATAATAGCTTTAATTTTATTAGCTTGTCTGTTGTATTGCGTTATAAACAGAGGGGGTAGCTGTTCACTGGTTTGATCTAATGCTTGAGAAGAACACAGCCTTCTTTTAGATTTATTTTTTTTAATACCCGATTTCATAAGATCAGTTCTATTATTCTAGTTTGCATGATCATATGCCTCCTGTACATCTTTCATATTGTAACCTCTGGATATGAATCTAGATGTAAGTTCACGTGATGGTATAACAAAGGATTCTTGGTCAGAACATAACCATTTTATTCTTAAGAACTGATCCTTTGCAATACCCTTTAAAAGTGCAAGTGGGTGGCCACTATCGGCTCGTATGTGTTTCTTGAGTTTAGTTTTCTGAATACACAGTTTGTATATTTAAATCTATGTCAATATATAATAGAAGATCTAGATACTGAATATGATGGTGATGAAAAGAATATGTAAAATATATATTATATGTGTTATTATTTAAAGTGTTAATAAAGGAAATTAAAGACTCCTAATCCCCATCCCAGATAAGAATGAGGTCGTCAAAATAGCTCCTATAAAAAAATTATCTTATTTCTAAAGGTGTTAGTGTCACCATAAATGTGTAAATATTCACACCACCCCATAAATAAATTTGAATATGAAGGTGCAAAAGAAGTGCCCATTGCTGTGACAAGTGTCTGTAAGTAAAATAAATTGTCAAACAAAAATAATTATGGGTAAGTATAAAGTTAATAGCCTGAAGTAAAAAAAATAGATTGTGCTGGTGAAATATTAGAAGCACCCAAAAAGTGTTGTACTGCCTGAATACCATGATGATGACTAATGATAGTAAGCTAAACTCAGGGAAGAAAGGATCACCCGACGCAGGGGAAAATATGTGACCAAGCAGTCAGAAGAAAGACTGTGCTTGGAAAAAGTCCTCCTCGAAGTCTTCCTCGAGCGACTGAGGAGTGCTGAACTCAAGCACCTTCTGGAGCAGACACTATTAACCTGGAGAAAGGGCTCCAATTGCAGCAGGACTCTGGGTTCTCATCCTCCATCCACTCTCATTTAAGCTGCAGGGATATCCCGAGTGAGAGTGGAAGGATGGGCTTCGCCCGTGGTAAGCCCAAGTTTCCCGCAAACATGGGAGCTATGTAACAGGGACTTATCCTTGTTGAAGAAACTGCCTCTAAATCCATAAGGAAGCTGGTTAGGTGCAGTCAGGCAATTGACCAGACTCAACCTGCCTAAATAGGACTCTAAGAAAAAGCCTCTTGCTGGAACCATGTGAGAGATTTTCATCAGCACACAACAGTGCCGACATGAGATGGTTTTGAATATACATGAGGACTGTGTATTGACAGCAAGACACAAGGGGACCAGACCTCTTTTCCTGGATGCAGAGAACCCAGGAACCTGCCAGAGGCTGGACCCTCAAGCATACCAAGACACTTGGACACCACTGACCTGAAGGGCCACCTGCTTTAAGGTACCACTGAGACTTTGTAGTGATATGCTGGAAAGGGGATTATCCTCCCAGTCTTGTAAGAGAGCGACTGGGGGAAGTAAGTTAGCCCGTTCCGCCTCTCTGAAGTGGCATCACTTCACTTGAAAAAGGCAAATATAGAGGCCGAAACGTCATTTTCTAATGGCTTAATTAATTCATTTTTCTAAACACAACCGTATTGCCTAGATTTGATTTTCTGCATCGTATTACGTCTTGATTAATCACAGGTTTTCCCCAGGAGCACCCGTAAGAGTATTAATCTTCTTTATTTTTGGGGTGCAGCATATACTCATATTTTTCCTTGACATCACAGAAACATCCGGCAATGTCACAATATCACATGACAGTCCACGCTGCACAGTGCTTCATCATGTTCCAGAGGAACTTACCATGTCCAGAGTCCTGGGGAAAACTTAGACGGTCATTGATCAATAAGATTATTATGAGGGAAGCAAAACCTTGTAACTCGCCTACCATACTACTGTAGAACCTTGGGGAAAAAAATTAAAAGAGAGAGAAATAAGCCTTGTAATTAATTAGCTAAATTAGTCATTTCTTCTTTAATATGTCTGTGGCAGTAGTATAAGTAGAGGGAATAGATAGTTGTACAATTTTTTTGTTCATTAACATGAAGCAAATGAAATTAGTATGGGCCATACTTTAAAAACAACAATTCCAAATAACATATATTTTTTATTGCCTGAACCAGAGGGACATGCAAAGCCAATATGTGGTATCCCAAGCTCTGTGAACCACCCACATTCCAAACAGCCCCCCTTTATAGCAATGGCTTACAGCTCTATTAGCTAAATATATTTGCTAAGGGTTTAACAATATACTGTAGTCATTTCATGTTATGTTAAACTCTCTTCGAAATTTATTGAATATAGGTTGGTTATTTTTCTTCCTGTCTCTCAAATCTACCACTTTAACTACACTAGATAACAAGTTTAGTGGCAACAGCATCCTACTGAGGCCTTGATTCACTACAGTAAAGGTTGCTTACAGTATGAGTTTAATAAGCAATATCAATTATTCAAATAGTGAGCAAAGAAACCAAAAAGTGTAAAAGGGTGCTGCTAGCTAAATTCTCTATCAATATAGCAGATTAGAAGGTGAAATGCAAAAATACTCAAACATATAAATTACCTTAACATATGTTACGTACAAAATCATAAAATAATATTAAAGTGACAACAGAATAACTTGTGATATAAACAATAAAATCCCGCAAGTGAATAAAATAATTAAACTTACTGGAAATAAACCACAGCTGACGTGAAATATCTAAATAGTGTTATCTACTGAAACACACAATGGGGGAAAATGTGATGTGAGAATTTAAATTGTAAATCAGCTCAAAACCCTTATGACGAACTGTTCCAAGAGTCCTTCCAATTGCAGGGAATTCTCCGAGATGAGGGTAGCACAGGTTCTAAACCCAGGAAAGGAGAAATTAAAGAGACAAATGTGGTGTAATATCTTCCCACCAGGCTTGGTTTACAGAGTGTATGGAAAGTCCGATTAACTCACATTTCCTCAATGTACAGGTAAAAAAGTTATAAATATAGCTCTGATCTCTGAGCTTCAGACAAACCATATACTTTCATCTGACCCCATGTGCCAGAAGAGCTAAATTAAAACCTTGCTATTTTTGCATTGGGGAAATGTGAATACATAGGACTTTGTCTACTACATCAGCTGTTGAATATACTAAAACAAATATTTTAAGTAAATGTAGCCCTGGCTGGTTTTGGGCTACCAGTCTGCCCCCCTCCTGGCAGTAAGCCCTAGTAAATGCAGACTTACCAGGAGTAATCATGGGTTTTCCCCACTTCTATGCAGCCTCAGTGAGTCACAGTGAAGGCGGTGCAACCAGGTCTTGTGTCCAATCAGGGGCACGGGGCTGGGTCTTGCTTTGCCTGTACTTAATGAGCTACACTTCCTGGTTTAGTCAGTGTTGCCTCTACCCTTGAGAGAGGCTGGTCTACCCATTACAATTGTGCAGGGCTCTGCCAATCTGTGGCCCTCCCTTAAGGGAGTGGAGGGAGACTATACCCCTTACTCCACCAGGGAGTAAGGGAAGAGCTAGGACTGCTCCTGGTGCCCATCCTGAGGGTGAAGGCCCTGGACATCCTGAGGGTGAAGGCCCTAAGCTCTGCTGTTGCTGTACCATTGAAGTGTGCTAATAAAGTGTTACTGTTTCACCACACCTTCTTGCCTGAGACTGAAATCTATCAGGGAGAAGAGTAAAGAAGTTCTCCTGCTGGGATTTCTCCCCTCATCCCAGGGGACTGCAAGAGATGGAGGCACTGTCACTGTGAGTACGATTCAGTTTATACCCCAGAAGCCTGTTCTGACATCCCCTACCACCATGCGAGAAACACAGATAAACTGTGAGCCAGCAGGTATTCACCACACTCCATGTAGCAGCAGTGTAATCTCCCAGAGTGGGGGAGTGGGGGAAATGGGCTACACAAACCACACTGATCCATCCAAATTATTGACTATGGGGATATACAGATGTAGCAAGACTTATTGTTCCTGTGCCCGCACAAAACGAAGTGCAATTCCCTGGCACATTATCACATTTTGTGGCAGACAAATGGTGTTTAGCAGCTGCCGTAGTTTTTTGTAGTAATGATAGGCGGTGCTAGTATGTCTTTAACCACAATTTAATGTATAGATGTAGCAAGACTTATTGTCCAAGACAGTGGCGAGGAGCAAGATTACAGCTGCTCAATGACTTTGTTCACCATGGTTGGTCCACATGGCAATGCTTTACTATCCACAAAGCTGGCACAGAAGGGTAGGTAGTGCAGTTGTACATTTATATTAACCCCTTTTGTAGCACTTTTTGGTCAACTAGTCATGGAGACCCATGACTAGTTGACCTGTGGGCTACTAAAGGGTTAATTTGTACTGTAACATATTTTAATTACTATTTCATCATCTATTTCAGGTTGGTTTAGCCTATCTTGCCTACAGATGTATTAAGATTTACTGTCTGCGTTACCTCGAGACACTAAGTCTAAATCCCCTGCAATTATTTACATTTTGCAGGGTGATCGCAAAAAAAGTCGGGAGTGCGCGACAACGGCAAAAAAATAGTTTTAGCGTCAGTTCTAGTACTCTACAGTAATAATAGGCAGCGCTAATGTTCTAATCTGTGTCTTTAATCTAAATGCAATGTAACCTATCCCTTATTCCCGTTCATTTCATATGATGATGTGATACAATCGATTTATTTAATTGTAAACCACCATATATTCCCCTAAAAACATCAGATGGCTAAAATATTTTTTTAAAGCATGACTTTTTAAAAATAAAATTAGATTACAGTTAATGACAGTTTAGAGATAAATAACAAATAATTTATGAAATAATATAATCTTTTTCCAAATATACAATCTTCAACCGACATCTTATTCGGTTTGGCTCTTGTGCAGTTTCACTTATTATTTTAATAATAATCCCTTCAGAACAGGGCATAACTGGCCAATAATGCCCTGGCTGGAAGAGTTGAAGGCTCGAGGCGATGCCGAAGGACTTTAACCCAGCCAGGGCATTATTGGTCAGTAATGCCCTGTTCTGAGGGGATTATTACTATTATAGGCTAAATGTAGGCTTTTTTTTTTTCATAAAAGATACACTTTTGTAGTCATATAGATTTTTCTCAGCATGATTGTCTACATTCTTATGCTTTTACTGCAAGTTTATTAAAAGGAAATTACATACACACAGCCCCCTCTATATACACAGACGCGAGCACACACGCACAGACACACACACTGCAGCCCCCTCTATATACACAAACATACTCTGCAGTCCCCCCTACACGCTCTGCAGCCCACAAAACACCCTCCTCTACACCCACAAAACACACTGCAGCTCTCCTCCACCCTCTACACTCACAACAAAGACTCAACAGCCCCCCCTCTATACCCACAAACACAAACATACTGCAGCCCCCTGTAAACCCACAAAACTGCAGACACACATACCAAAACACACACTGCAGCCCTCCTCCACCCTACACACACACACACACACACACACACACACACACACACACACACACACACACACACACACACACACACACACACACACACACACACACACACACACGCCTCCTCTACAACCACAAAATACACTACAGACATACACACACCAACAAAACAGACTGTTGTCCCCTCTACATCACAAAACACACCAGCAGCCCCCTCTACACCCCCTGCAGCCCCCTGTAAACCCACAGCCTGCAGACACACACACACACACACAAAACACTCTGCACCCCTCCACCCACAAACCACACACTGCAAAAATATACACACAAACCAACAAAACAGGCTTTGACAACTCTACATCCACAAAAACACACCAGCAGTCCCCTCCCTACACCCACCGCAGCCCTCCTGTAAACCCATACACTGCAGACACAAACACCAACAAAACACTCTGCACCCCTCCTCCACCCACAATACATACACTGAAGACACACACTGCAGCCTGCCCTCTACACCCACAAAACACCCACACCAGACACACACCAACAAAACACTCTACTGCCCCCTCTACAACCACAAAACACACACCAACTGAAGACACACCCACCAATAAAACTCTGCTGCCCCCCCCCCTTTACACACACAAAACAGATACTCAAACCTTTCCCCTCACTCTCCTGTGCGGAGCTCTCTACAGGCAGGGTGGGGGAGGAGTAAGTGCCTTGCTGCTGCCTCCTGTCCAATCACTTCCCCTGTCTGAGTGCTGATCTCACTCATTCTGAATGAGAACTAAAAGCTGAATGGCTGAAAAACTTGGCAGAGTTCCAAACATTCTGGGCCATTACTGATTGGATAATGCCCGGAATTTTAATCAATCAGAGAGCAGGGATTTCAATAATGCCCGGAATTAACCAGCTTTAGCCTATAATTATTAATAATCGAGAAGACATTTCTGTGCATGCTTGTACTATAGAACTTGTATAGAAGGTATATGAGTGTTCTTAATTTCACCAGTTATTCTATTGCCTGACAGAGCTGTAAAGATGATCCTCTGGGTGACTGGTGGTTGACGCCATGACGGTTGGCGTCTCTATCCGTATTTAATGATTGTGGACCCTGATGAAATCTGATGTACAACATTTTCTTTGCAGCTGTGGGGTGCCACGTGCCTGTTAGACAGGAACAGGGTTTGGACTGCAGCTATACAAAATATTTTCTATTTTCTGGCCTCCGTTGCACGCTAAGTATCTAATTATGCTGACACATGGTTTTTCTCTTTTTCTAGCAGTTGTATTTAGCCAGCGCATGTCATGTCCCTAGTGTCTACTAAACACATATGTCTTATGGTGATATGATGGGACTACCAGTCAGGTTGCATTGGGTATTTTTAATGTGTGCTATTTAGCATTTAAGGGGCACTTGTTCAGGGACTAAGAGAGAACAAGTATTACCTGTTTTGGTCTGCAAGCAACTGAGGATTGTGGACTTCTGTGCATCATTGCTGATGATGATCATTGCATCATCGGTGAAGAATTTGTGCCACAGTTGGATGAGGAGGAATACATACAACATTGACAATCAATGCATTTTTTGACAAATGTTTGTTTTGATTTAATTGTAATGTATTTTATTTTGTGGAGGTTTTTTTTTTTAAAGTTGCCCATTCATTGCCATTGTGGCTATGTGTGCCCCTATTGTGGGCATAGTTTACCATAGTGATAATCAATGGGTTTATTGTCTGTTGTGCCATGTATTGTACTGTTATGTAAATGTTATTGTGTATTTATTTTGTTTTGAAAACAAATGGGCAACAGTGCTATTAGCCATATTAGGAAATGGAAGAGCTCCGGCGCAACTGCGCATGACAGACTTGAGAAAACTCCCGGATGATCTTCAACAAACTTTATTGCACATCACACACTGGGGCTACACCACGATCTCCCCCCTTTTCTTTGGACTATTAGCCATATTAGACTACTGTGGTAATGGAGGTAGAGGGGATTGAGGATGGGGGTAGTTGCCCTGGGGAGGATGGTTAGTCCTCCCAGGGTGTGGGTTAACCACTAGGGTAACTATGGAGTTACTGGTCACTAGTAGTTTTTTATTTTACTGTTGCTGCCCACTGAGGAAGAAGAGGATGAGGAGGACGAATATGAGGAAGGCTGTATCCTGTTATTGGTAAGTACAACATTAATTTACTATTTGTTGGCTAACTAATGTTTTAATTTTTAATGGTCAAATGCGCTATTAAACAACAATTTAGTATGAAAGGTAAAGCGCTTACACAAAGATCCCTATAATTTGCACTATAATATTATATATACAGTAGTTGATTTTAATAATCAAGGAATACCAATATTCCTATAGAAAAGGAAAATATACCTTGTATGTACCGCTAACAATACTAAGTATTATGAAAAATAAAGTTTTGTTATTCATCATTATATACCTTTTCTGTAGGAATATTGGTATTCTTGATTATTAAAATCAACTATATATAATATTATATCTATGTACTTTGAGTGCACAGCAGAATATTATTTACACATTGAAAATATAAAGCGGCTTTTGGATTGAGCGGACGGTCACTGCTAGTGGTTTACAAATGCGCTATTATCCAGATATGGATAATATAACTTTTTCCCATTACAGTGTGTGTGTATGTGTGTGTGTGTGTGTGTGTGTGTGTGTGTGTAGGGGGTCTGGAAGTGGTTGTTGCATGGCCATTGCTCCTGTGGCTATCTATGACCCATTGTAGACAGTCTTTTTTTATAGTAATGTATTTTTAAAAATTATTGTATTTTATTGTATTGCACTGTAATGATTATTTGAATGGTCAAAAGTACTAAATAGCTAAAAGCACCATTCCTTTGTGGTGTTGGTGGTTAAGGAGGCGGGTGAAGAGGGTAGTTGTCCCGGGGAGGGTGTTTCGGCCTTGCGGTGGTTGTTAACCCCTTCACTACTTTAGCGGTTGTACTCACTAAGGTAAGGGAGGAGTTAATCCCTCCCGGGAGGCCAACCCCCACCTGTACAATACCGATGCAATTTTTCCCCCCTTGCACAATACGTACAACATTTCTCCCCCCTTGCACAATACGTACAAAATTTCTCCCCCATGCACAATACCCACCCTATCTCTCCCTCCCTGCACAATAACCACACTATCTCTCCCTCCCTGCACAATACCCACACTATCTCTCCCTCCCTGCACAATACCCACACTATCTCTCCCTCCCTGCACAATACCCACACTATCTCTTCCCCACTGGACAATACCCACACTACAGATGCAGCGGCCGTTATTCAAACATTTACCTGAGTAAAGTTTGCGTTGTGTCGCGTGTAGGTTGAGATATATTCACAAGTTTTGCCGGGACATACATAATGGCCCATCGAATTAACACAGCAGGTGGTCCCTGCTGTGTGGGTCCTACCCGGGTCTGCCTGTCTTTAATAGACGTGCAGTAATAGATAGGCTAAATCAGTCACTCTAACTGCACGCCTCTCACAGGCGATCGCGGGGGGTTTATTTAATTTTTTTTTTTTTTCAACTTAAATTTTTTTTTATTTTTGAATTGTGTGAGTACATACATGTCATGCATTCATGATAAACATTGGAGGGAAACGTGCCTCCTGCAAGTGGAAAACATGCAGCATGTGTAGTATCTGTATACTTTGGACAGACGGGGAGACAAACAGACTAACCGACAAACTACATTTAGCTCCCAGCCGGGAGGGAGAGATGGAGGGGGGGGGAATGGGAGGGGACCTCCGACCGATGTTCCGCTTCTAAACGTGTGACCGCTGGCTCTCTGCATCTGAGAAAACCGAGAGTCCGGTGGGCAACCGTTGTACCTCACACTCTCTGTCCACCTATGAACTGCGTGTGCTCGTGGACCGTCGAGGTGTCTCAGGGCCTCTTTAAGGGAGAATGCATTTTACGTCTATCAATGCCAAATCGTGGCCCTATCTACCCCCTGTATGTCTGTCTGTGCCAACCATGGTGACCAGACTTTTAAGAAATTTGTGCCAGTGTCATTGACCAGACTCGTCAATTTCTCCATCTGGCAAACTGACCAAATTCGGTTCCTGATCTTTGCGATTATTGGGATTTCATTTTGTTTCCAACGTGCTGCGATCTCCCCCCTCACCGCCGTTGCGAAATGTACCGCCAGTTTATTTGCTCCCCTGGAGAGACCTTTTTGCGGCCTGTTCAAAAGGAACCGCCATGGGTCTACGGGGGTGGATGTGCCGAGGATCCTATTCAGCCAATCATTAACTGAATCCCAGACCGGCGTAAGTTTGGGGCAAGACCACAGCATGTGCAGCAAGTCTGCTTGTTGTCCACATTGTCTTGGGCACAATGGGGAGTAGCTGGGCAGAAATTTAGCTAATTTAGTGGGGGTGTGGTACCATCTCATCATAACTTTATATGCATTCTCCCTCAAAGTCGTGCACATTGAGCTTTTTGAAGTCACCGTCACAATTTTTGTCCACTCCTCTACATCAATTTCCTCCCCTAAGTCCTTTTCCCACTTAATCATGTATCCTATTTTGTCCGTCACTGTCTTACTAGAACCGATTACTTCCCTGTACATCTGCGATGTGAGTCCCTTGGTGGATGTCCCCAAACGACAGAGCTTTTCAAAATTCGTCATTGGGATGTGGGGCTGCACTGATTGATAAAACGCTCTGAGATGGAGGTATCTAAAGAACTCGGCGTTGGGAATGTTTTGGTATTCTTTAAGTAGATCGAATGTCTGAACGCCTCGTAATCCCCCCAGATCTATTAGCCTGTTTATTTTGCCTTTTTTCCAGATAGTAAAGTCTGCGCTGGTCCGGCCCGGAGCAAAAAGTGGGTTATCCCAAAGTGGGGTCATACCTGACGCTTTATGGGTCAGACTACATCTCATACGTGTGGCCTCCCAAACCGAGAGTGAGTTGGTCATGGAGGACAGCGGCATTTTGGCACTAATCCGTGCCTTTTTGGGGAGCCAGATTAAATGTTCCAGAGCCACAGGGGAGCAAAGCTCCTTTTCTAGGGCGACCCATCTCTTTGAGTCTGGATTCGTGTGCCATTGCACGATTTGGCATAATTGCGCCGCTTTGTAGTAGGACAACAAACAAGGTACCGCCAGCCCTCCTGCTTCCGTGCGTTTACGCATAATTTGTTTTCCCACCCTCGCTTTCTTGCCTCCCCAGATAAATTTATCTATAGCTGATTGAAGTGAGAGGAAATCCTTCAATCCTATCGGCACTGGGAGGGTTTGGAAGAGGTATAGGATGCGTGGAAGCAGGTTCATCTTAACGCAGTGGATCTTTCCGATCCACGAAATATTGTGGGTGGACCATCTTTTGAGGTCCCCTCTCAAAGTCTGTGCGAATTTGGGATAGTTTGCCTGATAAAGCGTATTATAAGACTTGGTGACGTTGATCCCCAGGTATCTAATGTTTTTCGGTTGCCAATTAAAATTGAAATTTATGGCGATCTGCTTCTCCATGTGCGTGGGGAGATTAATATTCATAGCATCAGATTTGGACTGGTTTATTTTGAATCCGGAGATCCTGTTGAATCTCCCCAACAGGTCAAAAAGGTTTGGCAGAGAGGTAAGGGGTCTAGATATAGTCAGGAACACGTCATCCGCATAGAGTGCCACCTTATGCGACTGGTTTCCAATGTCTATACCCGTGATGTCTTTGCTGTCGCGTATGTGGGCGGCCAGTGGCTCCATACACAAAGCAAAGAGGAGGGGGGAGAGCGGGCAGCCCTGTCTTGTTCCGCTCTTAATTTGGAAGGGGTCCGAGACGAACCCCTGGTGGGTAACCCTTGCCAACGGATTCTCGTAGAGGGCGAAAATTGCCTTTGTTAATTTCTTTCCCATCCCAAACGCTCCAAGCGTGGCCTCAAGTTATGGCCAGTCTATCCTATCAAACGCTTTTTCTGCATCCAGACTGAGCGCCATAACTGGTATTGATCTGGCATTGGCTATTTCTAACAGATCAATGATTCGTCGAGTATTGTCTGAAGACTGTCGACCCGGGACAAACCCGACTTGATCTGGGTGCACCAGTCTGGGTAGGATGAGACCCAATCTATTGGCCAGGAGTTTGGCGTAAATTTTAATGTCCGAATTAATCAGGGATATTGGTCTGTAGCTTTTGCAGTCCAATGGGTCTTTTCCCTGTTTGTGTATTACTGAGATGGACGCTTGGAGCATATGTTGGGGGAAAGGGGTGCCTCCCAGTACTTGATTAAACATGTTGCGAAGGAACGGGGTTAAGAATTTTCCGAATTTCTTATAATAAAGATTCGAGAAACCGTCGGGACCCGGGGCTTTAGAGGGTTTTAGGTGTTTAATAACCTCCAATATTTCCTCCGTTGTAAAGTCACTACCCATTGCCTCTCTGTCCAACCTACTCAGGCCCGGTAGATTCGAGCCCTTCAAGAAATCTTTCAGAGCTTTGTCCGTGCCAGCCGAATGGGCTACTTTGTCCCCGTCATATAGTTTCGCGTAGTATGTTTTGAACTCCGCTACAATTTTTTTGGGGTTGGCCGTGGTGTCGTCTGACTCCAGCCGTAGGGCCTGGATATTATAATTACTGGTTTTAGCGCTAATCATGTTAGCCAGCAGGGTATCTGGTTTGTTTGCTTTTTCAAAGAATCTTCTCTTAGACCAACTTAACGACTTCTCCGCCTGAGAGGCCAGGAGTAGATTTAGTTTAGTCTGAGCGTCGCCAATCAGTTGGCGGGTGGCAGGGTCTGGGGTGATTTTATATTTATCCCACAGTGTCTTTAGCTCCGAGTGTTCTTTCCTGATTTTAGCGTTGCTCTCTTTTTTCTTGCGGGCCGCAATACTAATCAGATTCCCCCTTATTGTTGCTTTGTGTGCCTCCCAGAGGGTTATGTGGGAGCTAACGCTTCCTTTGTTTTCTCTAAAGAATGTTTGGATTTCGTCCCCAATCCTGATCTGTAGATCCGGGATTTTTAAAAGGGATTCATTTAATTTCCAGTTTGCTCCTGGCCTGTCCAGTCCTATCTGTGTGCACCGTAGCTCTATTGGTGCGTGATCAGACCACGAAATATCGTGGATTCCCGCATGGGCGATCTTTGGGACCAGTCTACTAGAGACAAAGAAGTAATCGATTCTACTGAATGAGTCGTGTGGGTGTGAGTAGAAAGTATAGTTTCTAGTGAGGGGATGGAGTTCCCTCCAAATGTCGACCAGCTGAAGATCCCGCAGTCCCTGTTCGAGGGCCCTGGATCCAGGATCCGTCCGGCATCTGTAGGGACCTGAGCGATCTAGGGCTGCGTTTGATACTGTGTTGAAGTCTCCCCCTATGATTAATGTGCCTTTAGCGTGTTTGCGGATAGTTTCAAAGGATGAAGCGAAGAAGGCCGGGTCTTGTCCATTAGGGGCATATATTACGGCGATCGTGATCTGTTGCTGGTTAATGGACCCTGTGAGTAACAGGAACCTACCCTCCTTGTCCTTCTTCACCTCATCCACCACCAGTCCCACCCTATTATGTACCAGTATTGCTACTCCGCGTTTTTTCACCCTTGCGGACGCTAGGTAAACTTGTCTGAATTGCTTATCAAAGTATTTGGGGAAACAGGTGGTGCTGAAGTGTGTTTCCTGTAATAAAACAATGTCCGCACCCTTACGTTTATAGTCAGTGAGCGCTATTTTCCGCTTACGCGGGCAGTTCAGCCCCTTGGCGTTGTGTGAGATAAATGTTAATGACATGAGATGCGTGTGTTCTCACCTCTTGTCCTGTGTGTCTTAGGTTGGGGTGTCCGGTGCTCCCCGGGAGTACTCAGCCTCTCTGCAGTGCACAGCGGTGCGCTCAATGTCAGCGGGTTGCCTCCTTGGCCGGAGGGGGGGAAGGGCAGGGAGAACACATATGGGACACAGGACACATAAAGGGAAAAAAACAACATTGATATGAACAACAATGTGGGTGAGGCAATAATGGTCCCAGACCACCGCCCCCACCTTGCCTTCGGGAAGGTGGAACTCCTCCAGCGCCCCTGGCTCCCTCCTCCCCTCCACAGGGCTCCTCCGCTCCATCCTCTCCCAAGGACTTTCTCGGCTACCTGGGCATCCGCCCCGGCCCGAGTCTGTAGACGCACAGCGATGGCCAGACTTAAGCCCCCGCCGGCAGACAAATTGTACCATTATGTGCGTGGTATCTCTTGCCATGAGCTATCCTCTAGCACTTCTAAAGAACTGACTCTACCGTCAAACCCCCCCCCCAACTTATTCGCGTTCCTAACTAAATAACCGAGCTTACCTCCAGCTCCCCTCCCACCCTATAACTAACTCGAAACCCCCCCCATAGCTTTTATTCGGTCCCCCTTGACTTCTTATTCTGCCTCCCGTTGTCCCCTTCTGGGGCCTTGCAATTGTTTTCATCATGCAGTCAACATGCAATCTTTCTGTGCCTAACTCCCAGTCTACTCCCCTCCATGCCCCTTCCCCTTCCCCTCTGCGTCTCCTCATCACATCTCATCGCCTTCCAGCTCTCTTTTGTGGCAGTGTCCACATCTCCCGGTGGTGCTCCTCTCCGCTATCCGCTTCGGACCTGTATTTCCCCCCTCTCATTCCCCCTCCTTCCTCCCCTTCTGCCCCTCCATCTTCCCCCTCTTGCCCTCCTTTCCCCCCCTCTTCTCCTCCTTTCCCCCCTCTTCTCCTCCTTTCCCCCCCCCTTCTCCTCCTTTCCCCCCATCTTCTCCTCCTTTCCCCCCCTCTTCTCCTCCTTTCCCCCCCCTCTTCTCCTCCTTTCCCCCCCCTCTTCTCCTCCTTTCCCCCCCTCTTCTCCTCCTTTCCCCCCCCTCTTCTCCTCCTTTCCTCCCCCCTCTTCTCCTCCTTTACCCCCCCTCTTCTCCTCCTTTCCCCCCCCTCTTCTCCTCCTTTCCCCCCCCTCTTCTCCTCCTTTCCCCCACTCTTCTCCTCCTTCCCCCCCCTCTTCCCGGCTGAGCCGGGAGCACCGGGGGCGCAAGGAGGTAACCTCCCCCCCCCACCACACACAACCCCCCCGTGGCTGAGCCGGGAGCACTGGGGGCACAAGGAGGTAACCTCCCCCCCCCCACACCACCCCCCCCGTGGCCGGGAGCACCGGGTGGCGCAAGGAGGTAACCTAACCCCCCCACCCACCCCCGCGGACGGGAGCACCGGGTGTCGCAAGGAGGTAACCTCCCCCACCCCCCAAAACCCCTCCCCTCCACACAACCCCCCCCCCCCACACAACCCCCCCCACACACAAACCCCCCCCCCACACGCAACCCCCCCCCGCGGCCGGGAGCACCGGCTGGCGCAAGGAGGTACACACACACACACACACTGACTGGCTGACACACACTGAATGGCGCACGCACACACACCCTGACTGATGCACGCACACACACTCACTGACGCACACGCAAGCACTGACTAACTGCCACGCACACACACACACAACCCCTTACTGATGCACACACACACACAGAGTGACTGACGTGCACACACACACACACCGGCTGGCTGCCACGTGCACGCACACACCCCATGACTGACGCACGCACACACCCCATGACTGACGCGCACACCCCCTGACTGACGCAACCACACACCCCTGACTGACGCACGCACACACACCCTGACTGACGCACGCACACCCTGACTGACGCACGCACACACACCCTGACTGACACATGCACACACACCCTGACTGACGCACACACACACCCTGACTGACGCACGCACACACACTGACTGACGCACGCACACACCCTGACTGACGCACGCACACACACCCTGACTGATGCACGCACACACCCTGACTGACGCACGCACACACACCCTGACTGACGCACGCACACACTTTGACTGACACACGCACACACACTTTGACTGACGCACGCACACACACCCTGACTGACGCATGCACACACACACACACTGACTGACGCACACACACTGACTGACACACACACACTGACTGACGCACGCACACACACACACTGACTGACGCACGCACACACACACACACACAGACTAACTGACGCGCACACACACACACTGACTGACGCACACACACACACTGTCTGGCGCACACACAGACACTGACATACACACACTAGCACACACACTGACACACACACACACTGACTGACGCGCACATGCACACACACAGTGACTGACTGGCGCACGCACGCACGCACACACTGACTGACTGCCGCACGCACGCACACACTGACTGACGCGCACGCACGCACACACTGACTAAGGCACACACGCATGCACACACTGACTGAGGCACACACGCACGCACACACTGACTGAGGCACACACACACACACACAGTCAGTGTGCGTCAGTCAGTCTGTGTGTGTGTGTTTGTGTTTCTGCGTCAGACTCACTGACGCACGCGCACACACACACACACACTGACTGACTGACACACACACAATGACTGACGCACTCACACTGCATGAAGCTGTAAAGGGGGACACACAGAGCTGTAAAGGAAAGAGGGAGGGACTGGATTGATGTGAATGGGGGACAAACAGAGAGAGGGGGGAGGAGAGAGGAGACAGAGAGGAGCGGTAACATTACATCCCGGGCAACGCTGGGTCTCTCAGCTAGTCTATTTATATATATTGACAAATGCCCACCTTTTGTAGTGCTGACGTCTGTCTGGGATCTTCCCGACACGGTCTTCTAGGGTTAATTATATCAATAACAGGATCATACAAAGCATTATGTTGTTTAACTCAGGCTTCTGCCTGCTTTATTTTAATCCCAGTAAGGGACTGCAGCTTTAACAGGTGTAGGCAGGAGGCACTCAGACATGAACCTTCAGCGGTTTACTCATATCACCGTTATAACATTTCACACACTGTCACTTTTAAGAACCAAAATCAAATCATATAAACAAAATCCTATCCCATTAAGGCATCTAACAACACAGCAGAATCAGCCTCTCTAACTGCTGCTGGGCCAACTAATCTGGTTCCCCAGCTTAAAACACTGCCCTCTCATTTAGGGTCGCTAGATACAGCATACAGTCTTTTAGATACAGCAATAAACATTTGTTTGTCTTATCTGTTCGTGGTGGGAAGTCGGTCCCAAGTGTCCAGGCAAATCCTCTGGTACTGTGATACTTGAAGGGGGCGTCCTCCCAGAACTGGATGCAGGGGAGCAGTGACACTCCCAGCCCCCAGGCTCTAAGAAGAGAGAGTGAAAAGCCACCCTCTCTGCTCTAAATACCTGTGCTAGTGATTAGGAGGGCAGGTGAGGGAGAACTAGAAACATTGTAAACTGTGGTCTGGATTTTCCATCCACCATCCTAAGTTAATGTGAAGCTGTGGAATGGATCATTTTTAACTATTCCTGCACTTTCTGACCTAAAACGGGGCAGAAAGCTGCCTAACATCTTTGGACTATGTCACATATCCCCCTCCCCAACTCACACCTACTGGGGTGAGTGGCCATGGACAATATTAAGCATTCACATGACACAAATATGGATAATAAGTTTTGTCATAAGAGACTATACTTGGCAAACATAATTTGTTGCCCTCTATTAGGGAACTATTTTCAAAAATATATTTCTAGCAACAAATTCCTATAACCCAGGATATGATAAATATACTCACAAAACCGGACAGTTTCTATCACCTCCCTGGGTTTTTTTTTCTACTCTAGAATATGAACATCATTATATATTTACCAACCAAAAAGGACTTTTTTTTTTTTTAAATACTACAGACTTGTAATCAACCCTGTATATTAATTTGTAGTTTTACCTACATTTTCAATGAAGAGAAAAAAAATAACATTGCAATATTTACAAACTGCTTATTCTAGAGGCCTAATATAGCATAACTACACTAGCTTATTTGCAAAGTTAAGTGTCCGTGACATAGTCCACACGTGTAACATAAAAATCGGTCAGTTCCCAAACATTTTTTTTTCTTGACTTCCAGTCCATTACATACTCTGACTTAATTTCAACGCCTGCAGTATCCTGCAAATGACTGGACATTTTCTTCAGCCACTGACGAGACACCTGGACCGGATTCTCCTTGGCTCCACACTGTGGTCCAGAGTGGCGAGGTCTGGAACTATTCAGGCGCAATGTTGACCGTCGCTTTTTCTTTTCAATCTTTGAACCTTCTAGGCTCTTCTTACTAAGATGTCTCATCTCATCAGAAATCTTTGATTTCCCATTTGGGGCCATTACCAGGCCTTTGGGTTTTGGAGACCTAATTGCCTCTGTATAAATGTAGTCCATATGAACAATGTCATCAGGATTTTTCATCAAGTTTGTGTTTTCAGGAACTGCCACCCACTTGGCTAAAACATCTTCTGTGGTGGCCTGGGTGTTTTCACTAGTTTGATAATCATCTGGACAATGTAAATGAAATTGAGGATCTGGATTTTTGAATCCCAGATCAGGGAGTATATTCTCAGTATTCTCAGGAGGGTGTCTATCTGTTTCTGGAATAACAGCAGCACAATCAAAGTCAATTCTTTCTCCTTCCTCTTTGTCATCAGTGGAGGCATAGAGTTTACTTTCCCTGGTCTCCTTTTGTGACCGTGTCTCTTTTAGCCTTGGAATCTCTTTCTCCAACTTCATCTTTATAGCAAATCGTAATATTGCAACAGCATTGAAGATATGCGTATAGGAACGTACAGCTTGCTTGGTTAGGAGGTAGGAATGATATCCCGACTGAACCACTCTAGCAGCTTCTCCCATGTCCTGGTAGCATCTTTGTTGCTGTCCTTCTGTATTTCTTTTTCCACTCAGTGCGGCTGCTAATTCAACTTCTTTGGAGTTGAGTCGCGATTCCATGTCTGTCATCTGTTTCAGAGCAAGGTTTAACGCTGTTTCCTTTTCTCTATTCTTGACCTGCAGTTGCAGGTGCTCCTCCCGGGTCTTGTCCAGCTCCAGCAGCAGCCGGGCCCCCTCATTTGCCGTGTGGTCCAGCTACTTGTGGATATCGGCCATCTCGCTTTCATACTGCAATGTCAGGCAGACCACCTGACGGACGGACACCTCCTCCCTTTCGGCGCACTGTATCTCGCGCTCAGCCATATGCTTCTGCAGCTCTTCAATCTGATCCTGCCAGTACTCCCTCAGGGTCTTCACCTCTTCCTGGTGCTTGCTCTGGGTTTGCATCAGCGCATTCTGTAGTGCGTCCTGCACTTCTAACTTTTCCTGAGTCAACTGTTTCTTCACTTTTTCTGCTTGGTCAGTCAAATCTGAATTTTTCATTTTCAGACTCTTATTTTCTTGCTTTACAGACTCTAACTCACTTAGGGCAATCTCATGGGTTTGCTTCAACATTCCCAGCTCTGTGTTCAGACCGTGGCCCTCCAGGCGTGAGTGTTGCACCTCTGTGCTGAGTGCGTGAACCTCTTGTAGAGCCTTCCCATATTTCTGTTTTAGGATAGCAATCAATTTGTCAGACTTAATCTGTTTTTCATCCATGGTGGCAATTACTGTGTTGTTCTTTTCCAGACTAGTCGTCACCTCTTCCAGCTCACTCCGTAAGAGGCACTCTGTTTTCTTCAAAGCCTCGTGCTCTTGTAAAGCTGGGAGTATACACCTCTGTAACTCTGCATTTGCTTCTCACTCGTTCTTCAATCCCTGCCACAGGACTTCATAATCATGGCGGGCAGCTTGGAGTGCAGAAATTATATCCTCTTTATCCTGGATCAAGGATTTAGCATCCCTTTGCTCCTCCATTTCCTTTGCCACCGTTCCCATGACAATTTTGCCCGTCACTCCGGTCTGCAGCACATCTCGGTGCCTTTCTGACAGCGCAGGTTCAAGTGGCTTGGTCACTTCCCTTGTGACTTGAGGCACAGTTTTCTTTTTCTTCTTCTTCTTCTTCTTCTTCTTCTTCTTCTTCTTCTTTCTTATTGCTTTATTAGCTCCAGAGATATCAGTGGGCACGCACTCACTGGTATCAGCTTCCACATCTTGCTTGCACTCACAGGGCATTGCTTGCTTTTGCAGCTGTTTGTCTTTGAAAATTTGGGGGCACACATCTTCCATGTGACCTACTTCATGACAGGCCCAGCATACTAAATTCATCTGTGGGTACGGCTCTCTTCCAGGGGCCACATACGAGTCGTCGTCATCATCATCGTATGGCCTGAAGGGACACTGTTTTTCATGTTTATGTACATTACAAAACAAACATTTTACGTTGGCCATTTTTTTTTGTTCAGGGTGTTATTGCATCCACACTTCGCACATTCTCTGTGTATGCTGGAAGACAACTGGTTATACCCAGTGGGACAGACTTCACTCATAGCATCTGTACTTTTACTTCGGCTGGGCGGCCATTTTAAACTCCCGCATTTATTTGCAAACACACAGACCTTTTAGTGTCGACCCATATTCTCCACCATATGTGACAAATGCCCTCTTTTGTAGTGCTGACGTCTGTCTGGGATCTTCCCGGCACAGTGTTCTAGGGTTAATTGTATGAATAACCAGATTCATACAAAGCATTATGTTGTTTAACTCAGGCTTCTGCCTGCTTTATTTTAATCCCAGTAAGGGACTGCAGCTTTAACAGGTGTAGGCAGGAGGCACTCAGACATGAACCTTCAGCGGTTTACTCATATCACCGTTATAACATTTCACACACTGTCACTTTTTAAGAACCAAAATCAAATCATATAAACAAAATCCTATCCCATTAAGGGATCTAACTACATAGCAGAATCAGCCCCTCTAACTGCTGCTGGGCCAACTAACCTGGTTCCCCAGCTTAAAACACTGCCCTCTCATTTAGGGTCATTAGATACAGCATACAGTCTTTTAGATACAGCAATAAACATTTGTTTGTTTTATCTGTTCGTGGTGGGAACTCGGTCCCAAGTGTCCAGGCAAATCCTCTGGTACTGTGATACTTGAAGGGGGCGTCCTCCCCAAACTGGATGCAGGGGAGCAGCGACACCCCCAGCCCCCAGGCTCTAAGAAGAGAGAGTGAAAAGCAACCCTCTCTGCTCTAAATACCTGTGCTAGTGATTAGGAGGGCAGGTGAGGGAGAACTAGAAACATTGTAAACTGTGGTCGGGATTTTCCATCCACCAGCCTAAGTTAATGTGAAGCTGTGGAATGGATCATTTTAAACTATTCCTGCACTTTCTGACCTAAAACGGGGCAGAAAGCTGCCTAACATCTTTGGACTATGTCACAATATAAATATTGAGAAAGGTCCCACTGGGGGACCGAAACGTCGGTTTTTGTGTCTTCTATCAAATATAGAAAATTCATGATTTACTCACCTGCGTGCTGTCCCTTGATGTCGTGTTGCAACCGATATCGTATGGTCTGTTATTGCTTTATGGGATAAGCACCAAAACTTATTTACTTGCATATAGTGTGCCGGCTGTGCATTGGATTATATATATATATATATTAACAGTGTTCGACAAACCTATACATTTGCTCGCCCCGGGCGAGTGGATTTATCCCCCGGGCGAGTAAATATTGGCCCAAGCAGCACACGTTTGGTACTAGGTGGCGAGTAGATTTTTTTGTGTGGCGAGTAGATTTTTTGGTGATTTGTCAACCTACTGAGTCAGTGACTCTGTCACTATATATATATATATATATATATATATATATATATATATATATATATATATATATATATATATATATAGTGACAGAGTCACTGACTCAGTAGGCTGGAATAGTGAATGGAGAGACGCTGCAGCCAGTTCACAGAGTGTTAATCTCCTCAGACAGAAGGAAGCACACCTGCAGCCTAATTAAGCAGGAGGCCTGAGAGACTGCAGGTTTAAAAGCAGGAAGTGACACACACACAGGGAGCTTGTTTTTCCACAGGAAGGTGGAGAGAACTCTCCCGGCTGGGAAGCCATTGCTGTTGCTCTGGTCCCCAGTCCTGCGAGGAGCTAGGCTGCTGGGACCAGCTGGGACCCTAACCCAGGATAAAGATACAGATTGCTGCGAGGCTGGACACAGCTTGCTTCCCCGGAACCGTGTTCCTGTTTGCGGTTGGAGCTGCATTACAGATAAGACTTTATTATGCTTATTGGTTATCCTTTGTGAAGCATATTTTGGGCATGACCAGATTAGCTGGCTGTCCTGTTAGTGAGGGCTCAAGAAGTGAGTTAGTGTCCCTAACGGGACTAGGCTTTAATTTGCAAGAAAGTAGTTTCTTAAAGGGACAGTGCACCCGTACTTATTTTGGTTGTGGCTAATAAACCACTAGTGTTTAAAGTTTCCCATCGTGTCAAGCGTCTTACTGACCCCGCCGCAAGGCCGTCCTGCCACAGGTGGTGTCAGAAGTGGGATGTTACGCCTCTGGGGGTCAGTAGATGAAGATGTGTTGAGACACTGAACTCAAGCGAAAAAAAAAATGATTTTGCTGAAGCATGGAAGTTACAGCTAGCAAGCGCTGAGTGTAAATTTTGCCCCGTCGGGTATGAAAGGATTGCTGTGTAAAGCTAATGCCTTTTGCTGAAGTGAGTGAATTTGCAGCTAGCAAGTGCTGTGAGCAAAGGTTGCCCTGTCTGGTAAAAAAAGAAAGTGAAAATGAATTTTTGCAAAGAAGTTGCCCTAAGAAGAACCCAGAAGGTTCAAATATTGTAAAGCAAGAATAATTTACGTGTGTTATGCAAAGTCTGCTTCGTCGGGTGTGAAAAAAATAAAAAACGGGGTTTTAAAATGGCCGCCGTTAAGTGTCAGTTTTGCAATGTACATAACCATACAAAACAGTGTCCATTCAGGCCATATGATGACGATGCATATGTGGCCCCAAGAAGAGAGACGTACCCGCAGATGAAAGCTGCAAAAGTGTCCAGTGTGTGTTGCCCATTACCACTGATGTCTCTGGAACTAATTAAACAAAGAGAAAGAAGAAAAATAAAAATATTTTTCAAGTCACAGAGGAAGTGACCGAACCACTTGAGCCTGCGATATCAGGACAACAGGCGTCAGCAAGCCACCGAGATGTGCTGCAGACCGGAGTGATGGGCAGAATTGTCACAGGAACGGTGGCAAAGGAAAAGGAGGAGCAAAGGGAAGCTGAATCCTTGATCCAGGGAAAAGAGGCCTTAATTTCTGCACTCCAAACTGCCCACCGTGATTATGATGCCTTGCAGGAGCAATTGAATAGGGAGCGAGAAGCGAACGCCGAGGTACAGAGGTGTATACTCCCAGCTATACAAGAGTATGCGGTTTTAAAGAAAACAGAGCGTCTCCTACGGAGTGAGTTGGAGGAGCTGAAGACAAGTTTGGATAAGGCCAACACCGCAATTGCTACCATGGAATCAGAGAGAACAAGTCCTGACTGGAGACTATGCTATGAGATATCCCAGAGAGATGTGCAAAACTTCATCAAAGACTTAGAAGTTTGTCACCAAGAAGCTAGCACGCTCAAAACAGAGCTGGAGCTCTCATGCCAGGAGGGCGACTGTCTAACTACAGAGCTGGGTACTTTGAAGAAAGCCAATGAGACGGTCCTAAGGGATATAGAGACTGTGAAAATGGAGAATATAAACCTGAAAGAAGAGGTTTTAAACCTGACCGGTCAGGTCAGTGATGGGACTGAGAAGCTTCACAAAGCGCAGAAAGTGAAGGTGCAATTGGCGCAAGAAAAATTAGAGGTGCAGGAAGCACTGCAGAATGCAGAGAGGATGCAACGTGTCTCCCTGGAGCAGCACACACAAGCAGCGCACCTATGGCAGAGCCAGCTGCAAGAGCTACATGCAAGTCTGCAAGCGGCCAAGGAGAAGCAGCAAGTGCTACAGGAACGGCTGAGTACCCAGTATGTCCCCACAGAACAGCATGAGGAGCTGATGGCCACGCTGTATGCCACAAGAGCATCGCTGGTGGCGGAGCTTGAAAGCCAGGTGAAGGCCCTGAGAGGGGATTTGCAGGATCAAATTGAAGAGCTGCAGACGCAGATTGCTGAGCGCAAAATACAACTCGCCGAGAGGGAGGAGGTGACGGTCCGTCAGGTGGCTTGCCTGACATTGCGCTACGAAATCGAGATGGCTGATACCCACAGGCTGCTGGATGACACGGCCAATGAGAGGGACCAGCTGCAGCTGGAGCTGGACAAGGTCTGGGAGGAGCACAGGCAATTGCAGGTCAGAAATAGAGGAAAAGAAACAGATTTAAGCCTTGCGCTGAACCTGCTAAGAGATGTGGAGTCGCGACTCAACGCCAAAGAGGATGAACTGGCAGCGGCACTGAGTGAAAAAAGATATGCAGAAGGACAGCTTCATGACCTGAGGAAGGACCTGGAGTCTGAGCGTGCTGGCCGCAAGTTGGCGGAGAAACAAAAGCGTGACCTGGACGAGATACTCGAGGCCCTAAAGACTGAGCATGTGGCTATGTTGGACACCGCTCAGTTGGAAAATAAGATGAGAAAGACATCACAGGTTATCCAGCAACACTCCCAATGGAGTAAATTAAAGGGACAAAAAAGAAAGGCCCAAGCCTACGAGTCTGCCGACGGTAATAGAGCGGCATCATGGGGTGCACTTAGGGTTGATAAGACCCCCACCCAAATTGAAGTTATAAAGATAAATGAGGTGAAAACCAACACTAAAAATACGCTGATGGAGAAAGGTCCAGAAGCCATCACTACTGAAGCGGAGTTACTGTCTTCACAAGAGAAGGCTAAGCTTCAAGGTAGCCCTCTAAGGAAGCTGTTCACTGGATCTGGTTTAAAGAAGCTTTCAGGCAAGAAGCATAAAGGAAAGAAGGTAGAAGAGACAAAGGCAGAGGATGTGACAGAACAAGTACCTGTCTCTTTGGAGTCTCGTGATCCTGCAGAGGTAGATGGAGGAGACAGTTCGCCCTCTTCTCCTGATGAGTCTATAGAGACCTCTCCTACAGAAAATGTAATGGGAGACACAGCACAGACTGTTGAAACAGAAGGTGAAGGGGCCACTTCTGATGGAGAAAGAAAGAAGGAAGGCATTACACCATGGGCCTCTTTTAAAAAAATGGTCACCCCTAAAAAGCGTGCAAAGCTGCCTTCTGAAAGTGACAAAGAAGATGAGGTTGAAAAAGCAAAGAGTGCTACCATGTCCTCTACTGGTAGTGCTGGTTCTGTTGAAAATCAAGAGGAAGCTAAAGAAAATGGTGAGGAACAAAAGCTGGAAAAGAGCCCGGAAGATAAGATAAAGGTTGACAGCTCTGTATCATGAGAAGCTTTAATCTGTGTGGGTTCTTCTAAGAAAAGGGCCAGGAAGACTTCTGATTCAGACGAAGAAGTACAAAAAACCTTTGAGGAAGGTCAAAAAACAGAGGGAGAAGCAGGACAAGCACTGGTGAGTGAATACTATGAGCTAACTGAGGTCTTGGCTCTTTTACAGGGTAAGGGAGACTCTGAGCCCAAGAGGAAGAAGGCAGAGATAGCTGATAGGCAGCAGGAGGCTTGGGGATATTTGCAAAAGGGGACACAACAAAGGCGGAGCTTCAACCCTAGACTTAGGACGGCACAAGAGAAAGAGGTAGAGAAGGATGAGTGTTCAGGCCCAGATGGCCTGGTAATTACCCAAAAAAGAAAATGCCTAAATTGGAAGGCAAGAAAAAAAAAAGGGGGAGGGAAGAGCCGACGTCAGACATTTTTGCCAAAAATGCTGGTGCACGGGAATGGTGCACGGGCCGCTCCACAGGACAATGTTTCGCTGGGGAGAGGGATATGTGACAGTCACTGACTCAGTAGGCTGGAATAGTGAATGGAGAGACGCTGCAGCCAGTTCACAGAGTGTTAATCTCCTCAGACAGAAGGAAGCACACCTGCAGCCTAATTAAGCAGGAGGCCTGAGAGACTGCAGGTTTAAAAGCAGGAAGTGACACACACACAGGGAGCTTGTTTTTCCACAGGAAGGTGGAGAGAACTCTCCCGGCTGGGAAGCCGTTGCTGTTGCTCTGGTCCCCAGTCCTGCGAGGAGCTAGGCTGCTGGGACCAGCTGGGACCCTAACCCAGGATAAAGATACAGATTGCTGCGAGGCTGGACACAGCTTGCTCCCCCGGAACCGTGTTCCTGTTTGCGGTTGGAGCTGCATTACAGATAAGACTTTATTATGCTTATTGGTTATGTGTTGGCTCTTTTCATTCAGAGGTAGATGTGAGTCTATTAGACTGGGGCTGGTTGCCTTTCTCTCGTAAGGAGTATCCAGGGCTCCCAAACATTATTGAATGCGAAAAGGTTGTGTCTCACTGTAGCAGTTAGTCGCTCCATGAGCATCACCTCATTTATTCTCCTTTTAATCGTTCTCGTTGCTGGTGTGCTAGCAGGACCGACCTTGCGACTCTGGGTCTCTTGCCCTGCCAAATGAAGTGGAACAAACTATTTTGAATATTTTTCAGATCAGTGCCAGGTACATGGATCGGGAGTGTTTGGAAATAGTACAACAGTCTTGGGAGTATATTCATCTTAACGGTGATCATCCTCCCGATCCAAGAGATCTGGTAACCTTCCCACTGATCGAAATCTTTTTTGATCTGCTCCCACAGCTTCAGATAGTTGTCCCGGTATAGATCTCGGTAGTGTCTTGACACATTAACTCCCAGATATTTAATGTGTGAAGAGGACCACCTGTAGTTGAAATTTATTTTGAGGAGTTTTACTTTGGGATCTGGGAGACTCAGATTTAGGGCCTCTGATTTGTCGCTGTTTATTTTATACCCTGATATCTTTCCAAAGTCCGCCAGTTCCTTTTGAAGGTTAGGAAGGGAAGTTTGGGGCTTAGTCAAAGTTAGAATGATATGATCAGCGAATAGGGATATTTTGTATTGTACTTTCCCAATGGTGGTGCCCTGTATATTTGGGTTGCTTAGTATTTTGGTCGCTAGTGGTTCGATCATGAGGGCAAAAAGAAGGGGGGACAGGGGGCACCCCTGCCGAGTTCCATTTCTAATCTGGAATCTCTCGGATACTCCACCCGGGAATCTGACCGTGGCCGACGGGTTTTGGTATAGTGCTCGAACTCCCGCTAGGTACGAGCCTCCGAAGCCGAATTTGATCAATTATTGATCTAAAAATAGCCAATCAATTCTGTCAAATGCCTTCTCTGCGTCTAAGCTCAATAGCATTGCCTTTGAACCCGTCAGATAGACATGGTCAACTATATTGATTATTTTACGGGTATAGTCTGAGGCCTGATGGCCTGAGACAAACCCGACCTGGTCCGTATGTATTAATCTCGGTAGAATGGGGTTCAATCTGTTCACCAATATCTTGCTGTACAATTTGAGGTCATTGTTCAGCAAGGAGATTGGTCTATAGCTCCCACACTGATTTGGGTTCTTCCCTTCCCTTCCCTTGGATTATGGCCAAATTTGCGGTAGAAATTGAGGGTGGAATCGGACTTCCTTCCAGAAATGAGTTAAATAGGTTCAGTAAGTGGGTGGACAGTACGGGTAGGAATTTCTTACAGTAGACATTTGTGAAGCCATCAGGGCCCGGCGTTTTGGAAATGTTTGCTGCTTTTACAGCTAGTGTCAATTCTTCTATTGTTATTTTCGCATTTAGCCTTGCGTTCTCCTCTTCTGTCAGAGAGGGGAGTGTGCATTCATCTAAGTAGTTTGTAATTGACGTAAGGTCGGCATTGCTCGGGTTAGCAGAACGAGCCCTTAGATTATATAGTTTAGTATAGAATTTAGTGAATTATTCTGCTATTTTTTTCTCGTTGTATACTATCTCACCAGAGCTACTCTTGATCACCGTAATGTGTGACCTTTTTTGTAATCCTCTTAACTTACTGGCAAGAAGTCTATCAGCCTTATTCCCTTTGTCATAATACCTCTGACCTGTCCATTTTAGAGCCTTTTCTACATTTTTCAATTGGATCTCTTTCAGATCGTTTCTAGCAGTTGTCGGCTGTTTGTAAATTCTCCGAGATGGATTAGTTTTGTGCTGCTGCTCTAATTTAACAATGTTGTCTGTGAGCGCTTTGGTTAGCTTGACTTTAGCTTTTTTCCTGTGGGAGGCAACTGAGATAAAGTTTCCTCGTATTGTCGCCTTATGGGCTTCCCACAGGGTAGCTGGCGATGAAACTGAACCCACGTTTAGTCTGAAATAATCCTTAAGAGATTTTTTCATTTCCTTTTCAATCTCGGTGTGGTTTAATAAGGAGTCGTTCAATTTCCAGCTATATGATACTATTTTGACAAATGGAATGGAAAGGGTCAGGATGATGGGAGCATGGTCTGACCACATAATTGGGCTTATGTCCGAGTTGGCTGCGGCCTCTAGTATATTCTTGGTAGCAAGAAAATAGTCTATGCGGGAGTAGGTCTGGTGAGGTGTCGAGTAAAAGGTGTAATCCCTTTGCCCCTGGTGTTGTGCTCTCCAAATGTCCACCAAAGAAAAATCTCCCATAATATCTTTAAATTTTTTCCCAAGTCTTTGGGACTGGGGGGTGTGGTGTCGTCCTGGGGTGCTTGATTTGTCCTCAATCGGATTAAGGGCCATGTTCAGATCTCCTGCTATGAGTAGTGAGGACAGGTAAGCTGGTCAATTTCTTCCAGGACTTTTATTAGGAACTCTGTCTGATTCTCATTTGGGGCGTAGAGGTTAACTAGGGCGATTGCCGATCCTGAAAGTGAGCCATAGACTACAATAAATCTTCCCTCTGGGTCTGTCTGTATTTTTGTTAGATTAAATGGGGTGCCCTGACGAATCAGAATGGCAACTCCCCGTCGTTTACTACTAAATGATGAGAAATAACTCATCGGGTATGCATTTTGAAATATTTTGGGCGGATCTTGAGATGTGAAATGTGTCTCCTGGAGGAAAACAAGGTCACCTCCAGACTTCTCTATCTGTTTGTATTCCTTTAGAGCAACAGTCTAAATTCTGCAAAAACCAAGTACATTTTTTATAACAATGAAAGGCGTAGTCCTATTTTAACTAATTGAGCTTTTCTCAAGTAATTCTACAAAACCAGGTGAATTTTTATAACGAGGAACATTGTAGTCCTATCTAATGGGGGTTGCGAGAGGGGGGGGGTGGGGAGGGATGGGGGGGGGAGGACCAGGAGAGGGGGCCCAGGAGGGGGGTGTTCCCTATATGTCTGTGTTCCTCTAAGGCAACAGTTTACATTCTACATAACCAAGTATATTTTTTATAACGAGTAACAGTGTGCTCCTATCTAACTAATTGAACTTGTGCTTAGCTCTCTATTACAGACCCTGGCGGCTCATCAGGATCTGTGAGTGTTCATGGGTTGCCGCGGCCAGGAGTTCAAATGACCTGGTGGGCTGTCCTACTGGGCGGTGGGTCCCAGGGTCCGCAGGCGCTGTCTCGTTGTCTCCCGAGGGTTGAGACCACAGCTTCCTCCCGGCCGGGAGGTTGACCTAGGTGTCATTTGTATGTTTTTTGGTTTATATAATCATTTACATAATCTTTATCAGTAATTCTAATATTCAGGTTTTACTTTGTTATTTTTATGGCTTTATTTTAGTAGTCTAATTAATCCTATAATGTGTTCTATGTTATACACTTCTCTGTATATTTGTGCCAGTGACTATTCCATTCATTTAGTATGGGATTCTCGGTTTGAGAAAAATCTAACAGGTTAAACATATTCCTTGTTAATTACGGGTTGCTAGGCAACCCACTGGCTATAAAGATACAGATCCTCGTTCATTCACTATCAGCCCTTTGAGAAAGTCGCCCTCTGGTGACGAAACGCGTCAGGGAATTCGATCACGCCATGACGTCATCACAACGCTGCGCACGCGCACGAGGCCGCACTGAGCGCGAGATTACATTGCGGCCAATCAAGTTTGAGAGGCGATCTCTGGGACTTTTACAGACTGATTTCTGTCAGCGAATTACACCTCTGGCCTCTTGTAAGCAGCTACTACTTCCATGCAGCCCTGAGGGAGCTTTGCGGACGTCTGCTGTTTAGATCAGTAGAGATTCCGCACGATGCAGAGAAGCAGAGCACAGCCATGCAATGATCAGGATCCTGATCCTGATCATTGCATGGCTGTGCTCTGCTACTCTGCATCGTGCGGAATCTCTACTGATCTACTGCCATTACGGATGCACGCCCCAAAGACAAGAAGAATACAGGCTTTATTCATTTGAGTTCAACACCATTTATCATATTGGGAGGTATAATAAGGTGGTTGCACGCATGTGTGACATTGTCCTCATTAGGTGTGATGTAGTGGAGCCAATCATTCTCCAGTTACAGCACTCCTAGGACCCCCAGAGATATGTCAAATACATTACGCTCACCTATATACCATATACTCACCTAATTGTGATTTGCCTGTCTTACATTCATTCTTCAATCAAGAAATACCTTATGGATGTTATATAAACTGTTTTTCTATGGTCATTTGAGCACTATTGCTGAACTTTGTTCGTCTGGTGTTTAGAGACCGGATGGTGGTGATTTATTCACAAATTGCTTGATTGATTTTTACTCTTGTGAGTGCATTTCTTCCCCCCCTCCCTTCCTTTTCAATATTAAATGTACTATTTTATGCTATGGGGCGTGCACTCTCTCTTATTTTTCTCATATATATATATATATATATATATATATATATATATATATATATATATATTGTGTGTGTATATATAAGGACTGCAGTGAGTGTGGGTTGGTTGTGATTGGGTGTGTGTTGTGTGTGTGTGTGTTGTGATTGAGTGTGTGATGTGTGTGTGTGCTGTGACTGATGGTTGTCTGTCTGTGTGTGTTGTGATTGAGTGTGTGTGGGTGTTGGTTGTGATTATGTGAGTGTTGGTTGTGTGTGTTGTGACTGTGATTGAGTGTGTGCTGTGTTGGTTGTGATTGAGTGCGTGTTGTGTGTGTATGTGTGTGTGTGTGTGTGTGCTGTGCCTGTTGGTTGTCTGTCTGTGTGTGTGTTGTGATTGAGTGTGTGTGTTGGTTGTGATTGAGTGTTGGTTGTATGTATTGTGATTGTGTAGGTGTTGTGATTGAATGCAGCGGTGCACAAACTGAGGGGGGGGGGGGGTGCGACCAGGTGCAAGATTATTTAGGCAGGGGGCTTGCGGCAAAACCTGGGTGCGCAGGCAAAAAAGATGTGCGTGCGCGGGTGGCCAAACAGAATAGTGCAGGTGGCGGCCACGTGATACGGAGGTATGGGGGAGGAGCACTCCCCAGCGCAGTGATCTCAAACGCCCCTCCTTCCGGTGTCTGCCCTACAATAGCGCTGTGTTCCTGTTCTCCTCCGCTAGCAATCTGCTTTGCTGCGATCCTCTGCAAGTAAAAGGGTAGGCTGCCACTATATCAATCATAATATTAACGTACAGAAATAATAAAAAAAAACACTTCCCCGCTCGTGCTTGCAAAATTATGCAGGACACCCTGTGTTCATGTTTGGAGAGTTGGTGATGTCACCGCTCTCAGCGGCAGCGTGGACGCAGCCTAATTTTGCAAGAGCGAGCTGTTGAAGTATGTAAGTATTTAGGCTGCGCTTATACAGTAGTGCCGGCGACGCGACGTCGCCTGAAAACAAATGCATTGTTGCCGCCGCGTGCGCTTATAGTAAGCGTGACGTGGCGACACAATTTTTTTAAGCCGGCAATATATGATTTTTCAGGGGCTGTCGCCCTATGTGACAGCCCCTGAACCAATTAATGGCCTGGTCACCCACGCCGCCACCGCAAAGCGAAATACAACTTTCGCTAGCATCGCCGTCGCGGGCACTATATGCGCGGCCTTAGACATATTTGTATTTACATTGTATACCGTTTAATAAGGTTTTTTTTTTAATGTGATTTTGATTACATCAGGCATGGGGGGCCCGAGAAATTTCATGGATAAAAAGGGGGGCTCGGCATAAAAAGTTTGCTCACCCCTTGTGACGGTTCAGGGGATTCGTGCTTCCCAATGTGTCCCCGTTACCCCTGCTCCCTCTGCCTCTGACCTTCCCTCCTCGCCTGCTCATCCATCTGTCCCTTCTTCTTCCCGCACCCGTTCCTCTGCGGCGTGCCCGGACGCGCGTCCAGATGTCACGCGCGTTCCCTGCAAGGTGCGCACACATTTCCAAACACCCGATCCCCTCCGCGGCACTCACAGCTCACGGCGTCTCTCTATTCCCCCACCTGCCACATTACCTCCTTCTGCCGCTTCTCATGCTCTCTAACCTTCCTTGGCGAGCGCCCCCGCGGCGCGACGCTCCTCACGCTCCCTGGCACACACTGTGCGTGCGCATCCAACCCTTACAGAGGGCGCGCGCACATGCTCCAGATATAGGCCTTCCCAGAGCTCTGGCTCCGCCTCCCATAGCCATATCCCTGTGTTTTTCATCTGTCTCCTCCCTTGCTCTTTCTGACCTATCCCTGCAACCTCTCACTCAACCATCTGCTCCTCCTTCCTCTCCCATTGGTGCTCCCTCCTTTATAATCCCTGTCTGTCCTCTAGCTCATTGCTCTGCATAGCTTCTTGTGACCCCTGTGTGTGTAGTCTCTATGCTCAGCTCTCCTATCTTTTTCAGCGCTGGTTCCTGTCCCTGTTTACCTTTGGATCTCCCTGACTTGAACTCTGCTTTGAATTGGACTACTCTGCTTTCTCCTGCCCTTGAACCCTGCATCCGGATACGACTACGCTGCCTTCTCCAATCCTTGAACACTGGTTTACGGACATCAACACGCTGCTCTCTATAATCCCTGAACTGTGGCACACGGACATTACAATCAAAACTCTGGCATCCTGGACATTGCAAGTATATGTTAACCCTTTCTCAACAGGCCCAGCAACGCATTACCACACTCCGGGCATGCCCTCACTGCTGTGGGTGCGTGTTATAACCTTACCCACCTCAGTACTGGGGACTGGCCAGGTCTGTGGGCATACAGGCATTACACCCCGCTCTAGAAGGCAGGCATAGATGTTTGGCGCAGAAACAGACTGCGCGTCAGTCCAGCAAGAGGAGGCAATGGAGCAGGTAGTGTCCAGGGAGCAGTGCTTCCTTGGACAAGGCCTAGTATTGCCCCGTAGGCCCAAGCTAGGCACGTAGTCCCTCTCTAACTTGTGTATTATAGAGAAGGCCCCATATAGGGACACTTCCCACTAGTACCCAGTGATAGGATTCTACCGGTGACTGAACAGCCATCCGGTGCCCTGCAGATGGAACCAAGCCGTAGGCCCATAGACTCTAACGGTGAGACACTCCAGCTAGAGCTCGCCCCACGCGGTATATTTGGACATATAAGGAGTGAGGGGATTTGTCAGAGGCCCCACATCGTGGGACCTGACTTGATCCCTTGCCCGACAGTGACACCTGGGTAGAGGAGTGCCGAGGGAGATATTAAAGTGCATCAACGAGACACATAGGGGTAGTGCTATCTCACACTTTGGGTGGGACTGGTCTATGGACACGGGTGTTAAGGTGCCTAGAGCACCCTCAGTACTTTGGGGGGGAACCATGCCGGGTGTTGGACATTGTGTGTGGGGATATTGTATTGTGGGTGTGCTGATTATAATAGTGTCTAGCCCATCTTCCCCCCTTAATCGCAGATCGGGTCCCCTAAGGTGTTCTGGGGTCTGGCTAGGTGTCTGTGTGTGGTGCATACCTGCTGGCAACAGGAGGGCCTGAGTCTCCCGAGATGACATGGGGAATAACAGGAACAGGTTACTGGGGTGGATGCCTTCGTTCTGGTTCAATGGTGCAGCGCCTCCATCTATAATAAGCCCCAGGAATGCGGGGTGGAATCCTTACCACAGAGATACCCCACAGGGATGAGAGATTCCAGTCTCACACAAGGATTATCTTTTAAAGCAGCAGTCTCTTTATTCTCTTGGGCAGCAGCAGCAGCCAGGTACAGTTGATACACGGGCCACTAACTGTTCTCCCTTGTGATGTTTCCTGCCACCACTCTGGACCAAAGGCATCCAGAGTGGGGCTAGCTCTTCCCACACCCCCTACGCAGGGTGAGAGGTATTTGGTTCCACCTCACTAACTGTAGCTAGATCTCTACTCATGAGCTGATCACTCCTCTCCTCCTAACTCACTATCACTACTGTCAGACTGACAGAACAGACACTAAATAGGAACTGCACTGCTCTTTTATGATCTCAGCAGGCACCGCCCCTGTGACCTACCTCCACCACTCAGGGCAGTGCTTGAAGCGGGGGAAACTCATGATAACTCCTGGCAACCTGCCCTTACCAGGGATTATACCAGGAGGAGGATAGAACTATAGCCCCATTTCTTACCAGGGCTACAAGTGTTAGTAAAGAAGTTATATTATACCCTGTGTATAATGTTTATTGAGTCCTATGTGGAATCATCCCGCACTGCTGGGAAGAGAGAGAGAGAGAGATCACCCCAGGCTCCAAGATATGGAAGTTTGAGCCTTCTGTATGGCAAGAGGTATATCAGCACGCATAGTTCCCTTAGGGCTGGGACCCGCTGCGCTCAGCAGCGTGGATGGTGGCGCGAGCGTTCCCAACCAGCAGGGTAATCCTCCCTACCGGTCCCACTCCTCCCTCGCTGATGGCTCACTACGCACTGTGACACGTCAGCCGGTAGGGGATTCAAGAAAATTGTGATCCCAAGCGATGACGCGTAACGTGGTGCGCTGATGAGCCAACCAGCGCCGGGGGCGGGAGCGGGAGCTGTCATAAGGCAGCTTCCTACTCAAGGTAGTGTGTGTGTGTTTTGTGGCAGAAGGGGGAGGGAGCTGCTTACCTTACAGCAGCCCGCAGCAGCTCCCTCCTGCAGCCCGAGCCCGTGGAGGGAGGCAGGGGGGGGAGTAGCGGGTCCCTCCGCTCAAGCTATGCCCCCCTCCCCCTTCCACTCCCGCCCACCTCCCGCTCTGGCTCTCGCTCCCTACAGACCGCATATCGCGGTCTGTGTCTGTCAGCGCCCCGCTTGTCTGCAGTGCGGGCGCGCTGACTGAGGGAGCGGGGCCTTAGCCTTAGTCATAGGGAAAGGGGGCTACATGTATATATATATTGTATTATTTATTTATATATACAATGTAAAAGAGTAGTAAGATTACTTTCATTACCCTTAAGTAAATGCACTAAATATTGTTTTCTGCATAAGCATAAACAAAACTGTTGCATACTGTAGCTTTTATATACACTGAGTTTTTGGGGGGCAATTAACAGACTGGTAAAATCTTTGAGCTTCTTCATTTGAATATTGCATGATTGTTGCACTGTGAAAAGGAAATGAGACCTGAAACAATTGTGTATTTCCCCAAAGTGTATTATCCATGCTACAGATGTGATTTTATGGAGGTTAGATATTTTATTTGTGGTTTTAAAGAGTCATCATATTGATTTTCAGCTTAAGTGCATATAGAGTAGTGCAATAGTATGATTTGCAATGTACTGTACAGTATATGTTCATGTAGATTTCCCTGTTATTGACCTGCTGTATATGTATATAGTACAGTAAATTAAAATCCTCTAATGTTTTAGTTAACTAAAGCAGGCTGGTATTTAAATGCGTTGGTCTCTGTGTTCCTTCCACTCCTCTGTTATTGGTTGCTTGTTATCCTTTTCACACCGGACAATACAATAGCATGTCTGCTTCTCCCCCTCTTTCCTCAAATAAAAGATTAAAGGTTGTATTTGTAAAGCAAATAGTTTGAGAGCTAGAGCCATGTTTGATGAAAACCCACTACAGCCTCTTGGGAGATATTACCTTCCTCATTATTCCACTGATTGGCCTTATTTCATCCAAGGATTACTGCACATTCTCCTGACGGCTGATGAGCAGCTTCATGAATATACAACATAATCCGGCGGCACTGGGCCAGCACTGATTATTATTGTGAAACTCGGAGGAGCTGCTTCAGATGAGCTGCTGGAGACTGTTGAACTCTTCCTTGCCATTTTCCATCTGATTTTACCACAAGGAACCTTATTAGACAATTTTTCACATGTCTGTAAGAAAGAGAGAGAGTAGAAAGAAATTGCATCTACAGTAGTTGAAAATGATTAGGGAATTCTGGGTACCAGATGTTTTTTGCTTAATATTTCAAAATGGCTTTTATTAGATTACACTAAGCACTTACTAACTACACTAAAACTGCTTTGCAGAAATTCTGATGGGAATGCTGTCCTAAATAGCGTTTTTATTTTTACTGTGCAATGTTTGTATGTGTGAGTGCCTGTGTCCCTATGTTTGTTAATATTGTGTTTAAAGAGTGCATAGCTGTTCATGTACACTGGATGAGAGGGGTTCATAATCATCATAATAATAGTAATAATAATAATAATAATAATAATAATAAAAATAATAATACAGGGACTAAACATAATACTTGACATAATTTGACAAGATTCTTCAATATTGACTTTTTGGCCAAACAATTCAGGCAAGGTGTTAATGAAACAGTAATAATGAAATGCAGAGGTGTTTATTTTTAGGACCAGTCTAGCAGAAACAGTGATGACAACAAATATATTTGATAGTTCAAATCTTGTCTGATGGATTTAGATTCAGTATGCAGACACTTGCAGTGATTCAATCTCTTTTCACTTTGTTTTATGGTTATATATACTGTACTGTAAATTGTTCTTGAAAAAAATGAGTTGTACTTTCTGGTGATGTATGCTAAATATTTATGAACTGTATAAAAACGGTATACTATAGTCATTTGGCTATCACTTAGCTATAAATATTATATTTTGTTATTATTAAGTGTTTTGAGCATTGAGCCATGTGATGTTGCTATTATAGAAAGCATGCACAGAACACAACTAATAACTAATACATTTACAATTCTGGGGCTCTTCAAGTCGCTGTGTATGGACTAAATCTAGCCCTAGAACACAAAAATGTTAGAGTGGTCATTGCACGCTCTGCCCTTGTTAATTTAAATAGCCAAGTCATTTTTTTTCACAATAAGGCCTAGTCAATAAACTTCATTAAACAACAGTTAATAAAAAAAAATATTGGGGACTTTTACTGAAATGTTATGACTTAAGTCATCAAAATTGCGGTAAAAATTTTCCGACTGAAATATAAAACTGGCGATTGCATTAATTAATGTATCCATTTCTGATTGAATTAATTAACTCCACCGATAAATACAGTAAATTACCACAAGCAATGCAATGGGAAAGCAGAATCATATATTTCTACCAAATAAATATATAATACAAGTTATTACAAACCCTATGGCAAATAATATATCAATCCCTTAGATGCCTGTGGCTATATAGGTGTCCGAGGGAGGGTGATTAAGCCCCTGGGGAAGAAGGGAAGAAGGGTTAAGCCCAGTGTTTGCCATAGCAGTTAATAGAGATCTAACATTGCTGGCCAGAGATAACAAATCTGGGCTGGTACAGATGCAGCACTGTGGTCCGTCGCGCTTCCACCTCTAAATCCACCGTGGCACCGTATTTTTTCCATCTGTGCTCGCGTGTGCTCGTGGTCTCAGTAAGGAGACTTAATTGCCCATCGGGATTAACACAGTAGGGGTTCCTGTGTCTGAATGTGACTGTGTGAATCCTACCAGGCTGTACCGGTCAGTAAGAGACACGCACTAAGTGTGAGACTGAATCAATCACTCTCCCTGCACGCCTCTCATAGGTGATCACACAGCTTTTATTTTAATAACACAATATTGAAGCAGGGGGTCTCCGGAGCAGAATTTAATTAATTTCAGGTCCGGGGACCCCTTCTTCCAGAGTTACATGTTTCATTATGGGGTGCCGGTATCCCCACCATGTTTACATTCTCCCATGTCTCGGCCCATGGTCCACAGTCTCACGGCCGGGACATTTAAACAAAGCAGGGGGATACCGGCACCCTATAATGGGGCTTGTAATTCGGGAAGCAGAGGGTCTCCGTGGCTGAAATTAATGCGGTTCAGCTCCGGAGACCCCCTCCTTCAATACTGTTATATAAAATAAAATAAGCGTCATTACCTTAGCGGCTACCCCCTTCACCCACCCTCTCTACCCCCAATAAACATTACAATACAAACACCAATATAAAGCATTGAACAACAACCCCAAACACATACACTATAGTAATGGGCAAAATCTCTATTATCCAGATCTGGATAATAGTACATTTGCCCATTAAAAATAAAACATAACCAAAACATTAACCAGCCAGCATATAATAAATAAAATTTATACTTAACCCTGCCAGGATGAAGGCAGTCCTCATCCTCATCTTCCTCTGCATCCACCTCATTTTCTGTGGGCACCGACAGTAAAATTAAAAAAAACTAACTACTGAATGCAACCCCTTAATCACCGTAGTGGTACCACTATGGTAATTAAGGGGTTAACCCCAACTCCCACAACTCACCGAGTGGCCTAACCGCCTTCCCCAGCAACTACCCCCACCCACACTACCCATTTATTGTCACAGTGGTAAACCATTCCCAACATATCAGCATGGTTTGCCACAATTGCAAAGAATGGGCAAGCTACAAATAAAAAAAAAGAGCACTGAATAAAATACATTACATTTCAATAAAAAAACATTTGCCAATTAACCAATTGATTGGCATAGTGGTAAACCATGCCAATAGCAATGAATGGGCAAGAAGCAAATAAAAAGACAAGCACTGAATAACATTTTTTTAAAAAAAGCATTTGCCAATAAAACAATTGATTGTCACAGTAGCAAACCATGCCTGTGGGCATGGTTTGCCACAATGGCAATGACTGGGCAAGCTACAAATAAAAAAAAAAATACAAGCACTGAATAAAATATATTACATTTCAATAAAAAAAAAACATTTGCCAATAAATCTATTGATTGGCACAGTGGTAAACCATGCCCTGTTGGCATGGTTTGCTATAATGGCACTATTGGCATGGTTTGCTATAATGGCAGTCAATGGACAACCTAAAAAAAAACAAGCACCAATTAAAATACATGACATTAAAATAAAATCCAAGATTTGCTAAAAAAAAATGCATTGATTGTCACTGGGCTTATTTATACCCATATATGGGCATAGATAAACACATTCATTGTGTTTCTTACCTTTGCCGAGATTCATCCTCTGAATCCTACTCTGGCACTAATTGTTCACCCTCGACGCAATGCTCTTCATCAGCTGATACAGTACACAGACGTTCACGATCGTCTGTTGATTGAAGAGATGTCACCGGTAAGTTGTTCCTTTCTTTTCTTCTTTCTTTTCTTCTTTCTAATCCAAAGGGTCAAGATGTTGCTCCTGCGTCTTCTTGGGCACAAATGAGATGGGACAGGCCTTATATAAAGCCTGGGATGTTACAATTGAGTGTAAAATAGTACACCCCCTATCCGATTGGTTGGTGTACCATGTGACGGCTTCCAAAAGGGAGGGAAGCCAACCAATCAGAAATTATATGCATCCCTCCCTTTAAGAAGATGTCACAAGAAAACAAATTGGAAGCCATTACATGGTACACTGGCCAATACAATTGCCATCATCTCAAACGGAGGGTAGCATATACGTTTCACGTTTAATCTTAAAGGCAATTGAAACACAGCAATTCTGATTGGCTGGCGTGATTGCCTTTAAATGACGTCATCGTTTTTGTTTTTTTTACAAATCACATGTTTTTCATGGCCCAATCAGGACCGTGGGAAACATTTGACCAAAATGTGATGTCATAGGCCTATAAAAGCCTATGTCGCCTCATTTTGAAGCCAGACGCCGAGGAGGGAACACCTCCCCTCCTAAGAAGAAAAGAAGGGTGTGGCAGAAGAAGATGGAAGAAGATGGAAGAAGATGGAAGAAGACGGAGAAGACCCCAAAGAAGAAAAGAAGACACCAAGACTGACGGGAAGGATTACAAATAGAAGAAAGAAGACACCGTTATGGATTGTAAGGGTTTATTATTTTATGGTTACCTGTGGATTGGTTCCAGTGCTTCCGAGTCGCCTGGATTTCGGTGAGTGGGCATCTAATGGGAAGTAAACAAAAGAAAAGTGTATTATTTTTACCTTTACAGGTTTTTTTGATTTTTGATTCATGTCTTTTATTTTTTCAGTCCCATTTAATGCCCGTGAATGTATCTATGTACCTATGGCTATACATACATTCACAGACAGTGAATGGGTGTATTTTATGTGATTTTTGGATGTAAATGCATTGTTTTTTAGGCTCTATTATTGCCCCTGTATGTTATGTATATCTATCTGTATGGATAGACATACAGGGATAATAATTGATTGTTTTGCTAATGTTTATGTTCTTTTCATGTATGGCTAATGTATTTATCAGCTTTATTTAGACATTGGTGTGAATAATGTAATTTGTATTTAGTTACAGGTTATTTTTAATGGCTTTTTTCTGGTAGTTAGATTAGAATAATGGTGGTTACTTTCAGTTAGAATTCTTTTGGCAATGGTTTGGCTTTAGGAATTGAATAGGGAATTGTATAATTGATTTGTATTGTATTGTAATTGGTTTAGGAAATGGATTGATTGATGGTAATTGTATTGATGTTGCTTAGTTTCTATTTGATTTTCATGATGGCATTGGTGGTTAGGGGACATTGTTCATAGTGTATTTTATTGTTACATATATTTTGCATAGTGTTACATGATGCACAGATTAATTGCATCATGTGCACACAATGCAATTGTGTGACATTTCATATACATTTGTGTAGCTGCTAGTTTGTTGGTTTATATTTACAATTGCTGTTGTGTTTATTGTAACATGCAATGTGGTGATTTTAAGATTAAGAATTCATGTTTTGGATTATGCATGTTTTATGTGTTTCATAATGGGCAAATAATCTATTATCCATATCTGTATAATAGTTATTTTGCACATTATTGTACTGTATGTTTTGGGGGGGGGGTTGATGTATTTAATGTATAGGTCCGGTTTATTTTTTTTACATACAGGGTTGTTTCCTTTTGGTCTGCGAGAGACCTCTGGAGACCACCTGAGGTATCCTCGGGCTTCTCACGGGTACCAGGCTGCCGGGTCCACGGGGGACACCTACGGGGAAGAACCGGTGGCCCCACATCTGTGGGGGCACCGCAGACCCGTAGGGACCACCCGAGGGTCCCCAGACCCCTGTGGGAACAACCCGAGGCCCCTCAGACACCCATGGGTCTGATCCGGGGCCCCCCAAGACATCCGCAGGCCTACCGTGGAGACCCAATTATGGCCCACGGTGACCCGCGGAGACCACCTGGTGGACCATGGTGCCTGGCGGGTACCACCAACAGGCCTCCACACCCTGTGTGAAACATGATGCTGGGCACCTGTAGGTCTGTGAGGCGACCCTGTATGTAAAATAATAAATCATGTATTTATGGGGGGCACAGGGGGTGGGTTATGTATTTAATAAATATAATGATGTTTATTGTGGGGCAGTGTATTGTTTTTATTGTGGGAACTGGGGTAGGGGAAGGGGGTAATGGCCCCAAGGGTATGTGGGTTGGCCTTTGACTGGGTAGTGGGTGAGTGTGGTTAGGCCTCACGGGGTGGGTGGGTAGTGGGGGAGGGTATGTAGGCCTCCCGATTGGTGGGTGAGGGTAGGTTAACCCCTTAATGACTGTAGCGGTTAATAACCGCTATGGTGATTAAGGGGTTAGGGGACATTACATTGGCTGTTTTTTTTTTCTTGTGTATGTTTTGGAGCATCGGAGGGGGCATGGGCAGGATGAAGATGAGGATGAAGATGACCTTCATCTTGGGTGCCTCTAAAAGGTAAGTGTAATATGTTTTTACTGTATTTATTGAAAGTTATATGTATTTAAAATGGGCAAATGCATTATTATCCATATGTGGATAATAGTAATTTTGCCCATTACTGTATTGTATGTGTTAGGGGGGTGTATATAGTTTTAAATATTGTTTATTATTTTTGGAGGCGCAACATTGGTACCGCAGACCCGCGGCTACCCCGGGACTCCCGCGGGTACCTTGGGATGGCCGCGGGGACCCCCGCACTCCCGCGGGGACCCCCGCTTGGTCAGCCGGGGACACCTGCCGGCCTGTTGTATGGGTTTTGCGCATGCAAAAATTTAAAGCAATAATTTTTTCTAAGTCCAGCTTTTTTTGCGTCTACCTTGAGCTGACGTGTTCTGTTGAACGCAACTTTTGCGTACGCTAAGGTTGCGTTGCTCAGTGCATCCCGTTTAAGGTCAGAATTTAACAGGGTAACGAACGAGCAAAGTTGGACTTAGAAAAAATTCCTGAAAAAAGTCAGTTTTAGAGAGCAAAGTGTCTCTTTGCGTTGCTTAGTGCATCGTGTTCAGCGCAACATCACGTTCTAAGAGCACTTTGCGCTCTACAAGTGACTTAACGGAGCTTAGTGCATGACCCCCTAAGTTCTTTAAAAACTAAAGCTGTCTCACAGTTTAATCTGGTCTGTAACTGTCACATACGCCTATAACATGTATTATCTCTTACTGTGCATGCAATGTATTTATATATAATGTACATGTTTAACCCTGCTCACTTAATGTAACCATGTATTTGTCATCATAACTCTGTGCCCAGGACATACTTGTAAACGAGAGGTAACTCTCAAATGTATTACTTCCTGGTAAAACATTTTATAAATAAAATATAAATAAATGGTGACATGTCAGAGACAAGGTAAGGGATGTTGCAGAGGCCTCACACAATCCCCCGGCATTTAATTTAAATGCCTTGTGGAAGAGTGCAGGGCCTATAAACCGGCGTGCTCGCCATGAAAAATGTTGTGTACCTCCCAGTTTGCGTACCCCTGCTCTATGTTGTATGTACAAATGTAGCACATTTGTAGCACATAGTGTGTTGCAATAGAGCTAATATGTTTAAGCACTTGTTGCAATTTGCCAGTGGATGCAATAAATTGTGTTACATCTGTATGTATATGGGGCATATTATATATGTTGTTTGTGCATGCATATGTAGATGATGCATTCATGGTGCATGGGGGATATGTATGATTAGGACGTATATATTGTTTGTTCATCCAGTGTGTGTAACTAGTCTGCAAGTGTGGTATGTGTATCTGATGTGTATGTATATATATATATATATATATATATATATATATATATATATATACATATATATATCTTGTATGCGTGATTATTGTGCATCTGTATATGTAAGGACCTTGGCCAGTGTATGTTCTGTGCATGCATTTGTGTTTTGTGCTTGTATCTGGTGAGCGTACGTCTCTGTGGGGTGTGTAGGTCAGCTGATTCCAGGTCCAGATGGTTGGACTTGCCAGTCGGGCTACAATTTGACAACCAATCCTGTATGTTCCTGTCAATTAGGATTTACAATCTAATTTTGGTGTCTAAGGACAGGGAAATAAAATGATTGTCCAAATTCACAAAAGCAGTTGTAGTGATTGAAACCAGGTTAACCTGCATTGAAAACAGTTACATCACCATTGAGATATATTTGTTTCCTCCTCCTACCATACAATTAGTCACAAGCCATAGGAAACACGCAGCCATAACTAGTGATGCCCCCCCCCCTCCCCTTCCCACCCCACCATCTTCCTGGCTGGGCATTGGCCTGGGTCATTTTGCTGGGATCTGTGTAAGGGAGGAGGAACAGCCCCTGGAGTATATAACATTGTGCCTTTGGGTCTGTATCTCTTCTCCCTTGGCACGGTTGCCTTTTTTTACCCTTACCACACACAGCAGACAGTCCACAAGGCCAAAATATCCAGGTTAGGCCCTGCTCTGGTCCATGCTGATGCAGTTGTTGTTCTTGTGGCTGCCAACATTCCTGCCTTTACTTATCCTGGTGTCCTGCCTATGCCCCTGGAATCCCGGTTGCTCCCAGTAAGCTGCCCCGCTGGCATGCTCACTTGAGGAGGACTGATATACGCCTTGTTGCTAGATGTGAGGAGGTGCAGGGCCGACTGGCTGCAGCAATAGCTGTTCAGACAGACGGGGGTGGTGCAGGCGGCATCCAGCCCGTTGAGTCTCCGGTCCAAACATGTTACTAACATGTTTGCTACATTAGTTAGTTCATCAGTGTTTCATGTTATTGTATTAGTGCCATATCCCTTCATCATAAATGTTCACTATTTTGCACTATTTTGCACCTTTTATGTGGGTGTTTATTCCACCATTGTTTATGATGTGCTTTTAGTTTCATGGTTCCCAGCCATTATACCCAGTCCTGGATATGCTTATTTTCAGCAGCAAGCACATATGTTTCTTTACTATGTTGGTACTATTAGTCACATTAATATGATTATATCCAACAGTAAGTTCATATATTCTTTACCATGCTGGTACAACCAGCCACATTAATTTATCTTTGCTCAGTTTTTATTATAGTTTGCCTTGTGCTGCATATCCCATACCGTTTCTATGCTACAGCGCAAGTTTGGTCTATTGTGCATGCACATTGTCACTTGGATCGAGGGCATATTGGTTCCCTGCAGACGCTCTGATTATTTATTTATTTTTTCTTTGCCACTGCTCGCGCATGCGCACATAGCTCTGTTTTAGAACGGCATGCGTTCCATCGCCTGTAGGTGCCCTCTCTGGTACATTGACACGCATCAAGTGACTATCTGACTTCTTGACTTTCACCTCTGACCTGCGCATGCGCAGTGGGTGCGTTTCACTACACGTGCGTATCCCTGCGTTCCAGACAATGCTGGGGGATCCATTCACTTGGGAAGATATCCCAATCATGCTGCATTATCATACAAGGTATTATTTTATTGGTTGCACCTGTTTGTTATGTGTTTTAAGGTATTTATATGTGTTCTGTTGCACTCTGTATTCACATCACCTTGAGAAAGGTCCCGCATGTAGGACCGAAACGTTGGTTATGATGTCTTGATAATACAAAGCTTTTGTGACCATTTATTGGAGTGCTGCCTCTTGATATTCGTCTCAAACACGGTATCGTATTGCCTATTTATTCTCTACAGGATTTGCACCCATCATCTTGAATTACCCGACGGAGTGCCTATTGTTCTTGTTTTATATATATATATATATATATATATATATATATATATATATATATATATTATTTATATGCAAGTAACCGCGCCAAGCGTCGTAAGCTCAGCGCCAGCGGGGACTCAGCCTTAGGAGGGCGACTAGGAGCAGGAGTAGTAATGCTCTGATGAGAAAGCAGGCCAGCGTTGGAGAGCCTCTATGGCTAAGTCACATGGGGAGATAGAGGAGGCAATCTTGGACTTCAGATAGGCTGACCCACAACCGGATGGGGAGTCTGCACATCGGAGGAGGCGACTGGACGACAGGCCATGAAAGTTGGCTAGTGGGAATAGGGGGCAACTTTAAGGTACAGTACTATCCTCAGCAAGTGAGAGTGAAGGTGGGGGAGCAGGATAATGCCCCAATAGGGGGATTTCCTTTAATAGCTCATAGCCCTTTTTCCCCATTTGGGGCCTCTTGTGTCCCTACCCATGACTCCAATACCCCAGCAGCACCCCAACAGCTCTTTCATTAGCCTACATCAGCTTTGCCCCCTTTTGCCACCCCTGCCTGAGATCATTAGTCAGGATATCTCTAAACTGCCTGACATGATCAGCAAGACCAACCTTAACAAATCAGAATGGTTGGCAATTGAAAATCTACAACAGATGAAAACCAATGTGATAAAGCCCTCCGATAAGGGGGGCAAAATCGTCCTATGGCCCAAGAGTCTTTATGAAGCAGAGGTCTATAAGCAACTTCGGGACCGGACATGTTTCATAGATCTTCCAGGGGACCCGACTTCTGAATTCAAAGATTTTCTTGAAAAGATTCTTCTGGAAGCCTTTTCAATTGGATATCCTGACGAAGCGTAATTATGAAGGTCTTATTTCAAAACATCCAGTGGTTCCGACACTGTATTTACTTCCTAAGATCCATAAAAACTCTTCCCACCCCCTAGGATGTCCTATTGTTTCTGGCATAGGGGGGTTGTCTGAGCCCATCTGCCGTTACCTTGACTGCTTTCTACGCCCTTTTGTAGAGAGCCTTTCATCATACATCCGTGATACAATGGACGTGTTGTCACGGCTGGACCAGGTGACGATTGGCAGGGAGACTATCCTGGTGACGTGTGATGTAGAAAGTCTCTATACATGTATTCAACATCAGGATGGGTTGAACGCCACCAGGTACTACCTGTCAATGCATAATCTGAGCTCAGATCTTGCCAACACGCTCATGCAGCTCTTATCATTTATTCACACACACAATTATTTTGTTTTCAAGAGCTCTTTTTATTTGCAAGTCAGGGGTACGGCGATGGGCGCAACCTGTGCGCCCTCCTATGTGAATCTTTTCCTGGGGTGGTGGGAAAGGGAAGTGGTGTTCACGGATGACAATCTGTTCCTCACTAACCATGTCCTGCTCTGGTTGAGATATATCGACGACATCTTCATTCTCTGGCAGGGTTCTGCAGCAGAGTTGGAGGTGTTCGTCGATCTTCTCAACCACAGCGGCTATAACATTAAACTCACCACACATTGTAGCACTGAGGCCGTGGACTTTCTAGATCTCCGAATCAGCATTGATTTAGAAGGCCGGATTGTTACAGATATACATAGGAAGACTACATCTACTAATTCTGTACTCCATGCATCCAGCTCGCATCCGGCGCATCAAATTAATGGTATCCCGGGCGGCGAATTTCTGCGGGTGAAACGTAATTGCTTGACTGATGAAATATTCAGAGGACGAGCCAAAGAACTGCAGAAACGCTTTAGGGACCGTGGGTATAGCTGCACACAGATTAACCGGGGTTTCCAGACAAGCTTACAAAGAGATAGGAATTCTCTGCTGGTACCTAAGGTTCGGGGATCTAGAGAATCCACGATTCGCTTCATTGGGACGTACAACTGTCAATGGGTGAATTTGAGAAAGATTATTAACAAGCACTGGGATGTACTATTATCAGATGGGGACTTACGTTCTGTTTTGGGCAGCTCTGTTAGTTTAACAAGCAGGAGATCCCCAAATTTAAAAGACAAATTGGTCAGAAGCCACTATACCCCTATCCCTTCTGGCTCTTTCCTTAACCTACAAACCAAAAATGGCTTTTTCAAGTGTGGCATGTGTTCGGCTTGCCAACATCTACGTTCAGGGACAGTGCGGGGACAAAGGAATTTGATATCCGTTTCTTCCTGAACTGTAAATCAAAAGGTGTTGTATACTACATGAGCTGTCCATGCCAACTCATATATGTAGGTATGACAACAAAGGAAGTGCGGTTCCATATCTTAGAGCACGTACGGAACATCAAAAATGCATCCCGTGATGTTCTGGCGTGCAGAAAGATCACCAGCGTTGCACGACATTATATGTCAGTGCATAACTCTGATCCCTCAGGTCTGACATTTGCTATTGATAAGGTATCACTAGGGATCCGCAGAGGAGACCTAGAGAAGAATTTACTCAAAAAAGAGTGCAGGTGGATCACTCAACTGGACTCACTTACATCCCGGGGACTAAACGACTATATGGGGTACGCTATGTTTCTCTAGGTCTCCTCTGTATTACCCTACTGCATGCTCTCTCTGTACTGGACCTTAGAACTTTAAATTGATGCTTCGTGCATCTGAACACTTTTTTGTGTTGGCACTTTTACTTTTTACATCTGTAAATATGTATATATATTTCTTTCATAACTGATACGTTTATGCATTTCTTTTAATGGGTGTTGGTATACCTATGTGTTTTATGTTTCATTTGATATCCTTTCCTATTTGTGACTTTGACTTTCTTATGTCTATAGGATTGGTGTCTTGTGGTACTGGTGCAGTTTAATGAGAATGCACATAAGACCGTGTGTTGTTTTCTCATAACTAACACTTTGCTTTCATTACAGAACTATGCAAGCTCCTATAACAGGGATAACTGTATTAGCTTGACTGGCAACTGAAATGAGACTCTGGCGCTCCTGCACTGCTCCCTGAGTAACCCGACACCATGACTTATCTGTCCAATGAAGGATGCTGACCCGTGACGTCACCTAATGCGCGACGCTTTAAATTTGCTACACGCCAACAGCAATTACACTCCCGGAAGAAGCCTGTGTGGTGAAACAACTGTCGGAGTTTCCAGACGTGGGACACAGTCGTTTGGCTGATTTACAGCCTCTCTCCACTCTCAGCAGCTATCTTGCTCATCCAGTTCGGCGATGGTGGTTTGCCTGCTTTAACCTCTTCGTGGCCAGATCATGGAGGACTGATTAATACCCGCAACAGAGGTGCATGACACGCACATGGTGATATTTTTCCTCAGCTATTATTTGCATACCCATGACTGTCCTCCGTTTTATCCAGGGTTTTCCATATATCAGTTTTTTTTCCACATACGTGTGGTGATGTCCTCCTCATCTAGCCTCCAGTTTATTCATTTTGCACTATCTGGTTTATTCAGCATTTGTTTGCACATTAGTAGATTATTTAATCAATATTAGTGCGATTCTTGCTAAATGAGTGTGGTTTGATGTTTTCTCATATCCCTGTGTGTGAGCAGCTAATTAGTTACGCCCAATTAGAGGGAGAGCACATGTTTGCACATATTTTCAGTGCTTTGATTACCCTTTGGGTGACTATGTCTGACCTCACTTGAGTATCTATTTGTTTGATTATATCATATTTGCTTTGTACAACTTGGTATTTACTTGTGACATTTCTGATTCTCACGCATGCCTGCATATCAGGTCTTTCTATATGCATATTACAACTCATGAATTGTCATACCTGTGGCCCCTTTTAGGATCTTTTTTAGGACCGGCCGGTCATCATACCCAGTGGTATCCTCTGATTCCCTCTATGTGTGTATAGATCATCCTCCTTTGCCTCCCTTTTTTCTGCCATCTGGGCATCCTGTTTGGTGTTTTTCTTGGTACAATTAGCAATTTTATGGGATTTGAGTTGACTGTGTTCTCCCCGTCTGGTATTGTTTTTTAGATGTATGTTATTTTTAGTATGTTGCATGTGTTTTTTCTATCCATGATTAATAAACCCTTTTGCATTTAAATTATATTTTTCGTGATCTTAGTGCTTTTCATTGGGATTTCTGTCTTTTTTGTGTGTTTATATATATATATATATATATATATATATATGCAAGTAACCGCGCCAAGCGCCGTAAGCTCAGCGCCAGCGGGGACTCAGCCTTAGGAGGGCGACTAGGAGCAGGAGTAGTAATGCTCTGATGAGGAAACAGGCCAGCGTTGGAGAGCCTCCATGGCTAAGTCACATGGGGAGATAGAGGAGGCAATCTTGGACTTCAGATAGGCTGACCAACAACCGGATGGGGAGTCTGCACATCGGAGGAGGCGACTGGACGACAGGCCATGAAAGGTGGCTAGTGGGAATAGGGGGGAACTTTTAGGTACAGTACTTTCCTCAGCTAGTGAGAGTGAAGGTGGGGGAGCAGGATAATGCCCCAATAGGGGGATTTCCTTTAATAGCTCATATCCCTTTTTCCCCATTTAGGGCCTCTTGCGTCCCTGCCCATAACTCCAATACCCCAGCAGCAACCCAACAGCTCTTTCATTAGCCTACATCAGCTTTTCCCCCTTTTGCCACCCCTGCCTGATTGCTAACATGTTTGCCCAGTCTAGATCTCCCACCTCACCATATCTGATTAAAACCCAGGTGACCCCCAGTTTGGCTACCGTTTTTTTCCCCTTTAGCCCATTCCTCTTTGGCCAAGCCAACACCCATGCTCTGGGAATACAGGACATGGGTGGCCTTGACATTTGGGTAAATAATAGTTGGTATGTGTTGGGTAGCTGCAAGTAGATGTTGAGTATAGGCGGGTGGGATACAGGAGATTTGCAAGCCATGTTAGGTTTCATTGGCTCATTTAGCCAATTTAAATTAATGATTTGTTTCAGGAGAGATCATAGGCGGAGGTGTTATGCCGGGACTCATGTCTTCTTCGACGTCCTGTTATAGCAGGCAGAGGTTCAGTTCCGAGATATTCTGTGTTTTTTCCACCTGGGGTAGCAACTTTTTCAGCGGCTAACACTGGCGGATTCAGGATTTGGGTGCATTAATTACATTGTTGCCGGGTGTAGGGATGGTGTGTGCAGTAGGCAATGGGGTATAATATTGCACAGGGGGTAGAAGGTTTGGAGCTGGGGTCCATTTGTCCAAAGTGGGTGAGGACATGTTCAAGGTGAACTTGAATGATGGCCTCAAAGCTAGAATGGTGGGGCAGTGGGGCTAATTTAAGGCCTTAAATAGTCTCCCTTGTGGCAGGGAATTTGTGGGTGTCCGACTGGGTGCTAGAGCAGATGATGGACTAATGCCCTGGTTTGTTTGGGCAGATGACGTAATGCCCAGTTGGTAGGTATTACCATTGTGGCTGAGCGGGTTATTCTGTCAGCAGGGGGGGTCACGAGTTACATGTATAGTATGCGTGGGCTCAAGACACAGCCACGGGCAGTCTGGCATTGTTTCGGTATATGGGTTATATAAATCTATTGGAGTTATATCTAAGCTGTAGTCATTAAACCCCATATATAGTGTGATGTTTTATATGTGTCCGTGTCTGTTATTGGGAGGGAAAGGGGGGAGTAAAGTGGGGAATCTATGGGTCATGTAAATGACTAGTTTCATACTTTGCATTCCTCAGAACAGCAACAGCAATAGGTTATGCAAATAAAGAACGCCCCAAAATTATAAAACATAGTCATATAGTAGTTCTAATCTCCTACTCAAAGAGCTCAATATCTACCTTCTATCTCTTTGTCCATTTATTCCAAAATATCTGGCAATCTACCCATACACAAGCAAATACGATACATGTATATCTGTCTATCAATGCAATAGATACATGTTTTTAGTAATATAGACAGTCAACCTTTTTATCATTTTCATAGAAAAGAAAAAAAATTACATCTATTTCATTTTCCATGCTTAATATCTACACATATTTTCCCTTTTCTTTTTTAATAGAATAACGTGTGTGTCTGGTGTCATTGTGACTTGAGGCACATTGTTAAAAAGAGGATGTTAGAGAAGGTTTTTTTTGCTTTTGCAGCAGGCGAATGATGAACTAACCAGTGCTACATTTGAAATAAGACTTCAGCAGTGAACTAACCCAGCACAGTAATTTAATGAATCTACATTTCATGACTGAAGTGATAAGGATGAAACATTTTAAAATAACGAAAAGGTAGATACACCAAAAAAAATCTGATGAAACATTAAATGAATGTAGTGTAACACATTATCTCTGCTTCTGCACATCCAAAAAGCGCAATGAACTAAAACATTGCATTAAGCCACGAATAAAGCTAAAAATTAAATTGTCTTGACGAAATCTAGAATAGAGCTTTATGAAGTAGGAAAGCAGATTTGGACACTTAATCTCATTCTCTTTGCCTTATAAATGTACATTTTAAAACAACTGAGAACACAGAGGAAAGTGGAGACAAAATTCTATGTACATACAGTACATTTGACTATGTAGGCTACAGATATAAGATTATTTACAAGTGATTTAAATTGTTTAAATTGAATGCTGACTCTTTAAGTGAAATAAGTTGTTACTATGATCAGAAAATGCCAACAATTTTTTTTTTCCGTAAAAGAGCAGAACCCAACAGGAGAGACAGTTTCACAAATGTAATTCCGCCCAACAAATCATTAAATAGAGACTCATAGACTAATGCATATATATGTAGTGGTGTTTCCCTCCACCCTCTGGGAGATTTCACTACTACATGGTGTGGTGCATACCTGCTGGCTCACAGTAGATCTGAGTCTCCTGCGTTGTTGTGGAGAACAGGACAGACTTCTGGGGTAGGATCTGATTCTCTCTCTCTGTGTCAGCGCCTCCATCTCTTGCAGGTTCCAGGGATGTGGAGACAATCCCTGCAGGAGAACTCTCTTCCACACCCCCTGATAGATTGCAGTCTCAGGCAAGAGGATATATTTCAACAGGATTACTTTATTTAGTGCACTGGCAGATGTTACAGCATACACAGCTCATTTCATGGGGCTCCACCCTCAGGATGTGCCATGGACCTCCACTCCAGGCCAAGGGCACCTGAAGTAGTCCATACTCTTCCCTTACTCCCTGGTGAAGTAAAAGGTAAATTCTCCCACTCCACTGCCCTAGGGGAGGGAGCACAAACTGGCAGAGCCCTGCACAGTTGTTAGGGTAGACCAGCCTCTCTTGACTAAATTTAGCAGTGCAGCTCCTTAAGTACAAGGGAAGTAGGTACCAGGTCTGAATCCATGATTGGACACACAGGCCTAGTCCCACTGCCTCCCCTGTCACTCAAGAAGCTACTGGGAGTGAGGAAAACCCATGATAACTCCTGCAGGCCAGCTCTTACCAGGACTTACTGCTAGGGAGGGCAGACTTAGTAACCAAGGAAATCAGCCTGTCTACATATATATGGTAACTATGACTATAATTGAGATGCTTGCTAGAAAATAATTCCAAGTACAACTGCTATTTTTTTTACGTTTTTAATTTAATATCCCAAACTGGGCAACTAGGCAACATACGTTCTTAAAAATAAATTATTTATTTTAAATGTGGTATATAATACTAAAGTACTTTGTACACATACAGTGTACATACTATATGAACTATTGTAATACCCATACAATCTGTGAATACATTGAATGAACATTAATTCACTGAAACAGTTAAATAAGTAATTTCTTAGTATATTCTAACTGGATAAATGATTTGGTGTCTTGATAATTTGCTGAATTCAATGATATCAACATTGGCTTGATATTGATTGGTGTGTTTGTTATTTTGGGGTTATTAGCATAGAACACATCAAAAAAGTGTTTCAAAATACATATCTAAAGAAATAAATATGTAACAAAAGTAAAAGTGCCAAGCAATATGATTGCATTTGTTGAATCACCATAGAAATTAGTCAATACTATGAAAATGCTATATTTTATACCGCTTTGTTGGATGTGAGTCAATTTTGCTTTTTTTAAAGTATGTGGGCATGATCAGTGTTTTGTTTTATTTGAATCACAAGAAGGTTAAAAACTTAATCAGCATCTTTTAATAAGAAAATAAAAAAATTAGTCAATATAAAACTTGTAAAAATCATAATACGTTCTCTATCCATCAGCGAAAGAAAAACAATAAGTTAAATACAATTTCTTACCTGCCATATTTTTTATTTCAACATTTGCAGTAATAATTATACTCAATCAATTGATTATATTATTACAGTTTCCAGTAAGCAGGACTCACAACGAAGATGTAGATGCAATCGAGTACCACCCCCATCACCATCGCACACGTTGACAAGTTCTTGAATTTTTGTAAGGGATAAGTCTCAGCGTTCACTCTTCAGTCAACAAAAGTGCCACTAGGCATGACTCTTCTCTCTGGTAAAGACTGCTTGATATTCGGAGAGAACATATTCTCTCAAAAAGGAAAGGAGAGAAAATAATGTCATCTAGAGTTGAGAAAGCACCACAAAGCTGATCTGAACAGGGGACTCCTTGCTGCCCAAATTGACAACTGCACGGTATACCACCTACTATATATATATATGGAAAACACAAAAGTATACCGCATCAACACAGTACATCACTGTTGCCCAGAAACAGTCTTAATTTATGATATAATAACAATGGACAGTGGTGCTAAAGGATATTGGATATTATTACAACAAAAAAAGCATCCTTATGAAGAAGCACACGGGCATACCATGGAAGTGATAACAATACAAATGTATTACTGTGGGTTAAAAACAAGGGGAGAGCATTAAAAGAGGAGGGGGACTCACATCTACCAAACATGTATTCCTAGAGGCAAAGGTACATAATTGAGGCAAAATAAACACCAAGAGTATTCAACAACACAGGCAGCTCTAAATCAAGCATGCGTATATATCATTACACAAACTGCAGATTTGTGCACATACCCTAAGGAGATAGCTGTTATTGAAAAATAGTAGCTGCAAAAAATGGAGGCAGTAATTGCCCAGGAAATTTAAAGATGTAAATACATCACTATTCAAAGCATAGGTGTCAAAGGCCAAAAGAAAAATAGCCAAAGCTCTTGTCATGGAAAGAGGTAGGGGTCACACTCCACAGACTCCCACTCCAACGCGTTTCGACTAAAACGGTCTTCTTCGGGGAGTGGTGAGAGGAGGAATGAGCTAGTTTATATAGGGGAAAAGATAGCAGCAAATGCGCGCCAAACACATTCAAATTACAAACAGCTGTGACAGACGGAGGATTACCTAAAGCATAATCGCGTTCTAGGGCTCTGTGATAGTGTTACTAAACTTCTCATGTGTCTAAAACGCGGCTACAGCAAAACACAAATTAACAAAGGCTATAACAACTGCCTTAATGTGGCCCGCGAGAGTCTATTACGACCCAAACCTAAGTACAGAGGTAGAAAACAAATTAGATTTGTAAGTACTTTTAACCAACAGTGGCATGACCTGAGGGGTATTTTGAAGAAACATTGGGGTATCCTGATGACAGACGCAGAACTCAAAAATGTTTTGGGCAATCATGTCAGTATTGCCAGTCGCAGATCTCCGAATCTGCGATATAAGTTAATCCGCAGTCACTATACCCCTCAGGTCAATCCCACTTTTTTATCCCAGCAACGAAAGCCCGTTTTTTTTAAGTGCGGGACTTGTTCAGCTTGCAGATATATGTACCAAACAACATCATTTACTAACACTGCCAAATCACGCACTTATAAAATATTCTCCTTCCTTAATTGCAAAAGTAAGGGAGTTATTTACCATCTTTCTTGCCCTTGTGGTCTTGTCTATGTAGGCATGACCACAAGGGAAGTATGTTTTCGTGTGCTCGAACACACACGCAATATTAAGAATGCGCAACGTGATTTAGATTCATTCAAAAAAATCACTTCAGTAGCCAGTCATTTTCTGCTCTATCATGGATCCGACTGTGCGGTCCTCACTGCATTTGCCTTTGACAGGGCCTCTCTCGTTGCCCGTGGTGGTGACCTTGAGAAGGCCCTGTTGAGGAGGGAATGTGGGTGGATCGTGCGGCTGGGTACCATGATCCCGCAGGCGCTTAACGATTACCTGGGCTTTGCCATGTTTTTATAGCGAGATTCCCTTGTTATAATTTGTAATCCTCTGTTTATACATGAGATGCTCTAATATATGGCTCTCCTTTTTCTTTATTGTTTCCTATGTTACATACTTCGGACCAGCATCTTATTTTTGAATACACTGCCTCACATTCCCGCTTATCTGGTACCCCTGAGATATCGCCCTTCTTGTTGTGCGACCCATACAAGATTCAACTATGGATCAAGACTCGTGATTTTGGACTATGTGATGGAAGCTTCTTATGTTTACAACAATATTGTTATGTCAGTACACATATGATTATGGATTATAAAGCCTCTATATACCATCTAAGAAACAAGAAGACATCTCAATTTATACAGATCCTGTTCTTTTACGACAGTTTTCTGTATTACCATATTTTTTTATTTCTGGACATTCATTTTTTCTTTAAGTATTTGCAGTCATTGTTTTTCTTGTGTCTTTTACATTTCATTAACCTATGCAATAATAATATACTGTACCACTAGAATATGCTACTGTCATTGATCACACACTACCATGTGTGCAGTGTGAAGATTGCGGATATTCCTTGCATGTAATGAGCTTTTTTTCATGCTTGGTTACACTGACTTTCTCAGACTGTGGGGCCTATGCAGAGAGCTGCGAGAAGCCCTACCTCGCCATGTATTTGCCAAATATGCCCATAGCAAATCCTGAAATGGCGAGAAACTGGCCATATGATTAAAATCCGACGATTTTTGGTTTCTTTAAAAAAAACTCGCCAGATGGGTGGCGAGAAGCAATATTTCTCCAGTTTTAAAATCCACCGTATTCTAGTAGTCCCGATCAGCATCTCGGCGCTGATCGTGGCTATAAAATGGAGAGATTTTCTCCAAATCGCTCCGCCAACAAAAGTTGGCAAGAAGCTGGTGCTGAGCGGCGAAATGGTTTTTTTTTTTGTGTTTTTTCTCAAAAGTCAGATGATTTTTTTTAATGTTCAATTCATGGCCATGTATGTATATGTATCCCTCTGGAGCTATATACATACATGTTTATTAACGGGTTGTTTTTCAAATGTTTATTGCATTTGGTCATGTATTATACAACTCTTTTCCCTGTTTGCTTACTATTGTGTGTGTGAAATGTTATGTAGATTTACTTTTCTCCTTTAACATGATGATGATTGCATGGGTATATGTTGGGACCCTGCCTTAATGGTTTAATGTGGCTTATTTGGTGCATTTAGATTGTGTACGATCGTGTTAGTTAGAAATAAATTTGTTTTTGCAATAGTTTTGTGTTTGCATAGCAATCTTGAATAGTGTTTTTTGTTTAGATTTGCTTGTAATGTTTTTTGGATGGCATTAATTGTATTATTGTCGACTTGCTTTGTTTATATAGAATCTTTACTTTCAATCGTGTATTTGTTTTGGCCCATTGATTGCAATTGTGTACATGATGGAAATATTATTTGCTTCATGTACACATTGTTCAATTGTAAGTTTTATAGCAATTTACTCGTTACTGCTTTGGATAGGTGCTTGCTGTATTCTCTGATGATATGTGTTTTTATTTTCATTTGGATTTGTTTTTAATTTGGCAGTGATGTTGTCAATTGCAGATCAGATGTTTTACATTGCTACATGCATATCCTTTCCCATTTCTTTGTAGATTGCTTAATCATACCTATATTTGACATATATTTTTACAGATATATGTAACATAATATATATATATATATATATATATATATATATATATATATATATATATATATATATATATATGTATATATATATATATGTAACATTATATATATATATATATATATATATATATATATATATATATATATATATATAGATATATGTATATATATATATATATATATATATATAGATATATATATATATATATCTATATATATATAGATATATATATATATATATATATCTATATATATATAGATATATATATATATATATATACATACATACATATATATATATATATATATATATATATATATATATATACATATATACATATATACATATATACACACATATATATATGTGCTGCCTCTGATATTTCATCTTGATGCGGTATCGTATTGCCTAAATTATTTTATAGGATATGCACCCAGTATTTTGTTGATTCAGACGGAGTGCTTGGGGTTCTTTCAAACTACATATATATATATATATATATATATATATATATATATATATATATATATATATATATATATATATAATGATGAAGCCACTCTACAAATGAATGGGTAAAGGGTGGCTTAACCCATTAATTACTTTAACGCTTATTGACCGTTATTGTTATTAAGGGGTTAAGTAACACCACAATATATTTGCTATATGGTGTGGGTGGGTTATGTATAGTTTTTTAATAATTGTTATGCTTCTTGCGGGTGTGTGTATTGTTTTGAATGTGGGTATTGGGGGTAGGGGGTATTGTCCCCAAGGGTCGGACGGTAGGCCTCCCGGTGTGTTGGGGGTGATGGTGGTTATGCCTCACAGGGGTGGGTAGGAGGGTGGGGTGTATTTATGTTAAAGTATTTATGTGTCTTGTAATAATTTTTTTGAGCACAGACTTGATACTGCAGGCAACACCCGAGGGCCACCGCCAGCCTATAGTACCATTCCTGTGCCTAAAAAATTTACTATGGGTTATGTATAAAATGGGGGTTTAGGTATTGTTGGGGGCACAGAGCCGGATTGTGCTGTGTATTGCAATGTTTATTGGGGGCCATTGTCCCCAATAAACATGCTACTGTGATTTAACCCCTTCATTGCCTTAACGGATAGCCGGTAAGGTAATGAAGCAGCATTACTGTAATTTTATTATTAGTGTACATGTGCAGAGGGTCTCTGGACATGAACCGTGTTGGTTTTATGTCCGGGGACCCCCTGCTTCCCGAGATACAGGCACCTTTATGAGGTTTTCAAATTGGAGCGGAGCGCTGGGTGACTCAGGATTATGAAAAAGAAAAATGAATACAATAGTGCAGATGGTATTGGAATAATAATATAATTAAAATGTTCTCTGTAGTAGTGGTACTCACAGATTGCACTATCAAATATAAGCGTATCAGAGACCCTTCTCTCTCTGATGGGAGCCCTTTGATGGAAATCCCTCAGAGTGGTATGTTGATAACGGAAGCTTGTAATAGAGTGGTTCAATAATTCTCCCAGGGGTATGTAAAGTGATAGAGAGAGAACACACGATAGAGTAGTACAGTCTAAAATTGTATTGGCAGCAATCAACGATTATATGTGTAATACACTCACATTTTGTAATACAATATGGTTCGTGGGAGAGGACAGCTGTGGATGGAGAACGCCGGTTGTTCCTGGAGCGGAGGAGCCCTTCTGCATACGTCACTGGTGCCTTCGTCACGTCCTGTGTTGTCGTAGGTCAGGGCGGAAGAGGCTGCCTGGTGTATCCGTCTCCTACTAGCTTGCTAGTAACAACCGGCGTTCTCCATCCACAGCTGTCCTCTCCCACGAACCATATTGTATTACAAAATGTGAGTGTATTACACATATAATCGTTGATTGCTGCCAATCTGTGAGTACCACTACTACAGAGAACATTTTAATTATATTATTATTCCAATACCATCTGCACTATTGTATTCATTTTTCTTTTTCATAATCCTGAGTCACCCAGCGCTCCGCTCCAATTTGAAAATCTGCACAAGAACCATCTGGACATGAACAGTCCGTCCTAAGGGTGTAGAGCTGCTTTTCTATTTATTGTATTGCACTTTTTTATTTATATAATTTTTTACACATTGGTGAAGGTCACTAAACACAATTTGTGCACTGATTATTAATTGAATCACACTGTCACGTATATCGTATAATTACTTAATTATTTAATATTCACTTATTTTTTGAGAAGCGCCCGGTTTTTATCTTTTGTTTTTGCATACCTTTATGAGGTGCCAGTTTCTCCTATGAATGGAAAGGTCCCGCGTTACGTGATTGGGCTATCTCAATGCATAGGAGATACCGGCACCTCATAACAGGGCTTGTATCTCGGGAAGCAGGGGGTCCCCGGACATAAAACTAACGCGGTTCATCCCCGGAGACCCCCTGCACATCTACAATAGCAATCCTATTGATATGTACACATTTTTTTTTTGCCGCCGAGATTTGTGCAGAGAGAGGCGGATCTCGCTCTCTGCTAACAGATCTCGCCAGCGGAGCCATTCTCGCCAGGGCCCGCCATCTCTCTGCCAGATTCCTCTCACAGATATGCGCACCTTCCTGCATACTGCGAGGGGAATACGCCAAAAACATGGAGAATTTTAAGTCTGGCGAATGGCCATTCTCGCAGTTCTCTACATAGGCCCCTAAGTTTTCACAGGGGTAACGGAGTATAAGTGCATTTGCGGCTTTATTTTACCTTTCCCTGGTCTGTGGCCGCTTCGGCACTGTCCCTGTAGTTGCCATGACTACCGCACATTATGATACGCAATAGCGTGATGACGTCATATGCGTCACTCCCCGATCTACATACAGGGTCACGCATTCCGTGCCATTTGACTGCGGTCCTTCCCTCACTTCCCCCTGACTTGTAGCCGCTTTGTTTATGCTTTTCTGGTTGCTATGACCACAGTACTTAGTGATGGGCGGTACGTGATGACGTAATGCGTGTCAATTTTCGTTTTGCATATGGGATGACACAGACATTACCACCTGACCTAGGTAGACCTATGAGAAGTTTAGTAACACTATCACAGAGCCCTAGAACACGATTATGCTTTAGGTAATCCTCCCTCTGTCACAGTTGTTTATAATTTGAATGTGTTTGGTGCGCACTTGCTGCTATCTTTTCCCCTATATAAACTAGCTCATTCCTCCTCTCACCACTCCCCGAAGAAGACCGTTTTAGTCGAAACGCATTGGAGTTGGAGTCTGTGGAATTTGACCCCTACCTCTTTCCATGACAAGAGGCTTTGGCTATTTTCCTTTTGGCCTTTGACACCTATGCTTTGAATGGTGATGTATTTACATCTTTAAATTTCCTGGGCAATTACTGCCTCCATTTTTTGCAGCTACTATTTTTCAATAACAGCTATGTCCTTAGGGTATGTGCACAAATCTGCAGTTTGTGTAATGATATATACGCATGCTTGATTTAGAGCTGCCTGTGTTGTTGAATACTCTTGGTGTTTATTTTGCCTCAATTATGTACCTTTGCCTCTAGGAATACTTGTTTGGTAGATGTGAGTCCCCCTCCTCTTTTAATGCTCTCCCCTTGTTTTTAACCCACAGTAATAAATTTGTATTGTTATCACTTCCATGGTATGCCCGTGTGCTTCTTCATAAGGATGCTTTTCTTGTTGTAATATATATATATATATATATATATATATATATATAAATTAATAGATGATACCGTTCTGTGGCTAACAAAATGCTTTTATTTGTGTGAGCTTTCGAGATACGCTGATCTCTTATTCCGGCGATGGTACATTGAATAAAGCAGCACAGTTAGTCTTAATTACCTATGTAGCCGGGTCCCCCCTGGTGCCCCTTACTTGCATTCTGTTTCAGGGACCTCCACTCCATGTGCAGGGAATGGCAGGGGCGAGTGTGTTGCCAGGGGCTCCAAGCGACATCAGTTTGCGCAGAAGCGTCAAGGTGGCCATCTTGCAATTGCCGCGGGATTGCACATGTGCAGAAGGTGGCCGGCAGCTGTTACACTAGTGCATGGCTTCCCAGAGTTCGTGCAGGTGCAGGGGGAGCTAGTGGCGGCCATTACAAATTTGCGCATGCACGGTAAAGATCGTGCATGCGGCTGCAATGATAAAGAGGTCTATGGGGAACTACAACTCCCAGCAGCCCCAGGGGCTGGAGCACAAGTGACTCACAGCAGCCAATAGGGCTTAGAAATTCCCCTGGAGGGTTAGATACATTGTTATGCACTAGAGCAGGAAGTTAGTTGGTGCTGGGATAAGGTAGGGGGAGGTAGTGTGTGTAGGGAGCATGTGGCTGTTACACTAGGCCAGGTTATCCCCCAGGCCCCAGCTAGGCCCAACTCACTATTAGGATTGTGGCTTGTCTAGTGAAGGCCCCTGCAGTTAGGGACTTTGCCCTGTTAGCAGTCAGTTTAGTCAGGGACACAGCTGCAGTTCTGCATGCTCTGACAAGAATGGTCTGTTTTGAAGGGAATCATTCTCTGCAGTAGCAGAGACAGAGACTGTCTGTCTAAGCGGTGAGATCATCAAAGGCAGACCATCCACCAGGAGGAGGACACCGTCGCTGAGGCTTCGGCGCTGGATACAGATGGGTCCTCTTCAGTTCTGCGGTACCCGGGTGCAAGAGCCCTGAGCAGGTACAGTCACCAAGTGCACCACCATTACCGGTAACACACAGGCACTGATCGCACATTTTAGGGGTGGTTGCAGAACTCTTGGGACTATTGAGACACCTGGGAATAAGGTGTGGGATTCAAAGCCCTGTGAGGTGACTGTGTAGTTGTGCCAGTGCCTGTTACAGGTTTACACTGTGGATGTTATGGTTATGTGTTCTGTGTTATCTGCCTATAGTAAACTGTTTTACCTATACTGTACTCTGGTGTGTGTGATTACTATATGTGGGTCCTGTGTCAGGGGTCATTCTACCCATAGAATCCTACACAGGCGGAAGCGCTGTGTTTATATGAGTATCGTTCCAGAGGATACACCCCAGGCTCTCACTGGCAGAGGTTCAAGGCTCCTGTGAACCTGACAGGTAAAAGCACCATACTTGGTAATGCATATAGATTCCCCTCACATGCACTCTATCTACAATTGGGGGGGTATGGGGGCAAAGTATGTTACACCTACAGCCGCGGCAACTTTTATTTTAACACTTCTCGGATATTTTCCGATGACTTTTTCCGAATGCCATGCGCTTCGTCGCGTTCATGCAGCATTCATGCGCCATTCATGCCATATTCATATCGCAATCATGCCGGCGTCACCAGCGCTTGATCTGTTTAATGAGAATGGTTCAGATTGAATTGCTTGCAATTCTTCACGTATCCGCCAGGTGGCAGATATTCATAAATTGTAATGAATTCTAACGTACTGTATGCGCATGCGCTTCAGTAATGTGTCGACTTGCAGGTGTTTAAAAAATACCACAGTGGTCCTTTGTGAATTGACCTTGGTTCTGAAGAAGTTACAACACTGTATCTATTTAGGCGTTTCATATTAAAAACTTAATGCAAAGTGTCTGGTGTTCTATTCCATTGTCCAGAGAGGTCCAGAGATGAGTGCACCACTGCAGTCTGTGTTCAAAAAGCCCAACATAACGTACGCTATTTTAATATGGTCAGCAATTAGTTCAGCAGATGATAAGATGGCCACAGTTGGTCAAATTTATCAATATTTTATCGAAAATTATAACTTTTACAAATTTTCACCAGATGCTCATGTGTGGAAGCATGCAATAAGGAAAAAGTTATGTATCGATCCGCATTTTTTTCGTATTGCTCCTGCACCCGGAGTTACAGGAGGAGGGTATTGGTGTGTTGCCCCTGATTTTTCCAGTATCTTTGATCATGGAGAGTTCAAAAGGCGAAAGGTCATGGTAAAACCAAATAAGAATCGTCAATCCCAGGCAAGCAATGCGCCAGCGCCAGCACCGGCTTCCAATAACGGTCAGACCATCAGTGAAAACCTGCTGACCGGCAACCCTTGCTATCTGTCCCCGCCTGGATACCTGCAGCTTGAGCAGGATTTCACGTACAGATACCAGCAAGCTTGCATGTACCAAAACGATTTCCAGCTTCATCAGCTGTCAACTACAGGTGTAGCAGTCCCGCTGTCACCTGTCAACTACGTGTATAATCAAGACTACGGGACTGGCATTGGCTCGGCGCCAACCGAATGGCAATGTCTATGGTGGGTACAGCTGCCGTATGTAATTCTTTTTTTACCATATCAATATCAATGCACAGTAAAGCGATTCTCCTGTAATCAATCACTTTGCTTATGGTTTTTTAGTTCTTTTAGTTACAAATCGCCAAAATGTAGTCCAGCAATATAATTGGCTGAGCAGCTTCTATAGTAGATACTGAACAATTGGTGGACAGCTAGGCGCATGCGCATTGGAAGCTTGTTGAAACGTACATGCATCTCATCACATCTAGGCGCATGCGTGTATATGAACAAGAGACGCCCTCCGAGAAAATTATTGTTGGGACTGACCGAGGGGACTGCGGGAACTTCTTTAGGGGACAGACTAATTTGAACCAGCCATTACAGTAATACTTTTATTTTTCTTCCTCAGAAAAGAAACTTTGTCATCACGCTGAGAACGGCAAATGGAGGGATTTCAATGGATATCGCTTTTTGTAACGATGTTTGCACACTGCTGAATCTGAATCACTGCCATTTTTATTGATTAGGATAGAATAACTGTGAGCTTTATAGAGAACCTGAAACAGTATGCTGTTTTTTTCATAAAGTATTCATTACTTTTTTACATACTGTACAGTATAATAAACCCCGAAAATAAAAAGTATGCATTTATTCTGTACATGTATTACAGTATGTGTATTCTAATAATAATACTAATAATGCGTTTTAATACTGTTTTGATGTAATGCGCATGCCTACAGTATATAGTACAGTACTGTACAGTATGCCTTATGCCTCATTGAAACGCAAAATTCTTGTGTTTTGTAACAGGGGACTTATCCCTGTTTAGTAATGTGTCTTTAATCCAGCAGTGTGTTGGTTAACCTCTTGTAGTTAATTACTAAACACCACCTGCCTGAATTAGATGGCTTAGAAAGCCTGTCTTTTGAAACAGGAAGTGAGAACTCTTTAGCTGACACCTGAGCTGAACTGGGAGACACACTTGTTATGAGCTCTGCCAAAAGTTAGCAGAGCTGCTTTTAAGACACAAGGCCCAAATAAGACTTATAAACCTGGATGCTGATTTTCTGTGCACGCTCCGTGCGGTTCCAGGAGAGCAGAGAAGCTTACTCTACAGCTGATAAACAGATAAGACTTTCATTATTAAGAGACTGCTTATATCTGCTTATTTTCATGCTATGTTTGGGGCTGGGGAGAAATGCTTGACTAGGGAGATGTGAATTAATTGCATGGTATTTTCACTTGAATTACTCCCAAGTGAATGGAAGCTTTGTTCCCCCCCTGTGTTTGGATAATTTTCCTGATAAAAAGGAACAGGCACAATAAAGCCTATTATAATTTCACATTATAAAGCCTCCTAATTGTGTACCTCTGTGAACATCCGTCCACATATGGTCGTCAGAAGTGGGACAAGAGGTGTCCTTGTAGTTAAAAAGGACCAAGTTTTTATGTGAAATTTTTTGTTATGCTTTTTTGCCTACAAACAGTCTAAACAACTTGGAAAACACTGCATTGAAACCTACAAAACCACTAATGGACTCTTTTCCCCAATCCCAAGAGACTGCTGAAGCAGGTAAACCTTTAATTACCTATCACAAAGTGTAATACGGTCATTGAAATAGGGATTTTGCCTTCTAGCCATAGTCAGGGTTCAAGAAGTGAGTCAGCCCTTAAAAAGGGATAGGTTTTTCTTGTTTTCAAAAGTTTCGCTGAAGCAGTGAAAACAGATGGTGACCCACGAGTGGTACTGATTTTGCAAATAAAGGTTGCTACACCGCATAGGGCTACCAGCTGTGAATGGCGTATATGCAGAAAAGTGTGAAAATTGATACAAAGACTGTGCTGAAGCAGGGGTATTTTTAGCAAACAAATGCTGAGTGTAAAATTGCCCTATAAAGAAAAAGTTTTTTCAAAGCCAATTGCTGAGTGTTGAGTCCACTGCAAAGAATGTTTTTTTTTCTGCAAGTAAAAAAGTATGCCTATTATCTTGGGAGCAAAACAGACACCCAAAGTGTGAAGTGTGAATGCCATAATACCCAAAGATGAGACTGAAAATTACTGAACTCAGCAGAAAACCAAATTCTGTTGCTGAAGCGGAGGGATTCACCTAGGAAATAAATGGTGTATAGCAAATAGACTTTTTTACCTAGCAACTGCACAATCTTGTATACCTGATAAGAGAAAATGCATGCACAGGACTGCTGATATTGAAAAAAAAAAAAAAAATTGCCCAAGAAAGAAAAATCTACAGAGATGCCTGTGAGAGCCACGACCTCTACAAGCAAAATATGCCCATCTGTAGGACTATCACAATTGGGGGTTCTAGGAAATACAGTGGCAACCGCTGCAATAGCGCCTCCTGAGGTCAGGAAGAAAATGACACCTGATAGCCTAAAAATGGAGGACAAGATGCAGCGTTCCTGTAATGAACCCTACCCCACAGAAGAGTTGACCTTCCAGTCCAATAAAGAGGAAGACATCTCTTATGGGGAACCCGAACTGAGTCACACCCACAAAACACCCCAAGAATGGTGGGGGTGCCTGAACTCAGCACAAACAGAAAAGACCGCTCCCTTTGATGACGAATATGATCAGCAGGAGACAGAGCGGGAGCAGTGGATCACCGAATATTTCCGTCAGCTATTACAGTTGCAAGAAAAGCCGGGTGGATCCAGTGACGCTGCTAAAACTTCAAATGAAGATGGAGACCCCAGTGTCCCTGAAGGGACGGTGTCATCCAAATCAAAAAGGAAGAAAAATATAAGCGGTTCTTCACTTACCGTGGAAGTAACAGACAGGTCCGCAGATCCTGTGGAGAAAAAGGGGGACCGAGATGCCCTGCAGGCTAGAGAAAATGGAGAATTCGTCCAGCGTATAACTGAATATCCAGAGGGCCCAAGGCAGAAGTCGTGTACCCCAAAGAAGTGTCTGTCCGGTGCCAACAGTGAGGAACCCTCAACCAGTCATCCCAGGGAAGCAGAGCCGGAACCAATGAGTGACGATCCCTTGACCAGCCCTGAAGACGCCCTGAAAATTGCCAGGCGTGACTGTGATTTACTCCGTGAACAATTGAATCAAAAGAAAGATGGTTACGCTGAGCTACTGAAAAATAACGTGAGGCTACAAAAAGATGTGCTCACAATTTACTCTTTAGCCAGGACAGAATTGGACGATCTCAAGACTGAGCTAGATACTGCAAAGGCTACTATTTCCGTCATGGATGAAAAGCAGAGCCAATCTGATAAAATGGTGGCTATGCTAAAGCGGAAGTATGAGGAGGCACTGAAGCAGATGACAGTCTTCCAGCAAGAGGTTCACACTCTTCGCATAGAGCTGAATGCCTCACAACAGGAGATCAACAGTGTCCGGAAAGAAGTGGACGTATCTCAGAAAGAGGTTCAGACACTCCGCAGAGCACTTGATGCCTCACATCATGAGACCAACAGCTGCCGCACAGACCTGGAAGTTTCCAGAAAGGAACTACACAGTCTCACTGAGGAGCTGGACATTTCAAGGAAAACTATCCTACATCTTAACTTAGATCTCAAAGTCTCTCAGAAGGAGCTTCAGAACTTAAACCTGGAGATGGAAGTCTCACGCCAGGAGACAGCCCACCTCCAAGCAGAGCAGATGTGCAAAAATGGAAGGTGGACTGCAAGGAAGCCCTAAATAGTACAGAGACTGAAAAACGAGAAAATTTAAGATTAAAAAAAGAAAATTCTGTGTTGACAGAATACGTCAAGGGAAAGAATGAAGAGCTGCAGGCTCTTAAAGAAATAAATAAACTTTTGAAAGAGGAAATGTTTGAAGCAGAGCACCGACTGCAGAACCAACTGCAAGGTCTGCGTACACACCTCCAGTATGCTGAGGAGAAGCAGCAAACGCTGCAGAAAGAAAAGCTGCAGGCTGCTAAAGAGGTACAAGCACTGCATGAATGTCTGAATACCCAGTACGTCCCCACAGAGCAGTATGAGGAGCTAAAGGCCATGCTGCATGTCTTCAGAGCATCATTGGAGGCGGAACTTCGATACCAGGTGACTCTGTATGAGAGGCAGCGTGAGAAGGCTCAGAAACTGGAGCAAGAGCTGGAGAGACAGAGAGACTGTTCCATTCCCTTGAGTCAGTACACCAAGGAGAAAACAGACGCAGCGGCTACCTTGACGACAAAAATTACAGAGCTCCAGAATATGAAGGAGACTCTGATACAGATTCCTCCAATTCGGAAAAAGGTATTGGCACTGCCCAAGCACCAGTATCCCACAGTAACTAATGCCCGTGAGGACAAGGGTACAGTGAGAGTTGGGGACTCCACGCAACTTCAAAACAAAAATACGAAGTTTGAGCCACCAAAGAAAACACTAGCCAAACCTACAGCTGCCCAACAGGCAACAAACAGAGGTAGGAGTGCAGAATACTTAGCTGAAGAAGCTGGACTGGTGACTCCGTGGTGTGGAGAAGCTGCAGAAAGACTGCTTCAAGAGCAGAAAACTCCAAGGGCTAGTCCTAACTGCTCTACAACTGTTGCCATACACTTTGTCTACAAAAAGTGGAGTGCCCGACGCAACAGAAATCTCAAGACCGCGCAAGTAATAAGAAGACTTTACATGGAAAAAGTCCTCCTCGAGCGACTGAGGAGTGCTGATCTCAAGCACCTTCGGGAGGAGACAAAAATAAACTGGAGAAAGGGCTCCAATCCCAGCGGGACAGAAGGTTCTCTTCCTCCATCCACTCTCATTCAAGTCACAGAAAGATCTCGAATGAGAGTGGAAGGATGGGCTTTGGCCGTGGTAAGCCCGAGCTTCCCACAAACAGGGGAGGTATGTAACAGGGGACTTATCCCTGTTCAGTAATGTGTCTTTAATCCAGCAGTGTGGTGGTTAACCTCTTGTAGTTAATTACTAAACACCACCTGCCTGAATTAGATGGCTTAGAAAGCCTGTCTTTTGAAACAGGAAGTGAGAACTCTTTAGCTGACACCTGAGTTGAACTGGGAGACACACTTGTTTTGAGCTCTGCCAAAAGTTAGCAGAGCTGCTTTCAAGACACAAGGCCCAAATAAGACTTCTAAACCTGGATGCTGATTTTCTGTGCACGCTCCGTGCGGTTCCAGGAGAGCAGAGAAGCTTACTCTACAGCTGATAAACAGATAAGACTTTCATTATTAAGAGACTGCTTATATCTGCTTATTTTCATGCTATGTTTGGGGCTGGGTAGAAATGCTTGACTAGGGAGCTGTGAATTAATTGCATGGTATTTTCACTAGAATTACTCCCAAGTGAATGGAAGCTTTGTTCCCCCCCTGTGTTTGGATAATTTTCCTGATAAAAAGGAACAGGCAAAATAAAGCCTATTATAATTTCACATTATAAAGCCTCCTAATTGTGTACCTCTGTGAATGTCCGTCCACATGTTTACTACAGTGACTACTGTACAATAATCCTGCACACACTTTGACAGTACCAGTTAAACACCCGCCCCCCCCCCCTCCCCAAGGAGACACAATGAAACAATTACAATTTAAAACAAAAAATGAAGCCAACCTACGACACAGAGGCATTTCTCCTCACTTGTGAAAGGGTAGCCACGGCCCACGGCTGGACAGTTGAACGCTGGGTAACGACTCTGGCTCCACTCCTCATAGGAGAAGCTCAGGCAGCCTATCAGGCTCTTCCAGCAGACGAGGCCATGGACTATCAGCAACTAAAGGCTGCTATTCTGGATCGCCTAGGCCTTACTCCAGAGACCTACCGTCAGCGGTTCTGGACAGTCAAATATACAAACAGAGACAGACCCTGGGTCGTAGCCCACCGCTTAGTAGACTTATGTACCAGGTGGATACAACCGGAGAAGCATACCATGGCAGAGATCCTTGAACAGTTTGTGCTCGAGCAGTTCATACAGATACTGCCCCCTCCTCCCGCTCCTGGGCAAAAAGACATGCTGCATTTTCCCTGGATTCAGCGGTCCGCTTGGTGGAAAACTTCCTTGGCGACGACACCCAACAGGATAGCTGGGAATGGTCCATGCAAACACCAGTTGCTTCCGGTGATACCAGAGGCAGGTGAGCAGACAATCGAGGGGTCTACAACCCGCCAGCTCGGGAGGTCCAGTCAACCCGATCGGAAGACCCTTTCCCCTCTTGGAGGGTTCCTGGTACAAACTCCCGCAGAGACGCCCGTCCCGGGTCCGAGGCCATTGGATCACTCAAGGGAGCCCACCACCCACAGTATTCCCTGAGAACCTGGACTTCCGTCACCCAGCCGGGAGAGGATACTCCACCAACCAGAAGGGAGGTCCAAACACTGAGCCCCGTCGAGAGCTTCCGCTGACGACCGAGTTTGCGGACTCAGGAGATGATGAGATGGACTGTTCATATGGCAGAACCACTGCCACAGCTTCTATCCGAGGGGACCACAATCCATGGTTAGTCCCAGCATCTTTGGAGGGGAAAATAGTAAAAGCCATGCTGGACTCGGGATCTGGAAAAACCCTGATCCTAGAGGGCCTAATTCCAAGCAACAGACTATCCTATGACTCTCCTTGGAATATCGAATGTATCCATGGGGATACAAAGAGATACCCGACCACGAACGTTCTACTGCGTATCAAGGATCAAGAGGCTAGCCTACCAGTGGGAGTTGCTCCCTGGCTACCTGCTCCTGTTCTACTTAGCCGAGACTGGCCCTACTTCGAAACATTGTTGGCCCCTACTCCTACGGAGCCTCCTTCTCTGGTTCCGGAGAAACCCGGAGACTTGTTTCCTTTTTCCACAGAGATTTTTCCCCGTAGACACCACTTCCCAAAGACACGTAAACAGAGACGTGCGGAAAAAGAGGACTGGTTAAGAAAGGCTGGGACTCTTGGTAACATTAGTCAGCCCAAAAGACTGCAGGTCATGGCCGGAGATGACCAGGGTGGGGAACAGATAGATACGGGAATTTTGCCAGACCTGGATCTTCCTGACTTCCGTCAGAGGCAGAGGGAAGACCCAGCTCTGGCTAGACAATATGAGAAGGTGGTACAGGTCAACAACAAGATAATGGACAAACAAGGTGTAAGAGTGTTTCCACATTTTGAACTGTTAAATGACATTCTATATCGTGTGAATAAGGTTACACAAACAGGGGAGGTCATTTCGACAAATGCTAGTCCCTAAAGGGTTGATTAAAACAGTGTTCACCCTAGCCCATACTCTCCCATGGAGTGGTCATTTGGACAGAGATAAGACCACGGACCGCATCTCGTCCCGGTTTTACTGGCCAGGCATACATGGTGACATCATGAAACTATGTGAGACATGTCCTGAATGCCAGTTAACTAGCCAAAAAGGACAGAAGCCGGCTCCCTTGGTCCCTCTGCCCTTGGTAGCCGTCCCATTCGAGAGAATTGGGGTAGATCTGGTCGGACCTTTAGAACCCTCTGCGAAGGGACATAAATTTATACTCGTTGTTGTAGATTATGCCACCAGATATCCCGAGGCCTTCCCTCTGAGATCAGCCACTGCTAAACAGGTTGCTCACAGGCTGTTAGAACTGTTCTCTAGTGTAGGACTGCCCCAAGTAATGTTAACTGACCAATGATGCTACTACTACCAACATCCGAGAGTAAACTCCTTGCGAAGTGGCAGGGTCCTTTCCAAGTTCTCCGCCGCACCGGGGAGGTGAACTATGAGATCTCTCAACCAGGGTCCAGGAAGGGTAAACAAATCTACCACGTAAACCTCCTGAAACCCTGGAAAAGGATGAGATCGCTGTTCATCCACCCTCGGGAAGGAGAGACGGATTTGGGTCCACAGCTTCCATAGGGTAGTACGTACAATGACCATCAGGTTCCCATGGGAGGACAGTTAACCACGGAACAAAGGTCAGACCTACTAGAATTATGTGACCAGTTTCCAGATGTTTTTTCTGAACTGCCAGGGCAGACTGATTTAGTGTCCCATAGGATTGAGACAGAACCTGGCGTAAAAGTACGGTCCCGTCCCTATAGATTGCCAGAGGGCAGAAAAGACCTGGTAGAGAGGGAGATAATAGACATGTTGGAATTGGGCGTGATCGAGGAGTCCCACAGCGAATGGTGTAGCCCTATAGTGTTGGTCTCTAAACCAGATGGGAAGGTGAGGTTTTGCGTGGATCTGTGAAAGGTAAATGCTGTATCCAGATTTGATGCATACCCAATGCCTAGGGTGGATGAATTGCTTTACTCGCTTGGTAAAGCAGAGTATATCTCCACCCTAGATCTCACGAAAGGATATTGGCAGATACCTCTAGCGGAAGAATCCAAATGCAAAACTGCCTTCGCCACCCCTCTCGGTTTATACCAATTCGTCACTATGCCATTTGGGTTACATGGGGCTCCAGCCACATTCCAAAGATTAATGGACAAGGTACTACGACCCCATAGGGCATATGCCGCGGCCTACTTGGATGACATTGTCATCTACAGCAGACACCGGCAGTCTCATATAAAAAGGTTAAGGGCAGTCCTAACGTCCTTAAGAGAAGCAGGGCTCACTGCAAATCCAAAAGAATGTGCCCTGGGTAAATCCACTACAAAATACTTGGGCTATGCCGTTGGGGGAGGGATAGTAAGGCCACTAGCTAGCAAGGTGGCCGCCATAACGGAAGTCCCCACCCCACAGAAAAAGACACAGGTCCGCTCCCTTTTGGGGTTACCAGGTTATTACAGGCGGTTTATCCCCAATTTTTCAGAAATTTCTGCACCCCTAATAGATCTGACAAAAAAGAGTGCCCCGACCCAAATTAAATGGTCTTGGGAGTGCCAAGACGCCTTTGACATGCTAAAAAAGTGCCTGTCAGAGGGCCCCGCTCTTCGGAGCCCAGATTTTAAAGAGCCCTTCATCATCCAGACGGAAGCCTCAGAGGTAGGACTGGGAGCAGTGCTGTCCCAGCAATTTGATGGTGTTGAACACCCCATACTGTTCATCAGCCGGAAGCTGTTCCCAAGGGAAGTGAGTTATTCCGTCATTGAGAAGGAGTGCCTCGCTGTAAAATGGGCAATTGAGGCCTTGAGACATTAAGTCACCGGAGTACACTTGACCCTGGTCACTGGCCATGCGCCCTTGAAGTGGTTAAACACCATGAAGGACACAAACTCACGGTTGACCAGGTGGTACATGGCCCTCCAACCCTTCTCTTTTGATATTCAGCATAGACCTGGAAAGAACCATGGAAACGATGATTTATTTGTCAAGAGAAGGAGTGGAGGGTCGGGCTTCAGCCGTGTGGGACACTAGCCACACACAAACAGGGGATGTATGTGGCAGGGTGAAGTCAACCCCTATCAGTTATGCCTGGGAGACATATGTCTGAGTGCTTCATCCAGCACTCATAAGGGTTAACTCAGGTGGAAGCTAGGTAATCAGGATGTAAGCTGACACCTGAGAAGCAGCAAGGTACAGTATAAGATGATGATGTTACTGGCAATAGCTGCCTGCCCTAGACCAGAGCACATGGCTATATGTGCTGCTAGCCAGACGGATACATCAAGCTAACTACTGCAACCAAAGTAAGAGACTTGTTCATTTGTTTTTTCTGACTGCTTAAAAGACACTTACAGTTTGGTTATGGTTTAGCCAGCCAGCCTGCTAGATAGGCCTGGTGTGTTAGTCAGTCCTCCCAATGTGGAGCAGATTTTGTTTTGTTTAAAGGGACAGTGTACCTGCATGTTATGTATGCTGTGGAGAAATAAAGCCACTGAACGTTTTCATTATCCTGAAACTATACGTGTGGACTGTTCCCTGACCTCGGCTACAGGCCGTCCTGCCACAATCGCTAATTGTAAAATAGCGCCGCAATTCCTCCACAATAGTCTTTCTTAAATTTTTGGGAAGAGCCTTTTTGGCGCGATTCCCTTCGTAGTTTACATTGTGTTCCCACCCTCAGTACACCGCGTAGGGCACGTGGTGCTTGAAAATGTACATGGCATGTTTCTGGGCTACACCACAACTTGCAATCCTATACTTCTCCCTAACTGGCTGAGACAGGTCGCGCAAGATGATGTCGGGCACCGTCTCAATGCAAGCGTATGTGGGTGGGATTCTGGGAGCGGGTGTGCTTGTTGCGGAGAGTGAGGGTAGGTTGTCTGGGAGTATGCTTTCCTCCTGTCTTGGTCGCCTTGTCTGTGTTGTCTCCCAGCGTGGTCTTGACTATGCACTGTTTTTATCTGTGACTGAAACCTAACCTCCCTCCCCCCATGTAGTATATGTGTAGCATAGCCTCCCGGAACCTACCTATTTTCTTGGGACCTACGAGTATAAGCCCTTTTAGGGGCAGGCAGTGGTTGGGTTGATTCCTTCAATAGGCCCTGTGTGCTTTTGCAGCTTTGGATATATTAGATGTATCCAAGGGTGGGCCTAGCAGCAGCCTGAGAGTGTCAGCCTGAGGGAAGGATACTGATAAGTCATAACATACAACAGATGAACCAATCAGTATTCAGATCTGCTCTGTTATGGGGCGGTGTTACAAACATTTCCTCCGGTTGATTCTGGCACTTTATCAGGAGTGAGTCAGTCTGTCTCCCCTCCCCCTGAGGAGTGGGAGTGTGTGAGTGTTATCCTGAGCATTACCAGGGATACGAATCTGGATGGGGCCTGCAAGGCATTATTCCTAAAGGAGGGCTGTATAGTCTGGCTCACCTGCTGTAAACGAATAAAGAACCAGTTGCACTATATTCCATTGTGGTTACTGACTGGACCAGAATAAGGTATCAGTATGGGCCATCCTGCTGTTATCCATGCTGACTGGAGGCGCTGCACCAAAAAACTAAGGTAACCTGTAAACCTGTCCTGTTCTCCCCACACCACCGCGGAGCACTCAGCCCTCTTGTTGCCAGACAGGTACAGCAGAAATCTAAATGGTTTAGCAGAGAAACAGATGACCCAAATCTCACTGGGTTACAAGGGCTACATACGATTTATGACGAGGTGTTAAATAGTCCCGGAATGTTAGTGGTAAGTGTGTGTGTGTGTAAATATAAATTGGTAAAGAGCCCACAGTGTATACAGCGATTTACAAAAGGTGTGTGTGGAATGGGAGTGTATGTCAATGGTGTGGGTAGGTGAGGAAATGTAAGAGGCTGTAGCATTACTATCGATGTGTGTAGATACTATGTGGTCCCTATTGGTATACAGGGATGGAATTACAGAGTATTTGTATGTGTGTGTGTGTGTGTGTGTGTGTGTGTGTGTGTGTGTGTGTGTGTGTGTTTGTGTGTGTGTGTGTGTGTGTGTGTGTGTGTGTGTGTGTGTGTGTGTGTGTGTGTGTGTGTGTGTGTGTGTGTGTGTATATATACACACACAGCTCAACCCCGTTATAACGCGATCCGTTACAACGCGAATCCGCTTATAACGCGATGCAAGCGTGGCTCCCAATTTTTGTATTTATGAATACTTTACAACACGATTATTGGTATCTTAAATACTTTATTGTAAAATGCATACAATTGTACATTATTTCATTATTAATTGAACATTTCTCTGACTCTGGCCACAAGATGAACGATCTGAAGGTGGCCATACTAAAAGGCAATCTTAGAACACCAAAAGAGAGACGGTTGCATGAATACAAGTTAATGCAACTGTTCGGGACACTTAGCGATGGCCTAAACTGAAACCGAAGTTTTATGAGTCACTACTGACATGAGAGAACTCTTCCCATGAGTGCTAAAGGCCATGTCCATACATACTGCACTATATATATATATATATATATATATATATATATGTGTAGCCCCCTGTAAACAGCTCAGGCTATACCTACTTTCCTTCTACTGCGGTAAGTCCTGTTAAGATCAGGCGCCAGTACTCATTATGGGTTTTCCCCCTTCATAGCCCTAACCTGAATGGTAGACGCAGGCCTGGACTCTGCTGCAGGCGTGAGCAAGAGGGGAGGTTCTGCTGACACCAGGAGGGGAGGGGATAGCTCTATATTTAGCAGCCCACTCCGGTGAGTGAGGAGTTGTCCTTCGTACTTGCGGTGTGCCGTGTCCCTCTCTTATTGATGGTCCTTGAATAGAGAGAGTAGCGTAAGAAGAGTTCGAGTGAGCAGTGATATCAAGAGTCTAGAACTGCTGAGTAGTAAGCCGTGAGCCACGAATCCTGCAAAACGGTCCAAGGAGTATCAGGAGGCTACGGGCTCCCCGGCGCAGCATGCCAGTTTAGAGCGAGAGGAACCAAACCAATCAGTGTCTATAAGTAGAGCTGATAGAATTATAGACTGGTGGACCAATGCCCTCACCCCGCTGCCAGGGGTGATGGGGAGAGAATTCAAGACCCACCACAAGGCTACCCTCGGGGGTGGGCCACGGGGTATTGCAGCCCTAGCTCAGACCATCCTGTCGGCAGAGTGACTTGGAGAGAAGGAGAGGAGGAAGTCGTGAGAGTTGAGCGGGTTGTACCTCGCACTGGCGACTGTATTGTGGCTGCTGGAAGCCCTATCGGAAGCCCTATCGTTGGGATATCGTTGCTCTGTCAAATAAAGAGACTGTTCTGCACCCGTAAAGACTGTGTGTGATTTGGAGAGTATAACCCTGGGACCTGAGGGGTTCTTCTATACCGGTCCTGTCCCATTAACCTGGGAGTATAGAAGATGGATGCGCTGCACCACTAAGATAAGGTGGAGGCTATCACCCCAGAAACCCGGTCCTGGCTCCCCCACAACATTGCGGGAAGCTCAGGCCCTCCTTTTCCTCACAGGTACGCACCACACCGCATGTAACCAGCCCCCATGCACCCCTCACACTCCCGTAGAGATTGGGGAGGGGGGGGGGGAAACAGGGTTACATTGGGAGGCACTGCTGAGATATGGATATCTATCAGAACAGGACCGGCTTATAGTGAGGCGGAACAGACAGATTAAGATGCACTCTCCCGGCAAGTGATTTTAAGCAGGTAGCGTGAGGCAACTGGGGGGGTCATAGCGGTAACCAATCCGGGGACCATGGCCCAGGGCCGCGTTACGGAGGGGTGGATAGTTGGAGCTGATCAAGTCCCTTGAGGTGGGTAGCGTGAGTCACTGGGGGGGTCAGCCTGTTAACCAGACCATAGCCCAGGGCCCCGCTATAGCGGCCAACAGCAGGAGACGCCCGTACCTAGACAAGAGGTATCTTAGCTATCACCCGCACCACAGAGCACTTGCAAGTAGATATGGGGAGTACAGTGCATAGGAGAGGAGGAGAGACGTTCCGTTGAGCCTGGGGTACCAGCCACCTCAATTTAGTGGGTCACATACAGCATGAAGATGCAGAGTCCACTTTTGGAGGGAAAACATGGTCTAGGTACGAGATACCCGTTAGACATGGAGAGTAGGGCACAGGTACATTTGGAGGGAGTACCCAAGATGGTGGCCATCCCTACATGTGCTCCGCGGAGAGGCGAGCTAAAATGGCGGTTCCCGCTGAGCCTGCAGCAAGCACGTGAGATTTGCAAGAGGACTGTGAGACAGTTGTGGCGGGAAATGTGCAGGAGTCTGGCGCCAAACCCAGATTCCTTGCAGGAGGAGCTGAATGGCGCAAAAGCTGAAAGGCCACATCATGCTGACAAGGAAAAGACCCCGCCTCTGGATTCCACCAGGGAGGGACCGGAGACCTGAGCGAGGAGCGTAACTTTTGTCTTGCATTCAAGGAGCAAGGAGCTGGAAAACTGTGTTGTCTTCCCTCTGAACGAATCATATCAGAAATAAGCACCTCCATTCACCAAGGCCGCTGGAGGCCTACTGGTCGTGGCCATAGCGGAGCATGAATATGTTCGATGCTTGTGTGTGCACTGCGGACTACCCGGCGCGGTACCTAGTACCTAGTACCAAGGCCCGGTGTGCCAAGTGTGGCACGTTTAACTTGTGGCCAACCGAGCCGCGGGATTTGTTCGGCACGCCACGGGGTGCATCCCCAGGAACTTTGACGGAGGTGGCGGACGACCAAGAAAAGACAGCTCTGGGTCCCCATTATGCCATATCGGCAGGAACCAAGGCTCAGCTAGTTATTGAACTAAGCAAGCTGGCCACCCAGACAAACGCGACCGCAGTGGAGGTACACAAACAAGGACATTTTGTACCTATATCCACTGGTTGTATCGCTGAAGAACCAAGTGACTCCCCAGCGGAGGAACCGATCATGATTTCTTCTTCGGAGGAGGAAGAGATGGGTGTAACATCGGTGGCAATGCGCCTACAGGCGAACCACCCCAAAGGCATCAAAAGAGAACAGACAAGTCCAGGGGCCATCCGACCGCGAGCGCTGGTGCGGCCGGGAGCCCGTATGAGTCCCACCGCCGTGGTGACTCCCAGTGCAACGGAGATGGAGACCGAGATGATCCTAGCGGATCTAGATGTCATCAAAAAGCAGCGGAGTGGTAAGGAGATCCCACCACCCCCTTACTCCCGCAAGGCGCCGACCGCCTTCATGGTGGACGAGAAAGACAGGCTTGAGGCCTACTTGTTTGATCGTGCACCGGATGTTCCACCGCCGCCCACGGGGGTCCTCAGCGCACGGCCGGTGCGTGACCCCGGGGTGGATGGGAGCTCTGCAGGCGAGTCGGATAACCTCAGTTCCGGTTCCACCGGGAAGAAAAGCCCTGGGGGAGTGTTCTCCTCTTGGAGCTCTGACTCAGCCATTGCCCTGGCTCTCCTACAGAGTCGCGGCCCTTCCCGAGAGCCCCAAAGCGTGAGGGGGAGTGCCGCTAAGAAGACGTTCGTTGGGCGGGTGTTACCCATTTGCTGGACAATGTTCTGGACGTTTCTCCTACCCCAGCCCTTAGCCCCTCGGCCCCTGCCCCTGCCCCGTCACGAGTGGTGCCACCGGGACCTACCAGGGATAAATTATGTAAATACCCCAAATACTCCAAGGACTTGCGGGATTGGGAAATGAGTGATGAGGGATCTGAAGGGGAGATACCGTATTCAAGCGTAATACCTGTGCCTAACCCTGTACCGTTTTGTCCTACAGCTAGAGGGAAAGCCAGTGGGTCACCTACTCCAGCAGAGGCTGGGTCTTCCCGACTAGTGGTGCATAAGATGAATACTACAATGTACATAAATGCCAAGGGAAGGAGAGATTGCTCACGATCTACTGATGCGGGTACGTCTGGTGTATCATCACAGGTAGAGTCGGATGTGGAGCGCACTAGTCAGGCCGCTGATTCCGAACACCGCGATAAATGGTGGGCGCCTTTGTTCGCCGGGTACCACGAAGGGATAGATCGTACGCGATTCTTATTGATTAAGAACGACGTAATAGACCATTGGTGGGCGGCTGGTTCTTTCACTCCGCAGGAGATGGGGGATGAGTTAGATCACCGGTTGAGGGAGATAGAACAGAAACGTATTGTAACTCAAGGCCCCAGTATATTGTATGACGAAGTAGCCCCTGAGGAGCCATTGTTTTGGGTACTGCCAAGCAGGGCACGGCCTCGTACGCTTACCAAGCTAAGTCGAGCTTACCGGGCCATAGTCACTAGATACCGTCAGTCACACGGTTATGAATATCCCTACGTGCCGGAGCCCATCATGAGAGAGGTTGAGGATAACCGAGACAGTTGGCTTAGGGAGGCAGTTCAAGAGTACCTGCGGACCAAGTACGGTCAGGCGGGGTATCACAATGAAGATAAGATTAGTGAGCTAGTGCGTATATGGAGCATCGGCAGGTGTATTTACATGCATGGTGTCACATACAGGACTGAGCATGGGCCGGTTTAGTCGTTCGCGATGACTGTCACTGATCATAATGGACGACGGGTGAGGAAGCCTGATCCCAGGCACTATCTGTAGGGTTCTCCATGTTGGGAGTACCCGGATTGTACTTACAATTACTACCTCATTATGCATGTGTTATGATTGTTATGTGTGCTGTTTCCCAGGTGGTTCGCCGCAGGATGGTACTGCTAAAGATAGGTCCAAGTGGGGACCATTGGATTCCACCATAGGGAGAGTGTAGCCCCCTGTAAACAGCGCAGGCTATACCTACTTTCCTTCTTCTGTGGTAAGTCCTGTTAAGATCAGGCGCCAGTACTCATTATGGGTTTTCCCCCTTCATAGCCCTAACCTGAATGGTAGACGCAGGCCTGGACTCTGCTGCAGGCGTGAGCAAGAGGGGAGGTTCTGCTGACACCAGGAGGGGAGGGGCTAGCTCTATATTTAGCAGCCCACTCCGGTGAGTGAGGAGTTGTCCTTCGTCCTTGCTGTGTGCCGTGTCCCTCTCTTATTGATGGTCCTTCAATAGAGAGAGTAGCGTAAGAAGAGTTTGAGTGAGCAGTGATATCAAGAGTCTAGAACTGCTGAGTAGTAAGCCGTGAGCCACTAATCCTGCGGAACGGTCCGAGGAGTATCAGGAGGCTACGGGCTCCCCGGCACAGCATGCCGGTTGAGAGCGAGAGGAACCAAACCGATCAGCATCTATAAGTAGAGCTGATAGAATTATAGACTGGTGGACCAATGCCCTCACCCGCTGCCAGGGGTGATGGGGAGAGAATTCAAGACCCACCTCGAGGCTACCCTCGGGGTGGGCCATGGGGTATTGCAGCCCTAGCTCGGACCATCCTGTCGGCAGAGTGACTTGGAGAGAAGGAGAGGAGGAAGTCTTGAGAGTTGAGCGGGTTGTACCTCGCACTGGCGACTGTATTGTGGCTGCTGGAAGCCCTATCGTTGGGATATCGTTGCTCTGTCAAATAAAGAGACTGTTCTGCACCCGTAAAAACTGTGTGTGATTTGGAGAGTATAACCCTGGGACCTGAGGGGTTCTTCTATACCGGTCCTGTCCCATTACCCTGGGAGTATAGAAGATGGAGGCGCTGCACCACTAAGATAAGATGGAAGCTATCACCCCAGAAGCCCGGTCTTGGCTCCCCCACAACATCGCGGGAAGCTGAGGCCCTCCTGTTCCTCACAGGTACGCACCACACCGCATGTAACCAGCCACCATGCACCCCTCACACTCCCGTAGAGACTGGGGGGGGGGGGAAACAGGGTTACATATATATATATATATATATATATATATATATATATATATATATATACATACAGTAGAGGCAACGCTTATTCTAACATTTGCCTTAAACTAGCTGGGTTACATTCAGGGTATGTGCTGGGTATGTTCTGGGCTGGTTTGAGGCACGTTTAAGGCATTTCTACATTGACTAACGACCCATAGGATTAACACAGCAGGGATCCCTGGCATTCCAATTCAGTTTGAATGGGACTGCCAGGGACCCCCGCTGTTAATCTGATATACCATTAATCAATGCAAAAATGCTGGGGCTAGTTTAAGGAAATGTATTCAGAATGTACCTGGGTGTACCTGGGTCTTTTGGGGAATTGCCACTTGTTTTTGTTAGAATAATCGCTGCCTCTACTGTATACACACATATGCACACACAGCTGTCTCTTACACATACAAATACTCTGTAATTCCATCCCAATAGACCACATAGTATCTACACACATTTTTAGCAATGCTACAGCCTCTTACATTTCTTCACCTTCCTACACATTCCCACTCTACACACACCTTTTGTAAAGTGCTGTTTACACTGTGGGCTCTTTACCTATTTATATACACACACACATACATACACACATACACACACTCACTCACTCACATCACTAACATTCAGGGACTATTTAACATCTCAAGTAATAAATTGTATACTACACAGGGGGGGGGGTGTTAGGTTTCAGTCACAGATAACATTCCTACAGTATATGCACTGTTTCTATGTTTAACATTGCTGCTTTATTCAATGTACCATCCCTGGAAGAAGAGATCAGTAAATCTCTAAAACTCACACAAATAACCACATTTAGTTACGGTTCTGTGGCTATCGTCAATTCATTTTTGATTATTTAAGCTCGGCTAACACGGTACCGATGCATATATATGTGCATACCGGTGTATATACACCGGTACCGGTGTGTGTGTGTATATATACAGTGGTGGCCGCATTTATTCTCCTGCGGCCGCCACCGCGGGTATTCAAATGTGCGGGGAGACGCGGTGCAGACGCTTTTTTCCCAGCGTGCTGTCGGCGCTAGTTTCGGCGCCGCAGGCGCTCCATTGTGTGCTCCATTGTTGCTCCATTGTTCAGCGCTATTAGCGGCCATTAGCGCTGAACCGGAGAGGGGCTGACACGCGGCTGAGATGCGGCCAAGTTCGCGGCTGCCGATACATGCCCCGAAAAATTGCGGGCAAATGTTAGATTTAAGCTGGCCGCAGCAGTATATATATATATATATATATATATATATATATATATATACAAAAAGAAAGCTCCCGATCCTAGAGCAATAAGTCCAAAAAATGCACATTTATTATCCCTTAAAATCCAACAAAATGCTAATTCAGTAAAAACAGCGTTTTATGAGGTATACTCATGCACCAGACGAGGATTCAGCTACTCATCTCACTCGGTATCTTCACTGCATGAGATCGCAGTGCTCCTCTGGGTCTCCGTCCAGCAGGAACTCAGGAAGCGACACTGTTGTTCGTATTGTCCTCCAGAAACAAAACTAGCATGTATTTAGTTGCAGGCAGAGCTGTGTGCTGCGTGCGAGCTGAAAATTGCTGCCTGTAGCGTCTATGAGTCCAAGATGCAATGGAGAGTACCCACACTAACAACACGACATACACCCTACGCGTTTCTTCACATTACGTGATTTCATCAGGGGATAGATCTTAGATGTAATATCATTAGTATATATAATTCAAAACGATCCAATCAGATAGGATCTAGCTAATTGGCTCGATTGATAACAGTTGGAGATAGCTTGTATCACATTAACACTTTGTATACAACAAAGAACTTGTACTGATTAAATATACATCAAATATTATGTCTGCAAAATAAGAACTTATCTAATGCAAGCATAGCAAGTTGATAAGACATATAATTATATACCAAACAGTAAATGAAATTTAGAAAATGTATATCAACAACTCCATTTAAAAAGTATATATTATTTCTCTCTCTCTCATGTGTGTGAGTGTATCTGTATATTAATTAGATACCATTTAGATACTCAACTGTTAAATACAGTGTTCCATAACACTAGAGTGGAATTGAATATGTATAAATATTATTATGTATATATTAGTATATAGGTATAACAGCATACAACCACACCCATACAAAACTACTTATAGTAGTAGTATGTGTAATATGAGAAAGAGAAGAAGAAGAGAAGGAGGACTGAAATGAAATATAAACATAAAATATAAAAATCAAACATATGTATTAGATATTAGAGAAATTGTCCAATTTGATCAACTCATATATTTGATTAGAAATCCTTTATATCAATCAATAAATTATTCATTTAAAAGAGCTTGTATGAGAAAATCAAATTGGAACAGCTAACTGAAATTTGATAATTAATTATCATACATTAGTCAAACATTAGTATAGCCATTATTGAAGATGAAAAACTAAGATTATAGTTAATTTAATGGTCACTTGAATGAATACTTTATTCTTGTCTACATTTTGTATGGATATATAATCCCAAAACAGAAACTATTTTATAATATGGAAATTTGATAATGGTTTAGATATATTATTTGATATTATATTAGATTATATTAGGAACTTTGAATAAATCTTAAGTACTGTAAATACAATGTGAAAGAGATAAAATATATGGTTTTATGAGATCTTTTTATCTTCTGACAGAGAGAAAAAGGGGGGAGGGGTTGGGAAAGGAAGAAGAAAAAGGAAAATGGAGAAAGGAAAGAAGTCAAATGAAACCGAGGATTTGTATCCGAGGTCACCAGTAAAGCAAAGGTGTCCAGACTGCACTAAAGAGCCCACTCAACAGATCACCGCTGGAAGGGATCATGAAATATTGTGCATGTGTGCTTGATATTAACTGTGATATGTGCTACTTGATATATGAATAAATTTAAGTGAAGATGATATGAAAAAAAGAAAAATTGATAAATATCTATAATATTATAATTAATTTTAATATGATGTATAAGGGTTAAGATTCATATGTGAAAGTAAACTATAATTAATAATTCATATTTATAATTATAATTATATTAATTGTGAATTGAATCAAGTGTTGTAATTCTAATAAAAAAATGTGAAATTAATAAAAATGATAATAAATTCTGAATAAATATGCGAGATGGAACCCTCATGAGATTGGCACGGAGGGGACATGTGACATGTCGAACCCAGACCTCCATGTCACCGTTCCCTTACCCCCCCCTGCCTTTCCCTTGGATCCTATTTACAAGAAACATCCCACAGCTTATCACGGCTATATCTACTTTCACATTTGTTATATATCAGAGTCACGCCACTCTCCACTGTTGCTTCAATCACCATCCTTTCGGGCAATAAGTGCTTTATTTCAATCGAGTGCTACTCCGTCACAATAGAATTTCTGGACATTTTTTGGACACAATTTTGGACATTTATTTGTTCCACTATTTTTTATCCACATATATATTGATATATTGTTTTATTGTCATGCCATTTCTGTATTTGTGTAATTTGTACTACCAGTAACCAACCTTCATTGCCTTTATTACATTTCCCCCCACATTTTTAACAGCTACATGGAATGGCGCTTTTTTCTTTTTTTCAATTCTTTAGGATAGGCATATCTTTTTAGAGCTGCATCCTATGTTACATTCTCCTGACCAATGCCTGATATTCTTTACACTATATTATTATAATATTATCACTTACTAATTCACTTAGTGCCATTTCCAGCACTGATTTTATATATATATATATATAACCAAAACACATCTCCAACAAGTAACAACTATTGCTGTACCTCTGACTCCAATAACAATCCATTATTTTCTCAATAATGGATCAACAACAGGTATACATTTGTATTCAAACATGGTTGGATTCATCATGTAACAGAATAATTACTGTTAGATATGTTAATGACTAATTGGGAAAACTGGGTAGTCTAGTATTCACTGTTACTAGCTTTCTCCAACTCTTGAGAATTTGAATTTAAAATTAACATTTAAATTAAACTTTGTAGAATTTCATCAATATTTTATTTTATTTTATTTTACAATATACAAGTTAAAATACAAATAGTATATTCAATCTGGATATCACAATTGGTATCTAAATTCAAATATAATTATTAGTTTGATTATCTATCATAATTTATTCCTTTACTGTCTGATCATCAATTGAAGTATACAAAAATTTAAAAATTAACATTCTTTATATAGTTACAAATGAGCTATGTTTCATCTTTTGCAAAAATAGTGGTGTCTTCATAACCTTTCCATAGTAATTAATACAACAAGGAAATATCAAATCTATGGAGTGGTTCAAATCATGTAATTAACGATTTAATTGTTTTTTCAATTGTGTATGTGTATGCAAATTAACCTTGCTATAAATACTGTGGGGTCACAACCAATGGGTACCCCTGATGAAGTCATCCTTGATGACGAAACGCGTAGGGCGTGGCTAAGACGGAGGAGGCACTTTCCCACTGAATACAGTGTATCACGGACTATTACGAATGCAGTTTGTGAGCGGCGAGCCAGACAAGAAGAGCGGGCATATCTCTACTATTCCTGGTGGTGCAGCAGCCAGAAGTAAGCAGGCGAAGGCTTTGGTTCCCGGAGGGATTTCCTTTTGCGGGGCGCACGACCGGGAGGACGTCACTTCCGGTGAAGGAGACTGCGCCACATGTGTGTAGGACAAGACTCCATTGGTGATCCGGACGCTACTACTGGCATATGAGAGCCAATCTCATAACTGCTTTATATTACCGTTTGACTTGTGAGTGGGCATTTGTCTGTTTTTTAATGTTCCATAAACTGATTGTTTTACTTTAATGCACTAGGTGTGCGCCTGTTTTTTTCTCTTTTTCTTTCATAGGTATCTACAAGGGAGTTGTGACCCCTTTCAAACGGGCTGCCGTTACCTGGATGCACTTTATTGGAATGGGACTCTATGTTTTTTAAGGTTTTGGTATTATCCAAAGGTTTTTTAATCTAATTTTTATAATATTTTTTAAATATATTTTTTTCATTTTTTACGGCATTTTTTATTAAAGTTATTTGTATAGTATATGTGTTATCTTAGCAACATAGGATCTTTTTTATATGTACTACCCCCCCTGGCCACCCCATAGGTTGTTTCAACACAGTAGCTGACCTACTCACAGTTAGGCAGGTTGTTATAGTAGGCGCTCCTTAATATTTTATATATATATATATATATATATATATATATATATATATATAAATATATATATAACCAAAACACATCTCCAACACCATCATCTAATAGTCTGTCCCCATTCATAGTATTGTGTATAGTACTGTATTACTTCCTTGCTAGTAGACACCCTCAGCACATTCTTGAAAAGCCACTTATTGCAAATAAAAAAATGCTATAAAATTAGGATTTCCAAGTAAGTCTGAAGTAATTCTTGATAGAAGAACGAGTGAGTGATGTTTCAGATATGTAAGTAGGACCCAAAGTTAATGACATGACATGTACAGAATTTTGTGGGAGTTTAAAGGTTCAATGTTTAGCATGTGGTCAAATAAGTATTTATAATGCCTTTTATTATGGAGTAAGCATAAATGCTACAACTTTTACAAATGCATAACAATGTATAAGTGTGAGTAGCAGACACATGGCATTGTTGATGCAGCTTCAGTTGCCTGTAGAAACTAGATTTTTAAAAATTGATTCAATGTTGCAGTTGAAATGTGTTTGTGTGCTACCTCTGCAAACGATGTGACCTGGCAATGAAATGTCGCACAATAGCCATATTTTTTTAGTTAGCAATGAACTACATTCATTTTCTAGTTTTGCTTTTTGTAAATCAGACAGTGTGGTGAATGTAAACATTGCTAAATGAACACGAATAATAGGCTTTTGAACAAATTTTTTGTCACAGTTTAGTAATATGTCCCATGCTTAAAAAAAGAAAAAAAGAAATAAAGTTTTAATAAAGATATAAAACTATCCTGCTGAATCAACTCACTAAAGTGAATTGACCCATAAAATCCCACACGTTGACTTGTAAATGGAATTGAATCTGAAGACTCTGTTATCTAATGATACTATAAAAAAAAGGGAATTCTTGCATTCAAATAATGGATGAGATGTGATATGACAACTATGGCAGATGAACACCCCAGAGGTATTTTGCTTTATTCTACTCGATGCATTTATACTCCCAGTTTTTCTAATTTTAGATTTTTTGTTCCTCCAGTCTTTAGACAAGATCAGAGGATTTCTTCATTTCATTCTTCTTTTCCTTTTTTTATAACAAAAGACCTCACATACAATCAATAATCTAAATAGTGATGTTGTTCAGGTCACCGTTTTTGCTTTATTAAAACTAATTCTTCAGAGTAGACGGTATATGTTGCGTAATTTGTGACGTGCAGGTAATAATTTCAATCCGCTACAATATAGCTGGAAATAAAAACATTACTTTGCTTAGCTAGATTGCTTTAAATGGTCAGGATGTGCAGGGCTTCTAAAGATTACCTGAGCAACTTGTATGTTTGGACAAATTGCTAAAACTTAATTTGTCTATACTGTATGTCCCCTTTCATATTTTGCGTTCTATCCGAAGCATAATGATTACTGACTGCTTAAAATAATCAAAAGATCCACTTAACTGGGTTTCTTACACTTCTACCTGAAGCAAAAACATACTGTCAAAAAAAATAAAAAGTCATCAGAAATGAGGAGACGGCTCTTTGCATACAGCTGCCAGAAGAATGTATTCATACAGTGCTGATTGTGCTGTGCTGCAGTTAGTCAGTCTGAGTTGGATTAATATACATCCCCTTCTATTGCTGCCCGCAAGGGATTGACACCCTTTGTTTAATTATGGGTTTCAATGTTTTTTTCCATCAGCAATTCATTGAGACAGTTTCCGGAAGGGTGTATAAATGTCCTTGCCTATTGAATTTGGATGACCTTGAAGTATACTCCTCTTGTTTCTCATTATGACAAACATAGACAAAAATATGATTGCTTGCACAGTGACACTCACGTGGAAGCATATTTGCAAGCTAATAATCTCCTTGTTCCTCCGCATTACTAAACAAAAAATCATACATTTTCTCCAATTATTGACTTTGATAAAGGAAACAAAAACCATTTGGTAGCATGTTATGGTTTGCATTTCTCATTTTCGAAAAGCATATTTAACCATAAATAATATAAATTGTCAGAAAAAAAAATCACAATGTGTATTAAAGCAGTGACCATTTCTAAAATACATTTTGCAGGGTTAATTGTGTATTTATATTATATGTAATGTGTTTGATTTGTATATGCACATCATACAGTGACAAAAGAATGAGTATTATCTGAAAAACATGCTTGGGATATTATGGATATCTGTGAGAGAAAAACAATGGTAAACACTTCCCCAGCGGCTAAAGAAATAGAAAGATAGAATTAAGAACAGAGTAAAGAAATTAAAAGGAATGTATATTAGCTGGAAACATCTGTGTTCACCGTTGAGCAAAATGCATATTCAGCATTCAGTTTGTTGGATCTTTAGAGGATGTGAATAGTGCATTGTAAATAATGATACGCTTGTAACAAATTCCCTTTAAAAAGAGAGGAGGCCTAGGCTTGTTCCTCCCACATTCACATTTCGAGTCCCTGCTGTGAGAGATGATTTACAGCAGTCACAAATGTATGTTCTTAGAATGGTATTGTATACTCCAGAGCTTTAAGTGAGTTTTAAACTAGCTAGGGAAATGCACAGATTAAAGAGTGTAAAAGAGAGGAAGAACATTGTAGATTCATAGCTTTAAGACTCAGTATACTGCATTGAAATATTTGATTGATAAACTTACTTCAGAATTAACTTTGGGAACAATATTTCTAGTTATCTAACTATATGTATTTACATATATATGTATATATGAATGCAGGGCGAAGATGGATTTGTGTGAGCCCCTCCCATTTCACACCTCATCCCCTCTATTCCCCCCTCTCTTCCCAAGTACTTCTCTACCCTCTGTTTCACTCCCTCTCTACCTCCCTCACTGCCTCCATCAAATACCCTACTCTCACTCAGTACCTTCCCCCCCTGCATATACTTCTCTCCCCTCCATATCTCTCTTTCTCCCTCTTTTCCTCACTCATTCTCTCCTCTCAATTCGAGAATTAAAGGACTGTACAGTAGCTAAAATTTTGCTCATATTCAAAAGTCAGTTCCGAAGTTCAATTTGATTTTTTGAACAAACTTTGAGGTTTGCAAAGTTTGGATTTGGAACTTATGAATCTGCCCATCACTAATAAACATTTGTTGTTAATATTATTTAGCCATAACTTTCTATGCTGAGAAATCCTTTCAATGTATTACTGTATTCAGTGAACAATATAGAGATATATGAAAATACACTTTTATAATATAGAAAAATGAATTGCTTTCTAAAAAAATTGATTCTTTCAGTACAAAGTTATATGAATGTATTCAGTATTTTTACACTCACATAGGCTCGCTTAGTGCTTAGATGCACTAAGCTCTGTTGAATCAGGGTAATTTGTTTTGTATAAAACCGTAACATACCATTTTTTCCCTTAGTTTAATGCATATCCACAAAGCTAATTATAGATCTCATTAACAAAGGCGTAACACCATGTTAAGTTAGCACAGTATTTTTAAATAACATGGGAGAAAGACACTTTTATTTTTGAAAAGTGACATTAACAGCAGTGTGTATCATATGATAGGCATTAGCGGGGGTACATATGGGAGGAGTATAAATTGGGTGTAGCCTCACGCCATTGTGTTGTTGTGTTGCTTACTGGGTGGCTGCTGCTGCCTCTGCTGCTGCTGTAGTACTATACTAGTGTTTATGCTTACTTAATAAAATTAAACTAACATTTAATGTGACTGCCAGGACTGATCCCTTTCTGTGTCCTCTCCCTTGGCCAGGGCCTGGCCTCAGTGGCTTGGGCTCTACTGTACTGTCTGTGTCTACAACAGCAGCACATCTAGTATAGGAAGAACACTGTGTGAAAGCAGCAGTGAGAGTTACATCACCTTACTTTTCTCTTTCTTCCTAGCCACTCTTTTGTATCTCACGCTCTCACACTATGAGGCCTATGCTAGTAGCCTCTATAATTCACTTATCGAGGCTTTTTAGCTGTTATCGGCCAAAAAAGCAACATCGATTCAGAAAGCCTCGATAAGTGGGCGGTGAAAGCATTAATCGTCATTTTTTGCTCTCGTCCTAAACACATCACCAGGAAAGCCGCGATAAGCCCATTATTCGCAGGTTTTGAGATTCGTGCAATTCTAGCATCATTGATTAGGTTATCGAGGCTCTAGAATGGTGATTTCCTCCCAAAATCCCCTCGCCAGAAAAAGTTGTCGTGAAGCTGCTGAGAAGGGGGTGAGGGGGCGGTGAGAGAGGAACTTAGAAAAAAAATGCATTTTCCTGCATATGATTGATGCCAGGGGTCTCCGGAGCTAATAAACATGTATACCAGCACCGGATACCCCCGGCATGAATCCGATATAATACAAATGCATTTACAGGCAACTTCATTACCTTAGCGGCTACCCGCTAAGGCAAGGAAGGGGTTAACTACCAGTGCCATGTTTATTGTGGGTAGCGGGGGTGGGTGAAGGGGGTATTTGGCTCATGTTGGGTGTTTAGGCCTTGCGATGGTGGAGCGGGTGGAGTTAACTCCTTCATTATCTTAGCGGTTAATACCGCTACCCACCCGGTAGGTATAAAGACCCAGCAAGGGCCAAATGCAAACTTCACCCAACCTCGCTACCCATAATAATCATTAAAAAACACAACAACCTTACTTTCCACCTCCTCTACCCCCAAGAACCCCCCTTCCCCCCAACACATACAGTAGAGTAATGGGCAAAATTACTATTATCCAGATATGGATAATTGCTCATTTGCCCATTCAAAATCAAACATTAGCCAGCAATCAAAAATACAGTAAATAAAACTTCTACTTACCCCTGCCATGATGGAGGACGTCCTCATCACCATACTCCAGGCCCATGTCATTCCAGGCCCATGTCCTCCATTGGCAGCAAGAGTACAATCAAAAATACAATCTGAATGGCCCCTAACTCCTTAATCACCTTAGCAGTTAATAACCGCTATAGTAATAAAGATGTTAACCCACCCTCCTCTACTAACCACCTGAGAAGCCTAACCACCCACCCCGGCACAAGTACCCCCACCTTCTATGCATTGATTGGCACAGTGGTACATCCTAACCATATAATATGGGCATGATACGCCACTATAGCAGTCAATGGCCAACCTATAAAAAAATCATCAAGCCAAAAAATACACAACAATTAAAGAAAAACACAAGAACCTATAAACCACAACAATTAAAACTAAAAAGCCTCAACTACACATCAATAAAATTATTTTAACACCAAAACTGCAAAAAAATAAAAATTATGTTATACCAAAATACTACAATAAAATTAAATAAACACCTAACCAACAAAACAATTCAAGAAATAAAACCGCTAACCAATCCTTAAATGTAATGAAAACAAGCCATCCACATACCAAACAATTTAGTGAAAACAATAAACAGAAATAGAAAAAATAACAATGAATTGTAAACAAGCATTTGCCAAAAAATGCATTGCCTGACACCGTTTTTTTCTGTTCCCTAAAGGGGCACAGATTAATACATTAGCAGTCAATGGGCATTGAAAAACATAAAAAGAAATAAATACAATAAAAAATCCTGAACAAGGACAATTACATACATTCAATATATATCTTACCTTTAGAAGTTTTCACCCTTCGAATCCCGGCGTATCAGGAAGCTCTCGACCCACGACGTCATCTCCCGCAATCCGACTCCATCCTCCTTGAGGGCCAGCATCAGTTAAAAAAAATCTTCTTCCAACTTCTTCTATCTTCTTCTGTCATTATTATCTTCTTTTCTTCTATCTGCTTTTCTTTCAATCCATTTCCCACGGTAAATCCAGCAACGGAAGTTGTCTCGTCATTTTCTTGAGCTAAAATGAGATGGAACAAGCCTATTATAGGGCCTGTGACATCACATTTTAGGGTCAGATGGTACAGCTCTATATTGCGCTGGATGCTTTGTATATCATATATATATTGTGACAAACGACTTACTCAGGGGGCTCTGACATCTGTCCGGTCTTTTAGAAAAATGATGAGGCATAGGGTACTGTTCCTTTAAGCAGGCTTCTGCCTGGTTTATTCAATCCCAGCCACTGAGACTGCAACACTGAATACAAATACAAAACAAAACCCTGCCCATCTGAGCAATAACTAACACAGGTTCACCCTGACTAGGGTTGGGCGGCTTGTCCGCTTTCAACAAACAAAATAAGGAAATGTGCAAGTTAACATACAGTAGCGGCCAGGCTGACTCTAATGCGGCTGCCCCCGCAGTTTAAAAATAGCGCGGGCGGCGCGCGGGTTGTCTTCGGCCGAAACCCGGCCGGTTTTCCCGCGCCTCGGGCGCTTTCAATTGTAAGCGCCATTAGCGCTTATCTATTGAAGCGGCCACCGCACAGGAAACTCCTTTTTAAATGGAGAACAGACCCGCGGCTAGCCCGCTAAGCTCCCGGCCAGCTCCCGGCAAGCTTTAGAATGAGCTTAGCCGGGACAGTAGGATCAGAATGATTTACCCTGTTTGGGGAAAGGCTTTCCCCTTTCTGTTTCCAGCAGCAGTCCTGCCTCCAGTCTCTTGGAGAGAGAACCAGAGGAACCAGGACACAAACTTTAAATACCTGTTTTCTAATTAGCAGGACAGGTGACAGAATTCAGGCAGCAGACAAACTCTGATCTGGATCCTTCATCCCTCAGTTCCAACACCTATGAAACTGTGGGATGGAGGATATCCCTTCTGCTGCTGCACTTTCCAGCCTAAACAGGATAGAAGCTGTCCAGTATCCTGGGAGCACTAGATATCGAATTTATTACCATTCCCTGGTTTCTGTCACATATCCTCCCCCCAGTTCAGACTTAGAGGGGTGAGCGACCATGGGTATCAGGGAGTACATCCTTGACAACCCGCCAGCATTGCCATGTTTCAGCCCTGACCTGTGCTACACAGAAAAATTAAAGGGCTGTAGGCTTAGGAACCATCTGGTCACCCTAGCATTCTTCTCTCTATTTTGACACATCCAGGTGAGGGGTGCTTGATCTGTGACCAACCGGAATTTTCTCCCCAATAGATAGTATTTGAGGGACTCCACAACCCACTTTATTGCGAGACACACTTTCTCGACTATGGAGTAATTTTTTCTCCTGGGGATTTAGTTTCCTACTTAAATAAAGGATGGGATGCTCCTCACCTTCCTCACCCTGGGATTCCTGGGAGAGTACAGCCTACCTTAAATGCATCGGTTTGGACTAAAATCTTTTTAGAGAAGTCCGGTGGGACCAACATTGGTTGGACACAGAAAGCTTCTTTCAGGCTTCTAAAGGCCTGTTCTATTTCGGGGGACAACTTTACCACTAGCGGCCCTCTTGCTTTTATGAGGTCAGTCAGTGGGCTTGCCTTAGTTGCAAAATTGGGAATAAACCTTCTATAGTAGCCAATCAATCCCAAAAAGGTCCTTACTTGTTGTTTTGTAACTGGCCTCTACTTTGAGTGTTTGGGGTTTAAGTAAACCTCTGCCAAAGGGATACCCTAGATACTTGGCCTCCTCCAGACCTATAGTACATTTAGCGGGGTTAGCGGTTAGTCCAGCAGATCGAACTGCGTCAAGTACAGTTTGGACCTTTGGAAGGTGGGATTGCAAATCTTCATTATGGATTACCACATCATCCAGGTAAGCAGCAGCGTAAAGAGCATGTGGCTTCAAAATTGTATCCATCATTCTTTGGATGTGGCTTCAAAATTGTATCTATCATTCTTTGGACGTGGCAGGGGCTCCATGTAGGCCAATATCGAGAAGTCAGGGAGCGGAGGATATATAAAGAAACCTTAAAACCTGACTGTAAGAGATGTGAGCAGAGGTACATATAATGGAGACCGATTTGGGTAAAACTATATCTTGGCTTTATTGAGCCTGTTCCTTTACCAGGCAAAACATAGAAAAACAATGAAATAACAAACCCCTATCCCTTGGTAAGGGCTAACACTTTCCTAGACCCTATCTGCAGGACTGGAGGGATATTCCCATTACCAGACTATCACCCCAAAGTCTCAGAATGTACCTTAAGCAGGTGGCCCTCCATGTCAGTCTCTGGCAGGTTCCTCGGTCCAGTGTGTCCAGGTCTCTGGGTGTCTGGATGTCTTGATCTCAGCACAGCCTTTGTGCTCAATACAGTGTCTGTGTGCAGGCTTTTCTGCTCTCCTTCTGTCAGCCCAAATGTGAGCTAAGGAAAAATCTCTCTCCTTTTTCTCACATCAGGCTTTTTCTAAGAGTCATAATCAGCCAGGTGGAGTCTGTTTGATTGCCTTTGTGCAATTAACCAGCACACTGCTGGATTTAGAGTCAGTTTCTCTCAAACAGTGATAAGTCCCTGTTACACTGACCGGTTGGGGGCTCTTGTGGACAGAATTTGAGAACCTGTGCTTTAATGTTCATCAAGCTCTCTCTTCCCATCTTTGCTGCTCAGTTGCAAAAGTATCTCTTAAAAAAGGAGCTAGGGGTCAAGTCACTAAAGCCATCAAAGGCACAGGGTCTGTGCAGACTGTCAAATTAGATTTTTAAGACACAATAACTTGCGATCGCCGACATGAGTTTCTGGCCGGTATTGCAGAAAATGCTAAATTACGATTTCTGCCCGCTGTCAGGCCATGATTAACCCAGGTTAAATTGTGGCAGGGACAGTCTTGGCTCAGGTTGCCACGCGGCAATCCGGAGAAAACAGCAAGCTACATCTCTACATACATACACACATATAGATCCAATGTTGGTCTTTCTCCCTCCTAATAGAGATACATGAGAATTTAAATCCTAATAGAGGTATATTAGTATTTTGTCTGGTAGTGTTAGGACCTGTGAACAGGGTCTGCCTTGTTGCGGCTCACAGGCTTACAATGCTTTGGCCAAAGGGTTAAACTAAATGACCCTTTATCAGGACTATTATAAGTATTTTACTGTATATTTTTGTCATATTTGATGTAGCATTGGGCGTCTCTGTCGCTTGTTGTATACATTTGCCACGCTCAATAGCTCTCCTTTTTGACACTTATATATATATATTTTGTGAGGGCTCAGGGGTTCCCAAAAAGAGCTTGCTGGGGTTCTGTGTGTTGTTTACATACACACAAAGCCAACAAATATAGTGAGTCTCTTGAGTACCCCCATGATTTTACTATTTTTTACACTAGCACACATATTTTTCTGTGTTGGGTCAGTGCTTTTTAGAAGTAGCAACCACACTATTCTTTTTACATATACTTTTAGATGGTTCTGTATTTTTGTATGTATAAACAAAATCGCACCACACAATGTCCACATTTGTACTTAACAATGAGTACTTTTTATCATTGTCTTTTCTGGCTGGCATTATAATATTTCATTCCTTTCTTATGAAGTAAAGCCACTTATAATAATTATATGAAAATCTTAAAAAAAATAAAATAATAACTTTCAATACTATCACCCGCTCCAGAACTATACCACCCAAGAACATAGGGAAATGATTGCTACTGTAAGCCTTACTACCCCTCAGCTCCCATTCATATGAATAGGAGTAAAGACATGCCAAGAATTTATATTGCCATTATATTTTTAATTTTCAATTGAATCTTGGTGATCAATGAACCAGAAATTATCATGAAAAGCAGAAATACTGTAGATCGATCAGATTGATAATGGATCTAAGATGAATGATCTACTTGTATAGTTATAATTTACTAAGCCACACCTGTTGACAGTTTCTGTGCATGAATGGGCCATTTGTTGTGTTTTAGTGCCAGAAGGTGTCTTATAGCATAGCGCTGCTTAGTTAATATGGTCCTACAGTACATACAGTACATTTTAATTGTCTTAAAATTGTATTGAAGAAAATGTGAGATATATATCTTGATTATATATGTCTGATTTGTGTTAGCAAGTTTTTTCAAAATTGTCATTTCACAAGATATTTTGCCAAACTTTACAGGGTGAAACACACCTGGAAAATCAGTTTTAGATGACGTAGAAATATGACATTTTGCAACAATGAGAGATCCTTTCATGATCCTGAAATAGGAGATGAGAGAGAAGACAGCACAATGTCATATGCAAGTAAGGTAATTTAAATATGCTTATTTTCCTGGTATCTAATATATGTTCTCAGGTATCTCTCCACAAGTGGTTTGTGAGGTATACCGTATAAGTCAATTGGCCCGCTACTAAGTAGGGCTATCTCATGTTGCAAATTTTGGCATGGTTTGCCAAACTGCTAAAACTGAGTGTAACATATTTTTAAAAATAATCTAAAAATATTGTCCATAAAAAAAGTGATTTAAACATTTTTCAAAGGAGGAATAGCATAATAAAGTATAACCTTAAGGCAACTAAAATTTATAGAGTACTTAAATTCTATGCACACCCATTTGATCCACTGCTCATTAAAATGCATACTGTATTTTAGCAACTTTTCCATTACATGATAGGTGTACTATTTTTGAGATACAAAGCATCCCTTTGAGATGCGCCAAAAATATGTTGCTTGCTGCTGGAATCTGGCAGATATTCCCTTACATTTTACTGTTTGTTTACAAGCAGTTGATAAGAGGGTAGGACTTTTATGGAAGCTATATTTTCTTTTTTTCTTTTTTTAAAAAGAGGAAGCATGAGTGGGAGAAAATGTTTTGTTTGTCAGTAATTTCTCTACTATTATTCTGCCTTGTCATGAATGAACAAGAAGACGTGGAGGATTTTTTTTGTGCTCAATATCTGTGCACATTTCTAACATCCACAAATTGACCTTATCATCTGTCCTTCAAATGTGGACAAACAGAAGCGATCTTCCCATTCCATAGCTGATGGTGATTTTTTATGAAAACATAGAAACTGCTAACCATTTACCATTTCACATAGACGCCTACTTTTAAGCATATGTGACAGAATTCAAGCTCAATTTTATTTCAGTTATGCATTTAATCCTTCTGGTAAACATTCACATATCTATTCCTGAGTCACATTCCTATATTCCTAAATCACAATCGGCTATTTAACAATTAATGAATGATCCGATAGAAGTCATTAAACAATAAACCTATTGTCAGGATACAGTATAAAATATATTATAGATGCAAAGAAAAAAAAAGTGTTCATAGGAACCATTACTTAGTCTCTATAAGTATAAATATCAAATAATAATCCAGATTTAGTTTACAAGTAATATATTGCATGAATTGAACATGTATCTTAAAGCAACAATGCAGAACGCATTTAAAGGTAAGAGCATGTAGTAATGTGTAGCCCTTTTTTCTTAAAAAAGGATTAATAAAGAATTATTTTTATATCATAAATTGTAAAGTTTTTGCTTATTTTCTATGATGAGCTCTATTGAAATAACTGTGGCCATTTTGTTACATTTCTATAATCTTGTTTTAAATGAGTTGATATCCCAGGAATAGAGAATGGGACTAAGCAGGGCCACCAACAGATTTCTCAGGGACCAGGACTAGAGTGATCCACTGGGACCTCCCCATTGGGGGAGGTGGGGAAGAGTTAGAATGGCTGCGGTTGCCCTTGGCCTGTCGTGACGGTCCAGGGACCATCTCAAGAGAGAGCTGATCTAAGGAGACTGTATCCGGCAGACGACTGCTGCGTAGCTGTGTTACTGCAAAGTGTGTAGTAATAAACCGTTCCTGTTTGCAATATACCTCCGGCCAGGTGTGTGATCTAACTGGGGGGAGAATACAAGTTCTACCATGGGAGATCATCTCCATACATCCCTGGAGCCTATGACAGATGGAGGCACTGCACTGCTAAGTATTATCTGGGGTATGGACCCAAGAAGCCTGTTCCTGTGTCCCAAAAAAAAAAAGTAATTGCGGACGACTCGGCCCTCTTGTTACCAGCAGGTATGCACCACACACACCCTGTAACCCTGTAATGGCCCCTATCTGCACTTGGGGGCATGGGGGGGGGGGGGACAGCTATATTATATATATATATAGCCTGGCCTTCGGCAGCTATTACTAATTCTGGGCCTTTCCTCTGTCAGTCCTGTTAGTACAGGCAGTGGAAAGGTTCATTCCTTCAGTTAGCCTATTTGCATTTCAGCTCTGAGTATTGTTGCAATATTCAGGGGCAGGCTTATGCAACCTGTGAGCATGTTAATCCAAAGGGTGGATATGGGTTGGAACACCCCCTGATGTGTGTGAGCAAATCGGTATCCAGCTTTGAGTTGTAATGATTCAAAGCTAGAGACACTCCCTGAGGATATTCAAATTGAGACATGTTTCCTAAAATAAGTTATCAGTTAGGATGAGGAGTGAGTCTTAGAGAAGAGATTGTTGAGAGCTGACAGAGAATAGTTCTCCCCCTCTTGCCCCACCTGGGTGAGGGGGGGGGGAGTTAAGCTGCCATAAGCAGAGGGCAGAGAAGCAAGATCAGGCCTATAATGTTCTGCTGTATGCTGTGTATGCTGCTCTGAAAAAAGACCAACAGAAAAGAAGCTGCTGTGTGTGTCACTGTTCCTGGTGTGAGAAGGATGGAGTGTCAGTGGGGGTCTCTCCTCTGGAGACGCCAGGGGATCCCTACTGGCTGGAGGCGCTGTGCACCCTGAGAGAAAAAGAACAAGGTAACCTGTCCCCCACCTTCCCCTGATCCCTGTCCTGGGCTCTCCCCACAACACCGCGGAGCCCTCAGCCCTCCTGTTTGCCAGCAGGTCACAGCACCAAGACCATGTACAGTAACCAGAAGGAGTGTACCCCCCAATCTCATGTTGGGTGGGGTGAAAGAGGGTCATATATATATATATATATATATATATATATACACAGTCATGTGAAAAAGAAAGTACACCCTCTTTAAATTCCATGGTTTTACATATCAGGACATAATAACAATCCTTAGCAGTTCTAAAAATTAGGTAAATACAACTTCAGATCAACAACAACACATGACAAATAACACTGTGTCATGATTTATTTAACAAAAATAAAGCCAAAATGTAGAAGCTATGTGTGAAAAACTAAGTACACCCTTACTGCTTCCATAGGAATTAAGATGCTAAGTAGCAGACAGGTGCTGCTAATCAAATGCCCTTGATTAATTGATCATCAGCAAGTGTGACCACCTCTATAAAAGCCGAAGTTTTAGCAGTTTGCTAGTCTGGAGCATTAAGGTGTGCGTTAATACAATGCCAATGAAGAAAGACATCAGCAATGATCTTAGAGAAGCAATTGTTTCTGCCCATCAATCTGGGAAGGGTTATAAGGTCATTTCCAAACAATTTAAAGTCCATCCTTCTACAGTGAGAAAGATTAGTCAAAAGTGGAAAACATTCAAGACAATTGCCAATATTCCCAGGAGTGGACATCCCAGCAAATTCACCCTAAGGTCAGACCGTGCAATGCTCAGAGAAATTGCAAAATACCCAAGAGTTACATCTCAGACTCTACAGGCCTCAGTTAGCATGTTAAATGTTAAAATTCATGACAGTACAATTAGAAAAAGACTAAACAAGTATGGTTGGTTTGGAAGGGTTGCCAGGAGAAAGCTTCTTCTCTAAAAAGAACATGGCAGCACGGCTTAGGTTTGCAAAGTTGCATCTGAACAAACCACAAGATTTCTGGAACAATGTCCTTTGCACAGATGAGACCAAAGTGGAGATGTTTGGCCATAATGCACAGCGCCACGTTTGGCGAAAACAAAACACAGCATATCAGCACAAACACCTCATACCAACTGTCAAGCACGGTGGTGTAGGGGTGATTATGTGAGCTTGTTTTAGCAGCCACAGGACCTGGGAACCTTGCAGACATTGAGTCGACCATGAACTCCTCTGTATACCAAAGTATTCTAGAATCAAATGTGAGGCCATCTGTCTGACAGCTAAAGCTTGGCCGAAATTGGGTCATGCAACAGGACAATGATCCCAAGCACACCAGCAAATCTACAACAGAATGGCTGAAAAAGAAAAGAATCAAGGTGTTGCAATGGCCCAGTCAAAATCCAGATCGCAACCTGATTGTAATGCTTTGGCTGGACCTTAAGAAAGCTGTGCATACACAAATGCCCACAAACCTCAATGAACTGAAGTAACATTGTAAAGAAGAGTGGGCCAAAATTCCTCCACAACTATGTGAGAGACTGATAATGTCATACAGAAAACGATTACTTCAAGTTATTACTGCTAAAAGTGGTTCTACAAGCTATTGAATCATAAGGTGTACTTAGTTTTTCACACATGGCTTCTCCATTTTGGCTTTATTTTTGTTAAATAAATCATGACACAGTGTAATATGTCATGTGTTGTTGATCATCTGAGGTTGTATTTACCTAATTTTAAGACCTGCTAAGGAACAGATGATTGTTATTATGTCCTGATACTGTATGTACAACCATGGAGGGTGTACTTTCTTTTTCACATGACTGTATGTATACAGATGCAGTGGCCATTATTTTACGGCATCATGGCGCCGTTTTCATGTGTGCTGCTGTACCCCATGCGGCATGAAAGTGGCCAATGCCCCAGGCACGCGCGTTTATCGTGGTTGCTTGGTTTGAATTTTATGGATTGTGTTCAATTATATGCAATGAAAATAATGAATTGTAATGTGTACAGTTTTGTGCTACTGTGTCAATTTCAGGTGTTTATGAGCCAGAACAGTAAAATGCCATTTTATGCACTCGCCCGCACTCGCGTCTTAAGGCAGTACAGTTGGAAGTAATCCCGCACCATCACATGGGTATTCCGTGGTATACGAGCAAAGGAATGGAAGCAGGCACACGGTCTTTCTAAAGGTGCAGTTTATTGTGCCACCAAAAGTCCAACGTTTAGGCAAATACTGTAGCGACACATCTTATTCTAACATTTACCCGTTATGAACGGGCTTTTTTCAGCTGGCGCCCGGCTGGCGCCAAAACGGAGTCGCGAGCGAGCTGCATCTTCCCCTTTCTTCTCCTTCCCGCGTTTAATAAAAAAATTCTCACCTCCCCTTCCCCTCCCCTTCCCCGAACCCCTGGCTGCTCCCCCTGGCTGCGCGCAGCTTTGCGCAGCTTCCCCCTTACCCCTGCTGCCTCTGCAGGCTTCAGGGATGCCGGGGAATCCTGGACCGTGTGACCGGCGCCAGAGTGACGCGCCGCACGTGCCAGGGAAATCCCCAAACGAGCCGCTGGCTAGTCACGACTTTCCCCACACCGCGGTTACGGCCGTGTTAGAATAAACAGTGTCGACACTGTAGATTGCCTTTATCAAGGAGAGGGCTACAGAACATGCTAAACATACCACAATTTATACACAAATGGGTACTCACCCCCCCACGATCACTGCTGCCTTGCTCCTGGATGTCGACACCCCCATCGTGACATCAGAGCGCCAACGCGACGTGGCGTGATGATGTCATACGCCACCAGGGGAGGATCCCAGGGCTCCACGAGGAGACAGCTTCCCCAATGCCTGTAACAGGCTAAGATGGCTGTCCTGTAGGAAGCTGGAAACTCATGAAGCCGCCCCCTCACTGGCAGCAGAGGCTCCCCTGGTGACGTCAGCGTGCCCTCACGGGGGGAGGGGCGGGCCCCAGGCGTCAGACCTGCCTTGGAGTGGAAGAAAGACAGCCTGATGCCCAAGGAGGACTGAATGATCGTGCAGGGGTGAGAGCCCTTACATAAACAATCAAGTGTAATGAGACTACAATATATTAAAGAAAAAATAATTAAATAAAGTGTACAAATTAATTATATAACCACAGTGTCATCTAATGCAGTGTATAAAAAATGGTAGAGAACTGTATTTATGCTAGCAGCATTACGTATAGAATTAGAACCTGAAAGGATACATGATGCATATACAGCAATCCTTAGAGGAGCATAGTGTACATAATGGGTCGCAGGGGTCCACGGCGAGATGCACAGAGCCTTACAGAGTCCTTCCGCTACATCCTGTTGAGAAAGCATTTGAAATTTTGTTGTTCATTAAGACCGGTGCCATTACTTGTCTGCAGTGTGTGGATCCAATAAGCCTCACGCCTCAGTAAAAAGGTTTCTCTATCAGGGTATCCTTGTCTTGGTGCTATGTGTTCTATCCCCATCACTCTAAGGGATGACACATTGTGTCTGTGTTCAACACAGTGCTGTACGAGTACAGTAGGGTCCGTACCCTTACGTATCACACTTTTGTGTTTAATGTATCTCACTTTAAGCATGCGTGTAGTCTTGCCTACATAGACAAGACCACATGGGCACCTGATAATATACACCACAAATGTAGATCTACATGTTACAGTAGAGGCAACGTTTATTCTAACATTTGCCGTAAACTAGCCGGGTTACATTCTGGGTATGTGCTGGGTATGTGCTGGGTATGTTCTGGGCTAGTTTGAGGCACGTTTAAGGCATTTCTGCATTGACTAACGACCCATAGGATTAACACAGCAGGGATCCCTGGCATTCCAATTCAGTTTGAATGGGACTGCCAGGGACCCCCGCTGTTAATCTGATAGGCCATTAATCAATGCAGAAATGCTGGGGCTAGTTTAAGGAAAGTTTAAGGCATGTATTCAGAATGTACCTGGGTGTTTCCTGGTTTTTTTGGGGAATTGCCACTGATTTTTGTTCGAATAAGAGTTGCCTCTACTGTATACGATTATGAATAGTGATTTTTTTACCACTATGTGGATGACAAAATACGTCCCCGGTAGTAAGACTGTTACACACCGAACAATTGATACACCAGAAGTTACCCTGTTTACCGCCTTCTAGGAAGTGGGGCGTATGGTAGTGGTCCTTATTGTCAGCATGTATCAAGTTGTCTGACAAGTTTCTCCCTCTCCTATAAGCGATCAAGGGGGGTGTCTGACAACTATCTGCTAACACCTCATCATTCTGCAGCAGGTGCCAATGTTTCTTGATAGTAAATCTGACAAAATTACTGGCCCTATTGTATGTGGTGGAAAATACAATGCGTTTCTCATACTTAGTCGCCCTATTAGGAATCACCTCTCTATTAAGGGCTGCATCAAGCACTGCCGGGGTATATCCCCTTTTGGTGAACCTTTCGCGAAGGTCATCCATAGCCGGTGCTTGTTTATCCTGTCGACTAGTGATCCTAGAAACCCTCACTTTTTGTGAGAAAGGCAGGGCATTGATGAGGGATGGGGAATGGTGACTGTCGGCACGTAACAGGGCATTTCTGTCAGTATCTTTCCTGTAAAGGTCTGTGTGGATCTCACCATTTTTTTGGGAAATCAGGACGTCTAGAAAGGATAATTGCTTAGAGCTCCAGACATTAGTAAGCTGTACAGGGGAAGGGAGATTGTGTAAATAATCAAAAAATGACAGTAACTGGTCCTCAGTACCTGTCCACACAAAGAACAGATCGTCAATATATCTATAATACCCAATTATGTATTTAAAGTATATTGATGCATATATGTACTTCTCCTCAAAATCTACCATATATAGGTTGGCATATGCGGGCGCCATGTTGCTGCCCATTGCAGTTCCTTTAATTTGCAAAAAATGCTCCTTTTCAAATTTAAAATAGTTTTTATGAATGATGAAGTGTAATAGGAGAAAAATATATTCAGTGGGGACTGTCGCCTGGTAATGGGCAGTTAAAGCAGTTTTTACTATATTTAAGACATCCTCAAGAGGTATAATAGTATACAAGCTGGAAACGTCCATACTGACCATTATATGGTCAGTACCATTGTGTGGAATATCTTTGAGTTTGGTTAAAAAGTCAAAGGTATCCTTTACGTATGAGCGTGCTTTTTGTGCTATAGGGTTGAGGAATGTGTCAACATATATGGCTAATGGCTGATTAAGTGAATGTATAGCTGCTATTATTGGTCGCCCTGGAAGTAATTGGAGATTTTTATGTATTTTCGGGAGGGTGTAAAACAGTGGGCATTTGGGATGTTCTATTGTAAGAAATTCTGCTTCTGTCTCAGATATCCAGCGGTTATTAAGGCCAAGCTGGATAATCTCCTTTATCTCCCTCTCATAAGTCAGAGTGGGGTCTCTATCCAATTTGATGTAACAATCAATTGAGCTCAGTTGTCTTGTAATTTCTGTTTTATATGCTATGTAGTCTTGTATGACAAGGGCACCATCTTTATCTGCCCTTTTAATGATAATGTCACTATTACTGGACATTTTTTTCAGGGCGTTCTTTTCCCTAAGTGTCATATTGTGCATGATTTTATGCCTATTGGTAGCATATTTAGCAATGTCTGCCTTAACTAATCGCATATAGGTACTCACTGATTGGTTTTTGAAAGGTGGTATGAATGTGGATTTTAATTTACATACTTTGGTACCTTTCTGATCGGCTGAATTAACTGTCCCTGACGGTTCGTTAGGCTGTGCCAAATTATCTGTCGCTGGTGGCTCCGTAGGCGGCATCGTTTCTGTTGTCCTGTGGGAAAAAAAGGATTACTGGTTAAGTAAACGTTCAAACTTAAATAAGTCAACTTCTAGCCCAAAATCATCAAAGTTCAAGGTGGGTACATAGGAGGGGCCACGTGCCAGTACAGACATCTCATCTGCACTTAGTATATGCTGGGAAAGATTAATGACCAGGCTATCCATACTCATTGGCGCGTTTGTGATCGGAGGTAAGGAGATTTTTCTTTTCTTCCCCCTCCTGGTTTTCTTGCCCCCTTTTCCGCAGTCTGTCTTAAAAAAGGAGTCCGTGGTGCTTCCCTCTGTCGTTCACTAGAGGAGTGGGCTTCGGAATCACTGGTGTTGGCGTCTGTGTTTGTCGGGGGGTCTGTCCCTTCCTTGGTTTGCGTTGCTTGCGATCCTGCTTTAGCCACGGGTAGACCCTTACGTCCTTATAATCCTGCACCACTTTCTTGAATTTCAATTTTTTTAAATGGATCAGGTCACTCTTTATTTTCTCCAATTTGGTCTTTAAAGTGTCCAGAGATTGTATAATGTCAGTACTGGAACTCGCCTGCTCAATCAGGATTTCCACCTTCAGTATATCCCTTCTGGTGTTATTAAGTTGTTCCCCCACCTCCTCAATCACCAAGATGATAAGGTCTAATGAGGCCTTATTAAGTACCTGGCACCACCTTTCACAGAAAGCCTTTTTTTCTGCCCCTATAGTTGGCCTGTTTTTTATCCGAAATCCTCTGGGAATCAGCTTCTGCTTGTAATACTCAGACAGTGTGCTGCTGTGTGCAAAAAGCTCAATCTCTCTCCTTTTAAGGCGTTCCAATTCCTGCAGATGGTCCTGCGGCCGGTCTGGCCCAAATGCTTCCTCTGGAGTGGATTTAAAAAGTATTCTGTTAATTTCTTGTTCAGTAAGCACCAGTGTATCAGCCCTTTGCATCAGGCCTAGGGAGAGATTACATAGACTCTCCATTGATACAAAGGCATGTATGTAAAGGTAATCAGGCTGCTACCTGTAAGCAGTGTTGAATCAAAAGCTGCAGCAAACAACAGTTCTCACCACATATAAAAACAGTCCTCACACTTGAAAGTAAATGCAAAAGCAAAAGCCGAGAGGCTAATACAGTGGGGATATCACAGGGAACAAAGAGATGCTGAGTGGCTGCTGTTGCTTGGGAAAAAGCAGGGTGCAGCAGCAGCTGTAAACAGGCTGTCAGAAGACTTGCTCTGGGTGCTATGCATTGAATCTGGAAGGTATACAGTCATATATAGAAGCACATGCACACCGCTGGTAGGTGCTGGAGGGGGGTACTTATCTGCCGGTGCGCTGTGTCCAGGGAGGTCCAGACATCCCAGAAGTACTCGAGCAAAGGAATGGAAGCAGGCACACGGTCTTTCTAAAGGTGCAGTTTATTGTGCCACCAAAGGTCCAATGTTTTGGCAAATAGATTGCCTTTATCAAGGAGAGGACTACAGAACATGCTAAACATACCACAATTTATACACAAATGGGTACTCACCCCCCCCCCCACGATCACTGCTGCCTTGCTCTTGGATGTCGACGCCCCCATCGTGACGTCAGAGCGCCAGCGCGACATGGCATGATGACGTCATGCGCCACCAGGGGAGGATCCCAGGGGTGCACGAGGAGACAGCTTCCCCAATGCCTGTAACAGGCTAAGATGGCTGTCCTGCAGGAAGCGGGAAACTCAGGGAGCCGCCCCCTCACTGGCAGCAGAGGCTCCCCTGGTGACGTCAGCGTGCCCTCACGGGGGGGGGGGCAGGCCCCAGGCATCAGACCTGCCCTGGAGTGGAAGAAAGACAGCCTGATGCCCAAGGAGGACTGAATGATCGTGCAGGGGTGAGAGCCCTTACATAAACAATCAAGTGTAATGAGACTACAATATATTAAAGAAAAAATAATTAAATAAAGTGTACAAATTAATTATATAACCACAGTGTCACCTAATGCAGTGTATAAAAAATGGTAGAGAACTGTATTTATGCTAGCAGCATTACGTATAGAATTAGAACCTGAAAGGATACATGATACATATAGATAGATGCATATACAGCAATCCTTAGAGGAGCATAGTGTACATAATGGGTCGCAGGGGTCCATGGCAAGACGCACAGAGCCTTACAGAGTCCTTCCGCTACCTCCTGTTGAGAAAGCATTTGAAATGTTGTTGTTCATTAAGACCCGTGCCATTACTTGTCTGCAGTGTGTGGATTCAATAAGCCTCACGCCTCAGTAAAAAGGTTTCTCTATCAGGGTATCCTTGTCTTGGTGCTATGTGTTCAATCCCCATCACTCTAAGGGATGACACATTGTGTCTGTGTTCAACACAGTGGTGTACGAGTACAGTAGGGTATCAGATACCCTTACGTATCACACTTTTGTGTTCAATGTATCTGAAAAGGAGCATTTTTTGCAAATTAAGGGAACTGCGATGGGCAGCAACATGGCGCCCCCATATGCCAACCTATATATGGTAGATTTTGAGGAGAAGTACATATATGCATCAATATACTTTAAATACATAATTGGGTATTATAGATATATTGACGATCTGTTCTTTGTGTGGACAGGTACTGAGGACCAGTTACTGTCATTTTTTGATTATTTACACAATCTCCCTTCCCCTGTACAGCTTACTAACAGTAATGTCTGGAGCTCTAAGCAATTATCCTTTCTAGACGTCCTGACTCCCCAAGAGAATGGTGAGTTCCACACAGACCTTTACAGGAAAGATACTGACAGAAATGCCCTGTTACGTGCCGACAGTCACCATCCCCCATCCCTCATCAATGCCCTGCCTTTCTCACAAAAGTGAGGGTTTCTAGGATCACTAGTCGACAGGATAAACTAGCACCGGCTATGGATATCCTTCGTGAAAGGTTCACCAAAAGGGGATGTACCCCGGCAGTGCTTGATGCAGCCCTTAACAGAGAGGTGATTCCTAATAGGGCGACTAAGTATGAGAAACGCATTGTATTTTCCACCACATACAATAGGGCCAGTAATCTTGTCAGATTTACTATCAAGAAACATTGGTACCTGCTGCAGAATGATGAGGTGTTAGCAGATAGTTGTCAGACACCCCCCTTGATCGCTTATAGGAGAGGGAGAAACTTGTCAGACAACTTGATACATGCTGACAATAAGGACCACTACCATACGCCCCACTTCCTAGAAGGCGTAAACAGGGTAACTTCTGGTGTATGAATTGTTCGGTGTGTAACAGTCTTACTACCGGGGACGTATTTTGTCATCCACATAGTGGTAAAAAAAATCACTATTCATAATCGTATAACATGTAGATCTACATTTGTGGTGTATATTATCAGGTGCCCATGTGGTCTTGTCTATGTAGGCAAGACTACACGCATGCTTAAAGTGAGATACATTGAACACAAAAGTGTGATACGTAAGGGTACGGACACTACTGTACTCGTACAGCACTGTGTTGAACACAGACACAATGTGTCATCCCTTAGAGTGATGGGGATTGAACACATAGCACCAAGACAAGGATACCCTGTTAGAGAAACCTTTTTACTGAGGCGTGAGGCTTATTGGATCCACACACTGCAGACAAGTAATGGCACGGGTCTTAATGAACAACAACATTTCAAATGCTTTCTCAACAGGAGGTAGCGGAAGGACTCTGTAAGGCTCTGTGCGTCTCGCCGTGGACCCCTGCGACCCATTATGTATACTATGCTCCTCTAAGGATTGCTGTATATGCATCTATTTATATGTATCATGTATCCTTTCAGGTTCTAATTCTATACGTAATGCTGCTAGCATAAATACAGTTCTCTACCATTTTTTATACACTGCATTAGGTGACACTGTGGTTATATAATTAATTTGTACAATTTATTTAATTATTTTTTCTTTAATATATTGTAGTCTCATTACACTTGATTGTTTATGTAAGGGCTCTCACCCCTGCACGATCATTCAGTCCTCCGTGGGCATCAGGCTGTCTTTCTTCCACTCCAATGCAGGTCTGATGCCTGGGGCCTGCCGCAACCCCCGCCCCCCCCCCCGTGAGGGCACGCTGACGTCGTGGAGCCCTGGGATCCTCCCCTGGTGGCGCATGACGTCATCACGCCACGTCGCGCTGGTGCTTTGACGTCACGATGGGGGCGTCGACATCCAGGAGCAAGGCAGCAGTGATCGGGGGGGGGGGGGGGTGAGTACCCATTTGTGTATAAATTGTGGTATGTTTAGTATGTTCTGTAACACTCTCCTTGATAAAGGCAATTTATTTGCCAAAACGTTGGACCTTTGGTGGCACAATAAACTGCACCTTTAGAAAGACCGTGTGCCTGCTTCCATTCCTTTGCTCGAGTACTTCTGGGATGTCTGGACCTCCCTGGATACAGCGCACTGGCAGATATGTACCCCCCTCCAGCACCTACCAGCGGTGTGCATGTGCTTCTATATATGACTGTATTCCGTGGTATACACTATGTGATTTTGTAAAATGATGGCCGCTGTATCTGTATATAGATATATATATACACCAAATACCAAAACAATAGTGGAACATTTACATATTGTGTCACCATTTGCTGCAATTCGCTGATGTTTGGTAATATTAATGCTGCTCTATTGCTTTCAATACTCACCAAACCCCTCCAATGTACCCAATGTTTCAAATTACTCTGCCTATGGATTGTGAGCTCATTGAGGCAGGGCCTTTCCTTCCTCTTCTAACACAATTTTAACCCTGTCTGTAAATGTTACTTAGGCCCATAATCATATCTCTGACTGTCCATGAAATCTCTGTGAACTGAATGTGTAACCTTTGTTCATGTAATGCAACCATTTATTATTATAATTTTGACTTTCCTCGATGTATCTTGTGTAATAAAATAATTGTATTTAATTGTATTTGTCCTCAAACTGACTGCAAAGTATTGCAATGCTCTCTTAAACGGAGGCCTGTATTTACTTAAAAAATATATTATGAGGATGATGATGAGGTGCATGTTTTTAAAAACTTCTTCCATGTTCCATGTCCCTGCTAAATGTCCTAAGTAGGTTGTCAGTGCCATATTCCAGTGCATTTTTTTTCCACGTTCAGTTATTTAATATTTTTCTGTTCAAAAAAGTATAATTAGAAACTTGCTGTTACAGTATTAGTCATCCAAGCCTACTGTACCCTTCTCCACCCTGCCCATTGTATTGTACTTCTGACAACCAAGACATGGCTGTAGTTCAATGCAAACAAAGAAACACATGGTTTGGGGTTTAGGCAAAGCAACCCCTGGGCTTTCTACATTATTGCTTGTTGAAAACAACTTGCATTGCATTCCAAGTTGCACACATCTTGCACAGAATACCGACCTCAGTCTTTTCCCACTCACTCACAAGGCACTGTAGCCCCATGGGAAGGCCCGGCCCTGAGCGTCCATGTTTGAGTTGGCTGATTATTTTATTTTTACCTTTATACTGTAAGCCCCGGTGTTGGAGCAGCTGCGTAGATAGGGTTAGAAAGGAGATCAAACACATCATTCCTGCAATGAAAGTCCTTTATTTAACTCACAAGAACAAACGGTTTAAAGTAAATAGCATTTGTCTGCAAAATAACAGAAAATCCCTAGTCTCTGGCAACCGAATGGGAGTCTGGGCTGTCCCACAGACAGGTGCTCTGGAACCTGTTTCCTCGCAGATTAAGAGCAGAGAGAGAGAGAGAGAGCAGGAAGTTCTGCTTTCTTTTGAAACCTCATATTTCCAATCAGCTAGAAGATCTATAAGCTAGGGGATGGTTTGCTCGGTATGCTAGAGTGAGAGTTTTTGTAATCTCTTGTTTACTTTATAACATAATTTCCCCCTCAGAATGTCGCTCTTTGCACACTCACCCTTTAAAATATCCCCCCGTTCCTGGGACCAAAAAATCTGAATTTCCATGTAACTTTCCTGCCCGATGTTGAACCCGTTTTAGGGGAGCATTGTCTGTGGCCAGGGTAATTGTAGAACTGACACTGCCCACTTCACCGCTAAGCACCTGTTCTCTATTATTGAGTAGGCCTATTCGCTTTTTAAAAGCTTCCTACTGAGTTATACATCGGACAGGACATTCTAACCCATCTTACATCATAAACCTACTTCTGAGGCATATGTCTGAAGAATGAAGGGTTTCTCAAAGTCTGGGTGCAAGACTGGTTCTGAACAGAGAATCATTTTCACCCCCTGAAATGTCTCCTCACATTGTGCTGTCCACTGAACCTTATTGAGTGCTATGTTTCTTGTTTGTTTGGTCAGTAGGGATGGGACCGTGGAAGAATTTGGTACAAAATTCCTGTAATACCCTGCTACATTGCTATATACATGCTTTATTTATTTGTCCATTGCCAAGTATATAGCCCAAATGATTCGTTTTATTTCTCCCGATTTGCTGGATTGGCAGTTAGACCTTAATACTGCCAACACTTTAGCCAAATGTGTTTCCCAATCTGTGGAATAGGTGACTAAGTCATCATGGTAGCAGCCACATATTTGATATGAGGTAACAATATCTGATCCATCAGCTGATCCATCAGCCTCTGGAAGGTAGTGGGAGCACCATGTAACACAATAAGCATGGTCCGAAAGGGAAACAGACCAAAGGAAGTAGCAAAAGCAGTCTTTCCTGTGACTTTTCTGTTAAAAGGATCAGCCAAAATCCCTTAGTCAGATCTAATGTTGTGATATAATTCTCTAGCCTCTCCAACAATTAATCCACTCTGGGCATGGGGTACGCATCAAATTTAGAAACCGCCTTTACTTTTCTAAAATCGATACACAACTTTGTGGACCCGTCAGGTTTAGAAAAGAACATTATGGGGCTACACAATCAGCAGAGGTCCTCAATTTGTCCCTCAAAAAGAGTGCCTTAGCCTCTACCTGGCAGAGAAAAATAGAATTTTCTGAATAAACTGTGTTTTGTTTTTTTAAATGGTCCACCTTTTACCATACTCACAACACCATCACAGGACAATTGTGCGGCCAAATTTTTTTCTATTAGTGTGGAAGCTTCTATAGTAGCCAAATACTGACAACCCCATTCTCTTTTTCCTAGGGGTAAAACCCACATAAACTGTTCTAGAGCAACTAGCTTGCTGACCTCACTGGAATGGTGTGTCTCTGTTTTTAGTCAGCACCAGCACAGATCTTGAAAACACTGGGCTAGGGCTTGAGGTTGCATACCATGAAAATATCCCTCCCTTTGGAAGCATTGCAGATAGGTATCCTCTGATACCCCATATGTGATCCAGAATTGCAGCCTTGACTCAGGAGTAGCAGAGCACTGCAATATTATTGAGGGCCCGATATGCAGACTGTGCTTCTACCATGAACCAGCAAAATTGAGAAATAAATCTCACAATATCAGTGCATCTGAGTTAAGGATGTTTGCTTGCATGCATATGTATGATAAGTCTCTAATTGAAGAGAGGACAATAATCTAATAAACCAGTGAGTTAGAAGATTAACTTGATTGCAGGGCTCATTGAAGGAATACAGGAGATGCCTTATGTGGAGTATTTAAAGAAACAGCAGCCGTTATTGATAAACAACAAATGTGTTTCAGTATATCCTATGAGTAGGCAAGTCCCCCTGTGCATAAGTGTTCCTCTTCATGATAAGAAAAAAGTACTCACAATTCTGGTTAGTAATATCTATTGAAGCGTGCGTCCAGCCAGGAGGTAAATCCAGAAACAAGAAAAACAGAGCACAGCAGTTCCAAGAAATCAGGGGCTTAGGCAGTATGTACTATTAAAAAGTAGTTTTTATTATTAGGCCGACATCATGGTGGTTATAAAGCTACTTTTTAATAGTACATACTGCCTAAACCCCAGGATTTCTTGGAACTGCTATGCTCCGTTTTTCCTGTTGCTGGATCCCCTTTTTTCTACCATTAACTGTAGGGCCAGACACACTCTGGAATAGTAATAAAAATAAAAATATGGTAACATTTTCATTCAGATCACTTTGCATGTGCAGAATAAAAAACTGTACAGTAGAACACCTCTCATGTCAAAAAGTCAATCTCAAATCGCTTTTTAATAGTCTCCTACTTAATTTAATAGTCTCCCCCCCCCCCCAGACAATGCAATGCCCACCCAGACAAATACAGCGCTGCCCCTGGAGGACGCACCCCCCACTTTGCGCGCCCTGATTTAGACACTAAAATATAATGCAGGTGGTACTAAATGTTTCTAACCTCTGCAGCAGTTTACTCATAATTTTCCATGCTGATCTCATCCACCAACGTTATTGCTTCACTTTGTAAAGAAAAATGTAGTAGATGAAAAAGAGTACAGAGGCATATTGTACACTACTGTGCATACTAGATGAAAAGCACCAGAGGAACAACTGTATACAGTAGTGTACTAACTTGATTCTGTCCCTGAGGACAGTCTTACAATCCTTTGTCTAACTTTGGGCATGATACCTGTAAGAGATGTGTGCAGAGGTATGCAAAATGGAGACCGTTTTTAGGGTGAAATGAATATAAGGCTTTATTGCCTGTTCCTTTTAAATAACACAGCAAACAAACATGTATTCAAAGTGGCCCATTATAAGTGGCAGGACTACTGAACAACTCAAGTTTAAAAGGAAGGAACTCTTACCCTAATGGATCTTATCCTTCTTCTCTCCTCAGGTAAAAACCATCTCTATATCCTCATTGAAGCCTTTGCTGTGTGTATTATATATATGCAAGTGACCCAATGCTAGGTAAAAATCATATTTGAATGTTGTTTTCTGTCTACCCCTAATCAAATTAAGTGTTGACACCTAGGCCGGGAACACCCTGTGTGGAAAACCATCTGTTTGAATGTGCCTCAGATGTGCTAATTAAGCAGACAGAACCTAACTATCAGGTGACTGTTTAGGCCCATATAAACCCAGGTAGAACAGCTTTAATCTGCATGCAGCACATATCCAAGTGGCCCATTATAAGTGGCAGGACTACTGTACAACTCAAGTTTAAAAGGAAGTTCAAAAGAAGTGAAAGAAGTGGACACCCCCATCTGGCCCTGATTCCTGCATTTGAACTACGCTGGAAAGGAGGATATCATCTATACCAGACTGCATCATTACTGCTGTGATGCTGCCTTTACCATTTATATTTGCTGTGACTTCACTTCTTCTCAAATTATGCCCTTGTTTTTACCAGCCTCAGTATGTCTAACTCTATTCATATATCTCCATCTCTCCTTCCTTCCCCACTTCTCAGTTTACATGAACTCCTTTCTTCCCTGCATCCTCTGACACCACACAGCTATATCCCCTGCACTAAAAAACACCCCTACAAATCATCCTCACACATTCTCTTTCTATCCATGCTTCTCCTCCTTGCTTCTGGGAATATCTCTCCCAATCCTGGTCCCTGCCTTATTTCTACATGCGCTCACCCTCGCCTGCCAATTGCAACCTCTACTCCTTCTGGTGTCAACCCCTTCAACCTCATACCCATCCCCTGCCACCCTCCCTCCTCTCTCCCTTTCTCCTGTGCCCTTTGGAATGCTCGCTCCCTTTCTAACAAGTTCCTCTCTGTACATGACTTCTTTCTCTCTCACTCTCTGCTCCTATTTGCTATATCTGAGACCTGTCTCACTCAGTCTGACTCTGCTCTGGAAGCTGCCCTCTCTTATGGTGTCCTTTCCTTGTCCCACACTCCGCGCACTGATGGCAGGGGTGGAGGCGTGGGGCTCCTGCTCTCCTCTCTCTGCCATTACCGAACCCTTCCTATTCCTCCATCTCTTGCTTTTCCTGCTTTGAGGCTCACACTGTCCAGATCTTCTCTCCTCTCCCTGTCCATGTGGCGGTCATCTATCGCCCACCTACCTCTACTCATCCCCCTTCTGCCTTTCTCTCTAACTTTGAATCCTTGCTCACTTTCTTTCTCTCCTCAGACTCCCCTGTTCTTCTCCTTGGGGACTTCAATTGCCACATTGATGACCCCTCTCTCCCTTGGGCTTCCCGCTTTCTTTATCTAACCTTTTCTTTTGGCCTTCAACAGTGGACTGCAGCCAGCACCCACAAGGATGGCCACTACTTAGACCTGGTTTTCACTAAAAACTTCTCTCTCCGATTTCTCCATTTCCCTTTTCCTCTCTCTGACCATCATCTCATCCTCTCTATCTCACTTCTCCCTTTCTCCACCTCCATCTACCCTCCGGTTCTGCAGAAACCTGCACTCTATTCACTTGAAAACAAAAAACTTGCGCTCATAGGTGATCTGTGATGAAGAATAGTGACTTAGATAAAGGTTATAAGATACAACCTGATGGGTGAGGTTTTGTGCTGCAGGTCAATTGGAATGGCTCAAACACCAGGCTACATGAAAACAAAGAAAGGACAGCGCAAAAAAAACCATTGTGTAGTATATTAAAAATATTATTTATAATGTGAGGGTGAGTATTGCACGTACATCAATAAAAAGGGTTAATAGCATGACATGTTAGGGACATGTTACCACTCGGCGGGGACAGCAGGACACGAACACAGGTTTCTTTAACTTCCTCCCTCTAGCTGCTGGTATCCAGAATCAGCATGTACAGCTCAGGCCGGTCGCGTCTTTAGTGGAATCTGACGAAGTACGAAATTACGAAACGCGTAGGAGAGGGCGCGTTCCTTTATTTTCTACATTTATCCCCATTGCGGCATTATACTTGAACATTTTACATAGAACATTTGTTCTACTGTGGGACTTGTCTGGGACTTATTTGACCACTCGATCGAATATTGCGAAGGAGTGACGCACTAAAGACGCGGCCGGCCGAGAGACGCCGCCGGATGACGTCACATCCTGGATGGCGTGGACTAACCAGGAAGCAACGCGGAGATCAACCCTTCTGAACCACCGCCCTGAGCTCCTTGAACATGCGGGAAGGTTCCCCAACGCTGAGCTGTACATGCTGATTCTGGATATCAGCAGCTAGAGGGAGGACGTTAAAGAAACCTGTGTTCGTGTCCTGCTGTCCCCGCCGAGTGGTAACATGTCCCTAACATGTCATGCTATTAACCCTTTTTATTTTCTTTGTTTTCATGTACTCTATTCACTTACCTGACTTTGAGTCCACTTTACGCTCCTCCCTCTCCTCTCTCAGCTCTACTACAGACCCTGACTACCTGGTCAGGAACTACCACTCTGTCTTGTCCTCGTCTCTTAATCTACATGCCCCGCTTTCTCTCTGCCTCCCTCACCCTTCTAACCCTAGACCCTGGCTAAACTCCCACACGTACATGCTGCGTTCCTCCACTCGTTCCTCTGAACGCCTCTGGAGGAAGTCTCACACTCTCGCAGACTTCCTTCACTACAAATTTATGTTATCCTGTTTCAACTCTGCCCTCTCGCAAGCTATACAAGCCTACTTTTCTACTCTAATCAACATGCACAAGTCTAACCCACGCCGACTGTTCTCTGTCTTTGATACTCTACTCAAACCACCCTCAGCTGCCTCTCCTTCCTCCATCTCCGCTCAAGACTTTGCTGACTATTTTAAGGAAAAGGTGGAATCCATACGTCAGAACATCCCCTCTGTTTCTTCCTCCCATCCTACACCTCTTCCTAACTCTCCTCCTGCCTTCCTTGACTCTCTTTCCACTGTCTCAGAGGAGGATGTGTCTCTGTTGATCGCCTCTTCTCCCTCTACCACTTGCCCTCTTGACCCCATTCCCTCCCATCTCCTAAAACCTCTTGCTCCTACTATAATCCCTACGCTCACATACATTTTTAACTCCTCCTTCTGCTCTGGAACCTTTCCATCCTCTTTCAAACACGCAACAGTCATACCATTACTCAAAAACAGCAAGCTTGACCCTACCTGTCTTTCTAACTATCGACCTGTCTCCCTCCTGCCTTTTGCCTCTAAACTCCTTGAACGCCTTGTATTCTCTCGCTTGCTCCATTTTCTCAACACCTATTCTCTCCTAGACCCTCTACAATCTGGCTTCCGCACTGCTCACTCCACGGAAACAACCCTCACTAAAATAACTGACGACCTCCATGCTGCCAAAAACAGAGGTCATTACACTCTGCTCATATTACTCGACCTCTCTGCAGCATTTGACACCGTGGATCACCCTCTTCTCCTTCATATTCTCCATATTCTTGGTATTTGGAACAAAGCTCTATCCTGGATCTCATCCTACCTCTCCCATCGTACTTTCAGTGTCTCTTCTGCTAACACCTCCTCCTCCTCTATTGATCTCTCTGTGGGGGTACCCCATGGCTCTGTCCTGGGACCTCTTCTCTTTTCTCTGTACACACTCTCTCTAGGTGACCTAATAACATCTTTTTTGTTCAAATATCACCTCTATGCTGACGACACACAAATATACTTTTCAACACCCGACCTTACACCTGCTGTACAAACCAAAGTTTCTGAATGTCTCTCTGCTATATCATCCTGGATGGCCCTCTGCAGCCTTAAACTCAACATGGCTAAAACAGAGCTCCTCATACTTCCTCCCAAACCTGGCCCTACTACCTCCTTCCACATTACTGTTGGAACTACAATCATTCACCCAGTAGCCCAAGCACGCTGCCAAGGGGTCACACTCGACTCCTCTCTCACATTCGCCCCTCACATTCAAAACATTTCTAAAACTTGTCGCTTTTTCCTCCGCAATATAACAAAGATACGCCCTTTCCTCTGTTGCTCGACTGTTAAAACGCTGACTCAGGCCCTCATTCTCTCCCGTCTTGATTACTGTAACCTCCTGCTGTCCGGCCTTCCTGCCTCTCACCTGTCTCCCCTACAATCTATCCTAAATGCTGCTGCCAGAATCACTCTACTCTTTCCTAGATCTGTCTCAGCATCTCCCCTCATGAAATCCCTCTCCTGGCTTCCGATCAAATCCCGCATCTCACACTCCATTCTTCTCCTCACTTTTAAAGCTTTACACTCTTCTGCCCCTCCTTACATCTCAGCCCTAATTTCTCGTTATGCACCATCCAGACTCTTGCATTCTTCTCAAGGAAGTCTTCTTTCTACCCCCTTTGTATCTAAAGCCCCCTCCCGCCTTAAACCTTTTTCACTGACTGCCCCACACCTCTGGTACGACTACGAACTGCGCAATCCGAATCCGACTACGTGGTCTCAGGTCGGTGATTATGTAACCCTACCTCAGCCTCACGGTCCGGTCCTGGTTTGTGGTGAGCACAACCGTGACATCAGGTCAGTGGTGTCCAGGTGTGGAACAAAAGAACAAGTGCACACACCATCTAATAATGAACCCTTTGTACACACGGGTGATAGGTGAATAGGTATAATTAAATACTTAAGGAGGTAGTGCAGCTCCGGAAGGAGGACTCAATCCAAAATACAGACAACAGATGAATAGGGCAGACAATCAGGAGCGCAAATACATCCAAGTGATATATAAAAAAGAAAATATACATATAGTGCACACTGTGTATAATAAACAATAATAATGAGATTATACTGTATAAGTGATCCACTCACAATAGTGTAGAAAAGTGAAGGCAGTGTGGTTGTTCCGAGTGACCAACTCGGGGTAGAAATCTTCAGATGGGATCTGGGCAGTATCCCTTGGAGGCAGGAAGGGGGTTCAAAACTTAGGAAATAGAGAAGGCACAGATAGTGAAGTATGTTAATTTAATCACTAAGTCCCAAATTTAAGAATCCTCAGCAAAGTCCACCAAATACTAAACTCTGGGTGCTTCTATGTGGTTCCCAAACACGTTTCACTCATAAGAGCTTCATCAGTGGTGACTTTGCTGAGGATTCTTGAATTTGGGACTTACACCATTATTACTTTACTAGCTTGGTGGCACATTAACCCTCCGTGGGGGTAATTTTTTTGTATTATTTATTAACATTCAAGACACATCTATTGTAAATAACGGACTAAACTTTAAAGAGTGTTCATTATTTTACAGTACATATCTATACATTGACCTAATAAGGGTTTAATTTTATTGATTATTCCTAATTTCACTGTGTATTCTTTGCATTTTGGTATGAACCATTTATAAGAGATTTTTCTCAGCGTGTCTCTCTCTCTCTCTCTCCACGCCTTATTTTATTCAATGTGTTTTTATTTGAAAAAGGAACAAGGATGACTTGGAATGCCTTTGCAGTTTCTAAATATTAACAAACTGAATTGTAGAAAAAACCTCTCTAAACTCTATTTTATCATATAATCCTCAAATTATCTTTACACGATCAGATAATTTCCTGTAAAAGAAAAGTTGTCACCTTCTGTTTTTATAGCAAAACAGAAAGTTGTTTGGCTGGGAGATAAACTGAGGTGATTTGTTTCTTGTACTAAATATACAGTAAGTCACTTAGTCTAGGAGGTAATAGTACTAATACATACAAGTCTGTCACAAACAAAAGTTTAAATATATATTTTTTTAATCAACTGCAACACCAAATCTAATTTTATCTTTTGGAGTGCCTATGCGGCCTACATCAGGCAAGGATTAATTTGTCAGTTAGGGCTATAAATTGAGCAGTCAGAGACCAGGAGGCATATGAAATGGGAGTATGCCCACGAATCACATTTGATTTGCATCGACACTGACAAAACGGAAGTGACGTGGGGAAGTCAGACATAATGCAGTGAAATGGAAGTTGTGGTCCCAGGGTAGAAGATGCTTTGATAGAGTGTCTAAATAAATGGGATCAAATAGAAATAGCCATGTTGGCCATCTACAATAGTGCAGAGTATATGAGTACTTCAGTATTAAGTACTATATATTTTTTTTTGGACTAACACTTGATATTATAAGACAAGCTCAAAGAATGCTGGAGAATGACAGAAGCACAGGAATGAAGATGGTAAAAACAAGCAATCCGAGGTATTTCACAGGCAGGCAGCAGTTTAACTTAATGGGCAAGGCAAAGTACAGAAGAGATCCGAGGTCATACACAGGCAGTTACAGAATTATTTAAGGGGTTAGGTAAAGGCAAAGTCCAGGAGAAATCTGAGGTCCTAACAGAGAAACAGACACCAAATACTTAGCTGAGAGGCAAATGGAACAGTATCGTGGACTGTTCAGAGAAAGATTTGCCATGCAAGGAGTGTTGTAGTTCTTGATGTTAAATAGGTCCCCAGCCCAGAAGTGGATGAGTACTAGGTCGCATTACCTCTGAGAGTTGTAGTTTTCATTATGTCTCCAGCCTAGTGGATATGAATAGTACTGTAGTACTACAAAGGCTAAGGAAGAAATATGATGAAAACATGGTTTAATCAGAGCAGAGACAAGCAATCCGAGGTCATTCACAGGTAGTAGTATAATTTAAGTGATTAGGCACAGGCAAAGTTCAGGAGAGATCTGAGGTCCTAAAAGAGAAGCAAGCAGCAAATTCTTGGCTGAGAGGCAGAGGGAACAGGAGTGTGGACTGTTTAGAGAAAGATTTGCAACTGAAGCTGGAATAGCTGTTTGCAGAAAAGCCTGCAGGTCCACATAGGTATTGGCATTCTTCGTTCGCAGGGTACCAACCTCTGTCTGCAAGGCTTGTACTGCATTTGTTAGTTCCTGATGATAACCTGTCAACTTTTGAAGATCCATTTTCCTTTGGGAGCAACAAATTAGAGTTTCAAGCTCTAAGAATGCTGGGGAATAACAGAGGCAATGGAAGGAATATGATAAAAACAGGGTTTCATCAGAGCAGAGACAAACAATCCAAGGTCATTCAAAGGCAGGCAGCCATATAACGTAAGGGGTTAGGCAAAGGCAAAGTCCAGAAAGGATCAGAAGTCATATAAAGGCAGGCAGCAGCATAATTTAAGAGGTTAAGCAAAAGCGAAGTCCATGAGGGATCCGAGTTCATAACAGAGATGCAGGCATTAAATACAACAAAAACAGGAGCATTGACTGTTCAGAAAAAGAGTAAAAACGCAAGAAGTGTTACAGTTAATAATCTTAACTAGGTCCCAAGGCAGGAAGTGGACGAGACCTAGGTCTCAATGCCTCTGTGAGTTGTAGTTTTTCTTACGTCTGCAGCATGGTGGACATTAGTAGTACTGCCTCATGAGAACAGGTCTGACACAAGATTTTAAGACTTCTACTCTCTTCCTCAGGTCAGAAATAATGATCTACAAAAGATTACAGGTGTTTAACATAGATGTAAAAACAATCTAATGTAGATAATATTGAGACAAGATTACATCAGATAGCCGGTACATTTGCATAAGAAGCCATTCATATTGTTTTTTGTTGACTCATATTAATAAAATTGAGAGTATGGACAGAGAGCAACTGTTGACATCAAAGAAAGATAAATACAGTAAACAAAAAGTGAATAGGGTTCCCTGTGTATAAGTTTACATTAGCTTCTGTATATTTTGAAATAAGTATTATACTGCATTGGAGGGTTTTTTGATTCAGATCCATTGTTTACAGCTTTGTTTAATGTTCGTCCCCTTTTTTCATACAGGAGTGGTAAAAATCTATGTGATCTTTTGGTAAGGGACGATTACTTAAGCCCTACTGATTCGCAGACTTATTTGACAAGTAGAAACAATTATGTGTTTCCTTGCCTACACTGTATACATTATAATTCTATTATTAAAGGTGACAGTTATCCCCATCCAATTACTGGGAGAATAATTCATATACAAATATATTTTTACATGTGACTCTTAATTTGTTATATATTTGCTATGATATCCACGCGGTAAGGCCTTTATTGGTAAAACTATTCATCCAGTTAAAATATGCATTGGTGAACATAAACAGATAATTAGAGAAACATTGACGAAGGTTGATCAAACATTTATGGATTATCCAGTGACTGGATATTTTAGGGAAGCTAGACATAGGTGCCTATGCACTAAGCATCATAAGCCACTTATCGAGCACTTATCGCCCAAAATGCCTACTCCGCTTCTGTATGCGGCGATAAAAGACCGTGAGCGGTGATAAGCTACTTTTCGCCGCTTTTCGGCAGTTTCATAAACTCGTGCAATTCTAGTAGCAGCGATTAGGTTATTGACACCTATCGCGACTCTAGAATGGTGGGTTTCAGTCTAAATAATCATGCCACGAAAATTTGTAGTGTGGGTGTTGGAAACCTGCTTAGAAGCGGCGAGACGGGACATAGAAAAAAAATGCTTTTTTCCTGTGTTGGATTGATGCCATGGGGTCTCTGGAGCTGATATCCATTAATATCAGCACCGGAGACCCCCGGCATGAATCCCATGCAATAAAAATGCATTTACAGTCAACTTCATTACCTTAGCAGCTAAACGCTAAGGCAATAGAGGGGTTAACCACCAGTGCCATGCTTATTGTGGGTAGCGGGGTGGGTGAAGGTGATATTTGGCCCTTGTGGGTGTTTACGCCTTACGGGGGGCTTGCGGGTGGACTTAACCCCTTAATAACCTTAGCTGTTAAAACTACTAAAGGTGATGAAGGGGTTAACCCCTCCCGCTACCCACCTGGATCAAAATTTTTAAATTATGTTTTTATTACTATTGTATTTTAGCAGGGGTCTCCAGAGCAGAACCGCATTGATTTCAGGTCCGGGGACCCCCTGCTTCCCGAGATACAGGCCCCATTATAGGGTGACGGTATCTCCTATGCATTTAAATGTCCTGTGTTACGTGACAGTGGGAATGAATTTAATTGGAGCACCCCATAATGTGACCTGTATCTCAGGAAGCAGAGGGTCCCCAGACTTGAAATCAACACGGTTCTGCTCCGGAGACCCCCTGCTACAATACACTAGTAATAAAATTAAAATAAAAAAATGTCGTCTGAGATTTGCGCAGAGAGAGGCGGCTCTCTCTCTGCAGCAGAAACAACCAGATGAGCCCTTTACACAGGAGTGATCATCTCGTCGTCGGCTAATCGCCATTTTTTTTAAATATTGCTATCACTGGTATTCATCGCTTTCTGCATACCGTGATAGCAATGCTGTCAAAAAATTGAGATTTTAAATCCCTGGCCATTTTTTCTATCGGAGTTTAGTGCACAGGCCCCTTACTCGGCTGGGGAAAACTACCATCCAGATACGTTTCATCGGGTACCAATACTACCATGGAAACTGCCGGTGCTGGAATGTGGGTTGCTCCATGGGGTACTGGGGGACTCTGTGGGGCAGCCTAGATGTCTGCCTTCCATCTTATTAAACAGGCAATGTGGGGGAGAGGCTTGGGCTATAAGTAATATTATACTGAACCAGTTGCTGATGCTGTTTTTTTGTTACCCGCACCAAATGTGAATGACTGGAGGATAACCAAAATGGTTAAACCCCCACAAATGATATACACACACAAACACACACACACGCATCACTAGTTGTTATGAAGGTGGATGACAGTGTTACTAGAGCAGGAAAAGAAGAGCAAAAGGTTAGTAATGTGGGCAAATGCATTGCAAATTGGGTGCAACTAAATTGACAATGCTTTAAAAAATTTAATGTTTTAAATAATGTGTGCAAATATTATTTTGCTTTGCCCACTCCCCACTGAGTAAAATGGGGGCCAACTCAGAGAGCCTTATCAGCACTCTTTACAGTGATCATGCAAGTAAACACTTGAAACAAGTACATTATGTCCCAAAGGTTTTTATTCTAATTATAAAATACAAATCTAAAAATAATTACAAAAAACATCTTCCTCTCCAACCCACCACCCATACTAACCAATCATAAAAAAACACCCCCTAAAACCCACAACACCCACACACCCATTTCCCACAACAATAACCATCCACAACCCACAACAACACCCACTCCCACCCACAAGACCTACCACCCACAACAACACCAACCAATCACCCACCCAGCACCCATACTCCCCAACCACCCACAACATCCACCCAGCACTCACCCACCACGACACCCCCCATCCCCACAACATTCACTCAGCAAATCACACTCACCCACCACCCACAACACCCACCTAGCACCCACAATTGACAACATCCACACATCTCCCACAACACCTTTCCCAGCACCCACAACACCCACCCAGCATCCACACCCACCCTCAACAACACCCACCCACAAAATACTGTATTCATACTGTATGCAGAAGTGGCTGGTCTGGCTGTTTTTGTAAACAAAACCTCATTTATGTCAATGTGGAATTTTCAACAGAAATAGCCTGATCGTCCACTCCGACACATATAGAATAATAGGAATCTTAGTGGCTGATTCTATATGTCACAAAGCACCTGATCTGTTAATTTTCAACCAAAAAATCAAAAGCTGCAAAACAGTGGTGTTTTTTAGCTTCAAACTCAAATCAACTGATGAATCTTTTGGAGTAAGGAGTTAATTCTTGTATTTCTTAATATACAGTAGTGTACGTTATATGCACTTTATGCATTTAAATATACACAACATACAGTATACTAAATAACCTGACTAGTTGTAATTTGGGATTTGGAGGACAGTCAGATATCCAGCTCAATTCAACTTCATCTTCAGTTGCAATTTACAGTACACTACAATTGTTAATACAGTACAGAATAAAACCTGTCATCATAAAAAACATGCACCTACCGTACATTACTTTTTTTTACTCCAGTAAAGTAAATAAGAGAGATTAAGACACCCACCACCCAATACAGCCCAAGTTATTACACACACCTGAATCAGCCAAAAGGTATTCATGGAAATGTATCCTGTACCCAAGCAAAAGAAATGCCGTTCCATCTTTCACCTCGTTCAATGTTGGCATGGTCTTGCAGCAATAGAGAAGTGGAATTAGTGTCGCTAGGCAAGTCGGTACTCTTCAAAAAGTACAGTGTGTTCTGGACTCTACCAACAGAATATGGAATGAAACAATTTAAATGCACTGATACTAAACTGACACCATCCCAGGCCTGAACTGAACAATGACACTGACACTAAACTCACGGAGGACAATTACCTGCCAAAGATACATTTGTTGAGGTCATCAGAGAATGCGTGATGCATTAATAGCACATATATTAAGGGTGCTGTTCATGCTGCAGGTGCAGTTGATGCAGCGGCTGCTGCAGGTGTTGCTGGTGATCCAGCTTCGGCCATACTGTTGTGTTGTGTGCCGTTCTGGGTGTGGTACCATATTTCTAGACAGGTCTAGATAAAGGGTAATGAGGGGGTGGTTGAAATGGGATTAAAGGTACATGTTGCACATTGTATATTGTAAAAAATATGTGAAGTTCTTGTGCCATTCAGTGCAGGCATAGACAGGGATATTCAGTGTGACATCTTGCTCATATAACTCAACCTTTCTGCAGCATTTGACACTGTGGACCACCCTCTTCTCCTCCACATTCTCTATACTCTTGGTATTCGTAACAAAGCTCTATCCTGGATCTCCTCTTACCTCTCCCGTCGTACTTTCAGTGTCTCTTTTGCTAACACCTTCTCCTCCTCCATAGATCTCTCTGTGGGGTTGCCGCAGGGTTCTGTCCTGGGACCTCTTCTCTTTTCTCTGTACACACTTTCTTTAGGTGACCTAATCACATCTCTTGGGTTTAAATATCACCTCTATGCTGACGACACACAAATTAACTTTTCAACCCCTGACCTTACACTTGCTGTACAGACCAAACTTTCTGAATGTCTCTCTGCGATATCATCCTGGATGGCCCTCCATCGACTTAAACTTAACCTGACTAAAACAGAACTCCTCATACTTCCTCCCAAACCTGGCCTTACTACCTCCTTCTACATTACTGTTGGAAGTACCATCATTCACCCAGTAGCCCAAGCACGCTGCCTAGGGGTTACACTTGACTCCTCTCACATTCTCCTCTCACATTCAAAACATCTCTAAAACCTGTCACTTTTTCCTCCGCATTATTACAAAGATTCGCCCTTTCCTCTGTTGCTCGACTGCTAAAATTCTGACTCAGGCCCTCATTCTCTCCCGTCTCGACTACTATAACCTCCTGCTGTCCGGCCTTCCTGCCTCTCACCTGTCTCTCCTACAATCTATCCTAAACGCTGCTGCCAGAATCACTCTACTCTTTCCTAAATCTGTCTCAGCGTCTCCCCTGCTGAAATCACTCTCCTGGCTTCCTATCAAATCCTGTATCACACATGCAATTCTCCTCCTCACTTTTAAAGCTTTACACTCTTCTGCCCCTACTTACATCTCATCCCTAATGTCTCGCTATGCACCATCCCGATTCTTGCGTTCTGCTCAAGGATGTCTTCTCTCTACCACCTTTGTATCTAAAGCCCTCTCCCGCCTTAAACCTTTCTCACTGACTGCCCCACACCTCTGGAATGCCCTTCCCCTCGATACCCGACTAGCACCATCTCTATCCACCTTTAAGATCCACCTTAAGACACACTTGCTTAAAGAAGCATATGAGTAGCACCGAAGATATTAATAGACACATGATACATAAAGCTTGGCCCCCTGCAGAAGCACTTACCAAAATGCCCTCCTACTGTTTCTGTACGTTCCTCCTACATTAAGGAACTGGAACTGGTCTCCTCTTCCTAAATGTTACGTTTGTCTGAAGCACTTATTCCCATGACCTGTTATTTATATTTATTTATTATTTGTTATTTATATGATTACCACATGTATTACTACTGTGAAGCACTACGTACATTAATGGTGATATACAAATAAAGACATACAATACAATACAATACATACATCTGCCGGACATACAGTGAATTGCAATTACATAAATAAAACCCACAAATAACTCTGTTAAGCACACATGGCTGGACCACAGTCAAACTGCAGATCAGCCACGGTCAATAAAGTGTTCCTGTGAGTTGAATTTCACGTTTCTGAAAATACTGCTACATGTACATGTACATGCTACATCTGTTAATGCATGTGTTATAATATTCCAATTCTCAATAAGTTATTTTTATAATACCCATTAAATATGAAAAGCGCAATAATGTTGCTTATATTATAATCACTTATTTCAGTCCGTTCCATGTTTTCTGTGGCATATGATCTCCCGTATATCAAGGTAGATCCCAGGTTAGGATCAAAAAGGTTCCCTCACTATAGAGCACTCATTGTGTGGAGTATAATGAACAAACTAACATTGGTCTATCAAAATTATATAGTAGATAGGTCCAATTGTCCCATCTAAGCCAAACTAGCAAGGAAAAACAATAAAGTTTTATTCAAATATATACATTAAAAACACATAAATCACATTCAAACATTAAAATAACCCCGTAGTGAAGTGGCAGGATCAGCAAAATCTATAGATATTGTAAGTATTGATTCTAATATCAATATATTTGCTATCAAACAAAACGTCTAATTATACAGACTCAAATGTCTTGCAGTAGGTAGGAGAACAAGCAGATGGTGTCATACAGCATGTCTCTCTGGTATGCAATAGGCAGAGATATCATTCACCTATACAATACTGCATAGTAGGACAAAGTAAATCCGTTATTCTCTGTCAAAATGTCTAGCCAGAATCATCATTCTTTCACAGTATAGTATTGAGATGATAGTGAAACTATCTAAAATGGTGTTGTGATGGACGGAATATAATGTCCCCACCATAGATACAGACAACCGTTAGTGTAGCTAGACTTGGATCATAAACTATGCCTCTTAGGACTATGCTGTATATAGCCAGGTGCAGCTTAGATATACCACGAAGTGTATATATATATATATATATATATATATAGTGTGGATTTTAGTAGTATTGATACTCCGTATAATATGTACAACCGCGGTCTATTAAAGTGTCAAATTTCAGTAGTCACCGAAATACATGAATGAATTATGGATATAATATCCAAATAGCGTATAAATAGACCGCAAATATATCAACGGACGCTGCTGCTAATACAAGCGTGGCGGAAAAGGTCCCCTGCTACTCCTACATCTGGACGCTGCCACTTCTGATGACGTCACCTATGACGTCATTACGTCCCGACGATCGTTTCGCATGGGCTAAACACGCTTCTTCAAGGGGAGGAGTACTACTACTGAAATTTGACACTTTAATAGACCGCGGTTGTACATATTATACGGAGTATCAATACTAATAAAATCCACACTATATATATATATATATACACTTCGTGGTATATCTAAGCTGCACCTGGCTATATACAGCATAGTCCTAAGAGGCATACTTTATGATCCAAGTCTAGCTACACAAACGGTTGTCTGTATCTATGGTGGGGACATTATATTCCGTCCATCACAACACCATTTTAGATAGTTTCACTACCATCTCAATACAATACTGTGAAAGAATGATGATTCTGGCTAGACATTTTGACAGAGAATAACGGATTTACTTTGTCCTACTATGCAGTATTGTATAGGTGAATGATATCTCTGCCTATTGCATACCAGAGAGACATGCTGTATGACACCATCTGCTTGTTCTCCTACCTACTGCAAGACATTTGAGTCTGTATAATTAGACGTTTTGTTTGATAGCAAATATATTGATATTAGAATCAATACTTACAATATCTATAGATTTTGCTGATCCTGCCACTTCACTACGGGGTTATTTTAATGTTTGAATGTGATTTATGTGTTTTTAATGTATATATTTGAATAAAACTTTATTGTTTTTCCTGGCTAGTTTGGCTTAGATGGGACAATTGGACCTATCTACTATATAATTTTGATAGACCAATGTTAGTCTGTTCATTATACTCCACACAATGAGTGCTCTATAGTGAGGGAACCTTTTTGATCCTAACCTGGGATCTACCTTGATATACAAGCTATATATCCCTCCGAGCACCTTTGGTTCATTCATAAGTATTTTATTAATATATCTGGATGAGCGGTTGTTTCTTCTTTATAGCATATGATCTCCCACAATCTCTTCAATACAGAATCTTATTGTACATCAAGTGCAACAGTATTGAAATGACACAGTAGCAGGCTTTCTCACAGCAGTGTCTGCTTTGATACACTTTTCTCTATCACTCCAGGGAGTGCTACACTGCTTGATGCTGCCAGAAGAGAAAAGCTGTTCTAATTTTCTAGCCTAAGCCAAATAGGTGCATAAGCAAGCTGTTGGATAATCTCAGCAATGGATTTACACAGTGCACACATGCAATGGTTTTAAACTGCCTTAGTTAACTTGCTGGCAAACATTACATATATGTGTTGATATTAAAATGTAAATTATGTGATGTTACATTGGTAGTGAAAAAAACTAAATGGAAAATGCAAGGTACTGTAATGTTGTGGGGTAAAGAAAGTACTGATTGGCAAATTTTAAACCTGCATTTGTTGAAATATAACCATGGGATGATGAAAAAAAGTGTTTAAAATGTCTTCTTTTGTCGTTTTCCATTCCTCATGTGAGAAATGAAACTATTTTAGCACTATCATGATTTTTATTATTTTTCCTAATTGCCTAAAATTATAAGAATGTCATTGAAGGCAGATAGATAAAAACAGTGAGAGGACCAGAATGAGACTAATGGGAGTGTGAATCACAAGTGCCACCTTATGCTGTTACTGATACCACCAGTAATTAAACCAGTGAAACCATTCCACAACCAGCATACCATGGGGTAAATCAACAGAAGTGCGTTACATTTTTAGCGTAACGTTTTTGCCATTTTACTTACCAATATCCATCACGCATATCCCCAAAGTGGATTTTTGGGGACTCTTGCGTTACCACAAAAATTAGAACATTAATAATAAATTGAATAATAAATTGTAACGGACGTTATGTTTATTCATATGCAAATCATATGGTAATGATTAGTTTACCCAACAATGGAGATCCTACAATCCCGTTCATATTAGCGCATGTGAATAATGCTATGATATTTAAGACATTCCAAATGCTGGTGTTGCCATCATCCAGATCCTAATTATCATTGCATTTTTTCTGGGAATAGCCAACAGTATAAGTAATGTAATGAGTATAGAACTTAACCCTTTAATTACAAAAAAAGTTACATTGGTCAAACACATACACATACATCACAGAAAAACCAAAACTAAGTATATCAGACAGCACCTTTACGTGTACTGTAATGTAACAAAGTATATCTTAATTTAAAGGAAATGTATATATGATGAAAAGCTAGCAATCAATACAGTTGGCTAAATAAAAATATACATTAGCAAAAATTCATATAGTAAATATCTATAAAAATATTTCTGAACCTTGTTGTTCATGTGCTGCAAAAATCCCATACAAAATACACAATAAAAAAATAATAAATGAGAAAAATAAAAAAGAATGTCCCAAAAAAATATAAAATATATATTAAAAGTCCGATACCCCTGTGATTCAACAATGGTTTAACCTTATTAAGTCCTTTTGGATACTTGCAGCCTTCTTCCAGGGTTCAACAAACTCACACTGTAAGACCTAAACAGAAAAAAAAGAGATGAAAAAAGCACCCGATCATAGTTTGATACCAGTGTATAAAATATTTAATATTTTGGATATTAACGATTAAAAACTCACAATACAGCCGTGAATAATAAGCATGGTATGAGTAAACTCATGCGCCAACAAGTGGTTTCAGGATGCCACTCTGCCTCCTCTGTCATGTGATATTCATGACCCATAAAGGGGCCTGTATCTCGGGAAGCAGGGGGTCCCCGGACCAAAAACCACTGCGGTTCAGCTCCGGAGACCCTCTGCACATCTACACTCATAGAGTAAAACACACACATTAAAGAATAATTCCTTACCTTCGCGGCTATGTGCTATGTAACGAAGCAACATGAATATGTTTTTAATAATAGTGTACTGTGAGCAGGGGGTCCCCTGAGCTAAACCACATTGATTTGTGGATCAGGGACCCCCTGCTTCCCGAGTTACAGGCCCCGGTATGTGTCATCGGGTGCCAGTGTCGCCGCCATCTTTATAGCGTCCCATACGCGACGTGCCCGATATAAATATGGCGCCGACACTGGAACCGATGCCCCAAACCGGGGCCTGTAACTCGGGAAGCAGGGGGTCCCTGAGCCACAAATCAATGCGGTTCAGCTCAGGGGACCCCCTGATCCTGCACACTATTATTAAAAATACATTAATGCTGCTTCATTACCATAGCGGATAGCCGCTAAGGCAATGAAGGGGTTAAGGCATAATAGCATGTTTATTGGGGACAATTGCCCCCAATAAACATTGCAATAAACAACATACACCCCCTGTGCCACCAACAACCCCTATACCCCAATTACATATATCACATTTTTGGGATGCACAGCAATGATACTATAGGACAGCGGGGGCGCTCAGGTGTTCCCGGCAGGCCTGCAGTACCAATTCAGTGCACCCCAAAAAAAATTGCAACACATAAATACACCACCCTTAACACATACAGTATAGTAATGTGCAAAATTACTATTATCCACATATGGATAATAGTGAATTTGCCCATTTAAAATACATAAAGAACAATAAATACAATAAATACATATAGCACTCACCCATGTCCAGCTGCCACGATGAAGGCCATCCTCATCTTCATCACCGTCCATGCCCCCTCCGATGCTGCAAAACATGAACAAGAATAAAAACAGCCAATGTAATGTCCCCTAACCCCTTAATCACCATAGCGGTTATTAACCGCTGTCCCCTAACCCCTTAATCACCATAGCGGTTATTAACCGCTACAGTCATAAAGGGGTTAACCCCCCCACACCCACCACTCGGGAGGCCTACATACCCTCCCCCACTAACCCCCCACCCCATGAGGCCTAACCACCCTCACACACTACCCAGCCGGGAGGACTACCCACATACCCTTGGGGCCAATACCCCCTTCCCCCACCCCCAGTACCCTCAATAAAAACAATACACCGCCCCACAATAAACATCATTATATTTATTAAATATTAACCCACCCCCTGTGCCCCCCCCCATAAATACATGATTTATTATTTGACATACATGGTTAATACCCCAGGCCCACGGGAGTCGCCGGTGGGCCTGACGGGTCACCTTACAGACCTACAGTAGCCCAGCACCATGTTTCAAACAGGGTCTGGAGGCCTGCGGGTGGTCCCCGCCAGGCGCCATGGTCCACCAGGTGGTCTCCGCGGGTCACCGTGGGCCACAATGGGGTCCCCGTGGGTAGGCCCGCAGCTGTCTGGGGGGCCCCAGGTCAGACCCACAGGTGTCTGAGGGGGCTCGGGTGGTTCCCATGGGGTCTGGGGACCCACTGGTGGTCCCTACGGGCCCGCGGTGCCCCCGTAGATGTGGGGCCACTGGTTCTTCCCTGTAGGTATCCCCCGTGGACCCGGCAGCCTGGTACCCGTGAAAAGCCCAAGGAGACCTCAGGTGGTCTCCAAAGGTCTCCCGCAGACCAAAAGTAACCAACCCTGTATGTAAAACAAATAAACATGTCCTATACATTAAATACATCAACCCCGACCCCCCCCCAAAAACCCATAAAGTACAATAATGTGCAAAATAACTTAATTTGCACACAGCCTGATTAGCGTGATAATTGAATACAACGGAGTGTAACAATCCCTGCATATATATAATGCAAAAACCAGGAGGTAAAATGCAAAACTAATAACATTTTATTAATTATTTATATATATATAGTGTATATATATATATATTTTCATATAGAAGAGTTATAAATAATTAATAAAATTTTATTATTTTTGCATTTTACCTCTCCTGGTTTTTGCATTATATATATGCAGGGATTGATACACTCCCTTGTGTTCAATTATCACGCTAATCAGGCTGTGTGCAAATTAGTGGGAATCTTTTTTTTGTGATCATTCTTGATCATTTGATAAACATATCCTTTATTCCCCATGCACCACCATATTCTTTATATACTGATGAATATTAAGGTAGAGCTGTGATGACCTTCTCCTACTTGACAAAATAACTTTTATCCAGATAGGGATAATAGATTATTTGCCCATTATTAAACACATTAAGTAGCATAATAAAATAAATAAAGTTATACTCACCTCATCAATAAGAAGCCCCCTCACCAGCAAAATCCGTGTCCTCCGTTGCCAACAAAATGCATAGACAATACATTGCAATTACATTCTGAGATCAATTAACCCCTTAATCACCTTATCGGATAATAACTGCAAAGGCAATTAAGGGGTTAAGCCACTTCTGGCCCGATACCCACCCTTCACCCATTCATTAGTACAGTGGCTTCATCATGCAATTATATATATTACACACACACACACACACACACACACACACACACACATACATACATATATATATATATATATATATATATATATATATATATATATATATAATCAAAAAATAAATAGATGATACCGTTTTGTGGCGATGTTACAATGAATGAAGCAAGCAAAAGCTATACTATAAACAGTGTCTATTTGAATGTTATCTGTGCTGGTCCTTCCCCCGGTGTGGATGTGTTTTATGGCTGGAGGTGTCAAAAGGTTCCTGAAAGCAAGTGATGAAAGAGTGTGTATGTGTATCAGTGTGAATTAACATGAATGGAGAGCCCACAGTATATACAGTGCTTTACAAAAGGTGTGTGTAGAGTGGGAGCGGATATAAATGGTGTGGGTGGGTGTGGAAATGTGAGAGTTAGTAGTATAACTAAAAGTGTGTGTGGATACTATGTGGTCCCTATTGGTGTATAGGGATGGAAGAACAAGGAGTATAAGTATGTGTGAGAGACAGCTGTGTGTGCATACATATAGCACAGTATGTACAGACATGGACTATAGCGCTCCTGGGAGAGAGTTCACTTGTGTCAGTAATGACTCATAAAATTTCGATCTCTGTTTAGGCCACTGCTAAGTGTCCCGAACAGTTGCATAAATTTGTATTCATGCAACCGTCTGTCTTTCGGTGTTTTAAGATTACCTTTGAGTATGGCAACCCTCAGATCGTTCATCTTATGGCCAGAGTCAGAGAAATGTTCGCCGACAGGACTGTCTCTTGTTCCGCGTGTGATGCTGTGGCGGTGCAGGTTCATTCTCTTGTTTAGCCCCTGCCCTGTCTCACCTATGTAGTAGCAGCCCCCTGGGCAATTCATGCACATGATGAGGTACACGACATTGCTGGAGGAACAGGTGAACCTTCCTCTGATTTTGTATTCCCGATTCCTGTGTGGTATTTGTATTGTGTCCGCTGTGTAGAGCATTGCGCATGTTTTGCATCTTGGGTCCTGGCATGGTTTTGTCCCGCATTCAGTTGTACTGCTGAATACTTTACTCCTCACCATAATATTCTTGAGATTATGGGGTTGTCTGTATGATAATAAGGATGCTTCAGGGAAGATCTGTTGCAGTCTTGTATCTTCCTGGAGGATGGGTTGTAGTTTCCTGGCGATCTTGCGTAGGGCTCCTAGGTGTGGGTTATATGTGACCACCAAAGGTACCCTGTCGCTTGTCTCCTTCTGTTTGTATTCAAGGAGATCAATTCTTGTTATTCTGGTGGCTTTGTGAATTTGCTGGTCTACAATTATGTGGTTGTACCCACGGTTTATAAAGTCTGATCTCAAGGCTTTAATCCGCTGGTCTCTGTCTGCTGTGTCGGAGCATATCCAGTTGTATCATATGGCTTGACTGTAGATGGTTGCATGTTTGGTGTGTGTCGGGTGGAAGCTGTTGTCCCTCAAATAGCTGGCTCTGTCTGTAGGTTTGCGGTATACAGAAGTCTGTAGTTGGTTGTTCTTTATAGTAATGGTGGTGTCTAGGAAATGTACTTCATCCGGAGAATGGGTGAGTTTGAGGTTGATGGTCGGGTGGAACATATTGAAGTTGTCATAGAACTGTAGGAGGTCCTGTTCGCCAGAGGTCCAAATCAGGAGGATGTCATCGATGTAGCGAAGGTATGTAAGGGGTTTCAAGTGACAGGTGGAAAGAAAGTCACTTTCCAGTATTACGCAGAACAGATTGGCATACTGTGGTGCTATCCAAGTACCCATAGCGGTCCCGGTTGTCTGGAGGTATGTGTCATTTCCAAATGTGAAGTAGTTATGGGTCAGAATAAATTTGATGCATTTAGTCACTGTCTCTGTGAGTGGCTCCTGCGGTCCCAGAAAGTATCTGCAGGCTGAAATCCTATCCTCGTGGGGGATGTTTGTATAAAGTGACTCTACATCCATAGTTGCTAGTAGTGTTCCTGTTGGGAGGGGGCCAATGGCATTCAGTTTGTTTAGCAGGTCGGTGGTATCCTGGATATAGCTGGGTGTGTTCCTGACAAGTGGTTTTAGAATGCCCTCCACCCAGCCAGAAATATTCTCGGTAAGTGTGCCATATCCAGAGATAATAGGGCGCCCAGGGTTACCCTCTTTGTGAATTTTAGGGAGCATGTAGAATGTACCAGGTTTTGGGTTAGCTGGTATCAGGTCCAGAATTTGTTCTCTTGTGCGGATCGGGAGTGTTTTAATGATCCTGTTGAGTTCTCTCAATAATATTATGGTGAGGAGTAAAGTATTCAGCAGTACAACTGAATGCGGGACAAAACCATGCCAGGACCCAAGATGCAAAACCTGCGCAATGCTCTACACAGCGGACACAATACAAATACCACACAGGAATCGGGAATACAAAATCAGAGGAAGGTTCACCTGTTCCTCCAGCAATGTCATGTGCATGAAATGCCCAGGGGGCTGCTACTACATAGGTGAGACAGGGCAGGGGCTAAACAAGAGAATGAACCTGCACCGCCACAGCATCACAAGCGGAACAAGAGACAGTCCTGTCGGCGAACATTTCTCTGACTCTGGCCATAAGATGAACGATCTGAGGGTTGCCATACTCAAAGGTAATCTTAAAACACCGAAAGAGAGACGGTTGCATGAATACAAATTTATGCAACTGTTCGGGACACTTAGCAGTGGCCTAAACAGAGATCGAAATTTTATGAGTCATTACTGACACAAGTGAACTCTCTCCCATGAGCGCTATAGGCCATGTCTGTACATACTGTGCTATATGTATGCACACACAGCTGTCTCTCACACATACTTATACTCCTTGTTTTTCCATCCCTATACACCAATAGGGACCACATAGTATCCACACACACTTTTAGTTATGCTACTAACTCTCACATTTCCACACCCACCCACACCATTTATAGCCGCTCCCACTCCACACACACCTTTTGTAAAGCACTGTATATACTGTGGGCTCTCCATTCATGTTAATTCACACTGATACACATACACACTCTTTCATCACTTGCTTTCAGGAACCTTTTGACACCTCCAGCCTTAAAACACATCCACACCGGGGGAAGGACCAGCACAGATAACATTCCAATAGACACTGTTTATAGTATAGCTTTTGCTTGCTTCATTCATTGTAACATCGCCGGAAGAAGAGATCAGTGTATCTCGAAAGCTCGCACAAATAAAAGCATTTCGTTAGCCACAAAACGGTATCATCTATTTATTTTTTGATTATTGAAGCTCGGCTAACACGGTACTGATACCTCTACATATATATATATATATATATATATATATATATATATATATGCAAATATAGCTGTATGCTCATCTGCATGTCTTAGGCAGGTCTGCAACCCCGCCTTTCCCCATTATCACCCAGCATACAGCACTTCCACTGCAGCAAGGGATTCTGGGAAATGACATGCAAATGAGCACACAGTGTCACTTTTTGCCTCAATAACCATTTTTAACATGGTTCCCTATAGGAATATATATATATATATAAAATAAACAAAAGAAAAAAGAAAAGTGTCCCACTAAAAGCACTCAAGCAACAATAATAATGAAAAAATGTTTATTAATTGACATGGAAAACACTAAACAAATATAAATATAAAACAATCCCCAGAGGGTCTCAACAGCTGTGAAAATATCAGGATAATACTAAGATCCTAAGTAAATATAAAAAACAGGATCTTACTAAATAACCTCCTGAGATATATATATAAAGACCTGCCGGTCAAAATAATATTATTACAACAGCTGTGTGCTGTGAACTATTAACTGCTACTAGTAATAGTTGCCAAAAACAGTACCACCTAGGTAACCAAAGAAACAAAAAAATGTCAGAAATTCACCACTTATAAATTAAGGAATCATTATATATACTTGCAGAAAATAATGAGTATAATGTCCTTGTTTGGAGTCCTAGGATTGTAAGAAAGGCAAGAAATTTTGTGTCATTATTGCAGCAAGAGTTCACAGCCGATGACAGGGATCTAAGGGGAGTACACACAGACAGGCCCGACACGGCGTTTCGTACCCTTTGCTTCTTCAAAGTGCTTAATAAAATGACATCCAGTTATGGTTTAAATACACAAAATCAATTAGCGTTGACCAATGAGAATGTGAACAGAGAACATAAACAGCTGAATCATAAGGAGCAAAATGACAATAAATGCTAGTGAGATGGTCTATCCAGCATGAGATGTAACCAAAGGTCCTATTGGTTTGTCAATGAGCACTGCTCCAATCAAAACCGCCCACAGATAGCACTGTGCTTGAAGTCTCACGAGGGCACCGGTAGTAGCCGGGAATAAGTAATGAGCTGCTAAAGGCTGCAGCAGGTCATCATGATAAGACGTGCAGCTGCAACGAAGTAGACACCTCCCATTGTGTCATCCAGGGGAGGGTCCATTTGTAAAAGGTAAACATAGCCCCACATGATCCATGCTGGTACAAACAAAATCAGGTTCGCAGTATCCAAACAGTCCCTCTAAAGCTGTGTCAGCCCAGACAACAGCATGCAGCCCATGGTGCACACATCACATAGATACAGCATCATCCTGAGCAGGGCAGTGTGGCAGACAGTTCGTTACTGCCAGAGAAGAAAGTCATATTTAATGAAGATTATCACTTCTTAGGAACTTGTCAAACTAGAGGAATTAAATCAGAAAACGGATAGGGAAAGATACAAATCAGTAAAAAAAAAATAATGATAAATGCCACAAGTTACTGCTAGAAAAATCTACTGCAAGTATTAATTCCATAAAGAGAGAGAGAAGAGGAACACACAGGAGCTAAGAGGTCATATATATAAGTCAAAATGTATGAAAATATGATTAAAGTTATACAATTAAAACACCCAATACTGTGTAATAATTATAAAAGTGTAAATTCCTCAATATATAAAAAAATGTGCTATATGTATCAAAGTATAAAGTGTGTAATAGTAATCTACTTTTATTAAAGAGAAATTGTTTGTCCCATAACTATAACAACTATAAAAAAAACCCATAGGTGTAATATAATAAATACATTTTATAATAATTAAATAAATTAATAATAAAAGTGCTAACTGAAATAAATTAATACACATAAGTGATACACAATAAAAAAAAGTGTATAACATATAAGAACCCCCTGGTAGATATATCAGGAGGACAGAAAGAGAGGACATTCCTTACAAAAACATGGCATACCCTGTATATTCATTGAGGCCATGAGGATGAAGTATGCCCAATGTAAAAATCCACCGGCACTCTCTATGCAAAAGACGCCTCTCTAAATCTCCACCCCGTAACCCCAGAGAAACCTGATCAAAGGCAAAAGCTGATAAAAAGCATGGATTGGAGTTATGAAAGATTTTAAAGTGTCTTGCCACTGTGGTCAATTTCTTACCCCTAAGGAGATCCTGCTCTGCATTTTTGATGTTCCTAACATGTTCAAGGACACGGAAGCGAACTTCTCGCTTTGTCATACCAATATATGTTTTAGAACAAGGACATGAAAGAGAGTATATTACTGCCTTACTCTTACAGTTTAGAGGCATTTTAATCTTTAATGTCCTGTGTATTAAGGAAAATAGATGTATTCATCATATATTGGCATGCTGAACATGTTGTGCAGGCAAGAAATCCCGGGGGCATCCTTTTGGAGAGGAAATAGGTAACCTTTGCTTACACTATAGTGACTCCGAACCAATTTATCCTTTAGGTTCGGAGCTCTGCGGCTTACCAGATCCACTCTTGGTCCTAAAATTTGGCATAGATCCGAATCGGATCGCAATAAATGCCACTGTTTCTGGATAGCCTGGCGATAACACTGCCAGTTTCTGTCGTATGTGGCAATAAACCTGATGTTCTTGTCTGGTGCCAAACGATTGTCCTTCCCTGTAACCAGAAGAGAGGATCGGACCCTGGCCTCACTGATTCTCCTGGCTCGTTTGATCGAAGTCCTACTGTAACCCCATTGTAGGAATCTTAATGTCATTTCGTTGGCTCTACTAGTGTAGATTGCTTGAGTGGAGCAATTTCTCCTAAGTCTCAGGAACTCTCCCACGGGGATCCCTTTTAATCTGATGGGGCGGATGACTGCTACTTGCATGAAGGATAGAATTAGTAGCAGTCATTTTGCGGAAGATGTCAGTCTCAATATATCCATCCCCGCTGAGAGAGATCCTGAGATCCAGGAATTCCACTGATGTTTGACTCGAGACTGACGTGAGCTTGATATTAAGTGAGTTCTGGTTGAGACCATCGACAAACCCCCCAAATTCCTGAGATGTACCATCCCAGAAGATAAGGATATCGTCGATGAATCTCAACCAGAGAATCACGTGCTCTGATCCAAGAACCACATAATCTTGAAAGACAACCTCCCTTTCCCAAAGCCCCAAAAATAGATTGGTGTAGGGGGGCGCGCATGTCGCACCCATCGCCGTACCCCTGACTCGTAAATAATATTGGCACTTGAAAAAAAAATAATTATGGATCAAAATAAATTGTAACAAGTCCAACAAAAATTCTACCAACTCAGGGGCCAGGCCTTCCCTCGATAGGAAGTATCGCGCTGCTCGTAAACCATCACCATGGTTAATATTGGTGTATAGTGATTCTACATCACAAGTAGCTAGCACGGTACCTCCCTCGAGGGCGATCTGGTCAAATCTGAGGAGCACATCAGATGTGTCCCTCAGATGAGATGGCAATGTTTCAACAATAGGGATTCAAAATTTATCAAGGAAATGGCAAATGGGCTCGCACAACCCACCCACGCCAGAAACGATGGGGTGTCCTGGTGGGCGGGAGGAATCCTTATGGATCTTGGGGAGCATATAAAAGGTGGGGACCACGGGAAACCTGGAGGCCAAGGCAGAACTCTGTTTAGTGGTAATGATGCCCTGTGAAACTGCCTCCATAATCAGATTATTTAAATCATGTTTGAATCTGTCTGTAGGGTCACCCGGGAGAGTACGGTAACAGTTTTTATCCTTTAACTCGCGTAAGGCTTCCCTCTCATACATATTCATTGGCCACAGGACAACATTCCCACCTTTGTCCGACGGCTTGATCTCCACATCCATGAGGTCCCGCAATTCCTTAATTGCACACGACTGTCCTCTGGTAAGATTCATGGGGCAAAGCAATCTGAGCATCTTGGAGAATTCATTAGAGACCAGGTTTGTGAAGGTCTCAATCTGTGGGTTAAGCCACCCTGGCCCGATACCCACCCATTCATTAGTAGAGTGGCTTCATCATGCAACTATATATACACATATATATATAGATATATATAGATATATATATATATATATATATATATATATATATATATATATATATATATATATATCTATAGATATATATATATACACACACACACACACACACGATGAACCAATATACAAAGAAATGTTTAAGAGTTATCAAAAACATGCTCTAATAAAAATACCACGTCTCCATATCAGCCACAGTAAAATAAAATCCTATTTCCTAAAAAAAATCAAATCTCATCTTCTAATCTAAAGCATCAAATGTCAATCAAAACATTGATTTTACATTGTATACATGATGCATACAATCTATGCACCATGTACACTCTGCAAATCAATGTTAACAATAAAATATTCCAAACAAAATACCATAAATCCAAACAAGTATACTATTTAAACCAAGCAAGTCACCATAAATAAATTAGCATTGATTAATCACATCCCAAAACAATTAAACAGTAGCCAATCAGAGCATGGGAAATACATCCCAACTCTGATTGGCTCTAGTACCATGTGACAGGCTTTAAATGGCGTCACATCCATTCTCCCCAAAGCCTCTGTCACATGGTCTACTAGAGCCAATCAGAGTAGGGATGTAGTTCCCACGCTCTGATTGGCTACTGTACCATGTGAGGCCGGCCATCTTTCTTTTAATTACGTCATCTTAAAGGTAATTGAAGCACAGCCATTCTGATTGGCTGGCGTCATTGCCTTTAAATGACGTCATCAAAATTAAAAAATTTCCCCCAAAATCACATGGTTTTCACGGCCAAATCAGGGCCGTGGGAAACATATGACGACAATGTGACGTCATAGGCTTATAAAAGCCTATGTCGTCTCATTTTGAAGGCAGACGCCGAGGAGGAAGGACCTCCTACAGAAGAAAGAAGGCCAGGGCGTGGCCGAAGAAGAGAAGAAGACCCCGGAAGAAGCGGAATAAGATACAAGAAAGAAGAATACAGATGAAGATGGATTACAAATAGAAGACCACTGGATTGTTATGGTTTATTATTTTATGGTTTATTATTTTATGGTTTATTATTTTATGGGTTCCTGTGCGTGGATTGGTTCGAGAGTAAGCTGTTCAACGGGAGTCAGTGAGTGGGTCAAGTAATGGTAAGTCAACAAAATAAATGTATTTTTTTTAAACTTGTACATTTTTTTTGTTTTTTTACATGTGATATTTTTTTTTTAAGATCATTTCTTGCCACTGTATGTATGTATGTATGTCTAGATCGATATATACATACAGGGCAAGAAATGATTTTGTTGGAAAAGCTTGTTTTGCTGTCTTTAAAATGATTTTGGCTATGCTGCTATGCATAAATGTGTGTGTAATGTATTTTGGAATTATATAGATGTAATTTTTGGTGTTGTATGCTGTACTTTAGGTCATGGTGAGGCTTGCTTTTGTATATTATATTCTTTTTTGTACTTATATTTTGTCGGATGGTAACTTGTTCTGTTTAACGATTGAAAAAGTTAATTGTGTAATTGTTATGGATGGTATTTTAATTGTTTTGGGATGTGATTAATGAATGCTAATTGATTTATGGTGACTTGCTTGGTTTAAATGTATACTTGTTTGGATTTAATGGTATTTTGTTTGAAATATTTTATTTTAATAATATTTTATTGTTAACATTGATTTGCAGAGTGTACATGGTGCATAGATTGTATGCATTATGTATACAATGTAAATTCAATGTTTTGATTGTCATTTGATGTTTTAGATTGGAAGATGAGATTTGATTTTTTAGGAAATAGGATTTAAATATATATTTATTTATTTAGTGTGGGGCTGTTGTGTGTGTAATTTTTTTTAATTGTGGGTAGCGGGGGTGGGTGAAGGTTGTATTAGCCCCAACGGTGGTTGTTTAGGGCTTGCGGGTGGGTAGCGGGAGGGCTTAACCCCTTCATGACCGTAGCGGTAATAACCGCTAAGGTCATGAAGGTGTTAAGTGCTCCCGCAACCCCCCCGCAAGCCCTAAACAGCCACCAAGGGCCAAATACCCCCTTCACCCACCCCCGCTAACCACAATAAACCTGGCATGGCTAGTTAACCCCTTCATTGCCTTAGCAGTTAGCCGCTAAGGTAATGAAGTAATGCATTTTTCCTGCCTCGGATGCATGCCGGGGGGCTCCGGTGCTGGTATTAATGGTATCAGCTCCAGAGACCTCCGGCATCAATCCCAGGCAGGAAAAAGGCCTGATTTTTTCTATGTGCCGTTCCGCTGCTCATCAGCAGCCTCTCCCCAGCAACTTGCCAACTTTTTGGGGCGAGCCGGATTGCCGTGAAAAACGCCATTCTAGAGTGGCGGTAAGCTACTCGCCACTACTTGAATTGAGCGGGGTTGAAAAAATTGCTAGTTGTGGCGCAAAGTGCCTTTTCGCCGCGCCGATGGCGGGAAAAAAACGCCCAAAAACTTTTTTTTTTGCTTTTTGCCAAGTTTGGCGCAAAACGGGCGAAAACTGCCTTTGCGCCGCTTACCTCATGACCCTCTATGTGTTTGTAACCATGTTATGTTATGCCAATGTTCTAATGAAGCTGCTTTAATGTATTTTTTTTATAGTGGCTGTCATCAACAAATTAGAATATATTTTTTTGTTTAATAGATTTCCAAGAACCCCTATTTTTTATGTAGACTATTTTCTACAGCCAATTGTGGTTAAATTAAAATCTTATTTAAGGGACATGTTGCACGACATTGACTCCATCTCCAGAATCATAAGGAAGCCTACATACATCTGGGCCACGTGATGTGCCTAGTTGTATACGTGTATAAACCATCATTAAGGCATAAGAGCAGTTGAACATTTTTTGAATTTGGATTCCAATTCGTGCAATACACTGAAACAGTTTAATTTAACAGCCATCCGGATAATTTTAGGACATAATTATTTTTTGTTTGATGATCTATATTATTTACAGGTCTGTGGACCGGCCATGGGCATAAGATTCGCCCCCAGTTACGCTAACCTCTACATGGCTTTGTGGGAGGATCTGCAAGTTTGGGGAAGTGCGGGCTGGGGGTGGGTCTGGTGTTCTATGGCCGTTACATAGAAAACCTTATATTAATTTGGGATGGGAAATTATAAGATCTCAGGGCTTTTTTAGTATCATTTGAGGATGATATAATATGGACCTACGTTTCACGTTTGAGATAGAAAGAGGATTGTTTTCTTAGATTGGGAACTTTTGATAGATGACAATCAAATTGTAACCAAAACACACTAAGAAAGTTGCGGCCAATGGCTATCTCCACAACACGAGTAACCACTATAAAAAGTGGTTGGAGAATATCCCCCGGGGTCAATTTCTCAGAGTCAGGAGAAATTGTTCTTTTGACTCTGATTTCTTGGCCATGGGGTATTTATTAGTTGACAAATTTGTGGTCAAATGTAAAAAGATTATCCAGGAGACCTTTAAACAGGTTAGTCTGTTATATAGGAAACTCCTTCTCGAAAAGGCTTTGAAAAGTTAGTCGAGTTCAATAGTTAAGGAGGGAAAGCAGGTTAGTAAGGGGACAAATTCAAAACCGCCAAATACCGGTGGTTTTCCAAAAATCACGGAACATCAAAGTAAGTATGCGATTCCTAGAACATAGGCATAACATAATACATGGTTTACAAACACATAGGAGGCGATGCACTAAGCAGTGATAACTGCTTTTTTTTTTTTTATAACTTGTATTTTATTATACATAAATGCATGATATACATAAAAAAAAGACATCAGGTGCATATTTAGCATATCATATACAATAACAAAAGCATAATAAACTCACATAGTTTTTCGAGCCCTACTTAACCACGTGAGTGGGAATCGTCATGTGTAAGGTACTGGGGTAAATAATAATAATAAAAAAAAAAGGGGGTGGGGGGGGGGGAGGAGGTAAAGGAGGGGGTGGGGGGAGGGGAGAGGGAAGGTGTATCCAAGGATAACAATACATCTGCCTCCGGGGAACACCTGGACAACGTGAGGACTATGTATCAACTAGTGAGGCCTTTCGGTAGAGTAAGTGATTGGGCGTAAGGAGTATGAGGTTCTAGGTGTGGGGTTGGTTCTTATGTCTCCAAAGGAGAACGCATATATTACTATTATAGCCAAATTGTGTTACGCTCTACCCCAGGGATGTCTGTTTGGGCAAGCCAGGGGGCCCAAACTTTTAGATAATTGTCGCCAGTGTCATTAACTAAGCTCGTTAACTTTTCCATCTGGCAGATAAACCAAATACGATTCCGAATCTTTGGGATAATTGGAATATCGGGGCGTTTCCATAGTGCTGCGATCTCGCACCGCGTAGCTAGAGCAAAATGTGCAATTAGTTTATTGTGTGATTTTGATAGGCCCTTTAGGGGTCTGTTCATGAGAAACAGCCACGGGTCTGGGGGAATAGTGAGATCAAATATTCTCTGAATCCAATTTCTGATCTTTTCCCATAGCGGGTATATCAGCGGGCAAGACCACAGCATATGTAACAGGTCAGCTGTTCCTCCACACTGTTTAGGGCACAATGGGGAGGACCCTGGTACAAACTTAGATAATTTGAGTGGGGTGAGGTACCATCTCATAAGAACTTTATATGCGTTCTCCTTCAGTGTGGTGCATATAGAACTTTTTGCGGCTCCTAGGAATATAGCATTCCACTCTTCGTCGTCCAAGGTCTCCCCTAGGTCTCTTTCCCATTGGGTACGAAATGTAGGTGATTGGTGCTTTGAGATTGCAGGCTCGACTACCTCTCTGTATATCGTAGATATGAGTCCCTTAGTGTCGGTTTCTGCCCGACAGAGCTTTTCAAAATTCGTTAATGGGGGGTATGGGGCAAATTTATTATAAAATGATCTGAGCTGGAGGTATTTATGGAATTCAGCGTGGGGAATGTCTTTTTCTAGTCTGAGATGGTCAAAAGATTTACATTTTAGATCATGACCCTCCAGATCTTTGAGTCTAGTATAGCTTTTTTGTTTCCAAATTGAGTGATTATGACCAATAAGACCCGGTGCAAAGCTAGGATTATTCCAAATGGGTGACATCAGGGAATTTGCTGAAGTAAGTGAGTTTTTTAATTTTGATGCTTCCCAAACAGATAAGAAGTTAGTCATTGAGGTGAGCGGTAGAGTAGTGTTTTTCCTTGATGTTTTAGGTAGCCAAATCAAATTGTTAAGCTCTAAAGGGGAGCAAGCCGCATGTTCGAGCTCTACCCATCTTTTTAATTTGGGGTCGGAATGCCATTGTATGACCTGGCTTAATTGAGCCGCTTTAAAATATGACAACAGGCAGGGTACCGCTAGGCCACCCGCTAAGATAGGTCTCTTCATAGATAATTTATTTACTCTCGGTTTTTTACCTCCCCAGATAAAATTAGATATTCCAGACTGAAGTGAGAGTATGTCCTTCAGTTTGAGTGGCACAGGTAGTGTCTGGAAGAGGTATAGGATACGGGGAAGTAGATTCATCTTAACGCTGTGAATCCTTCCAATCCAAGAAATCTTCTTGGAAGACCATCTGATTAGGTCTTGTTTTAGAGTCCAGATCAGTTTGGGATAATTTGCTTTATAGATGCTTTTTGCATCTTTGGTGATATAGGTCCCCAAATATTTTATCGAGTTCTTTTGCCAGTTAAAATTGAAATTTAGTTTCAGTAATTTCTCTGTATGTCTAGGGAGGTTGATATTCAGAGCTTCAGATTTGGATTGGTTAATCTTGAAACCTGAGACCTTGGAGAATTTATCTAGTAGGTCAAACAGGTTAGGTAATGACGTAAGGGGTTTGGAGATGATTAATAGGATATCATCAGCATACAGGGCCGCTTTATGTGATTGGGAGTAAACGTTTAACCCTGAGATATCCGGGCTATCTCGAATTCGTGCCGCGAGGGGTTCAATACATAGGGCGAACAGGAGGGGAGATAAAGGGCATCCCTGTCTTGTGCCACTCTGGATTTGAAATGGGACCGAGGGGAAGCCCTGATGTATGACCCTGGCGGTTGGGCCTGAGTATAGTGACATAATCGCTCTACTCACCCGATTTCCGAAGCCAAATGCCGCAAGCGTCTCTTTTAAGTATGGCCAGTCTATCCTATCAAAAGCTTTTTCTGCATCCAGACTTAATAGCATGCTTTGTGTGTTATTTTTGTTAGCCAATTCCAACAGATCAATAAATCGTCGGGTGTTATCCGCTGCCTGCCTCCCCTTAACAAAACCGACCTGATCTGGGTGTATTAGTCTGGGTAGGATATGACTTAATCTGTTGGCCAATAATTTCGCATATATTTTGATATCGGTATTAATTAGAGATATTGGCCTATAGCTTTTACAATTTAGCGGATCCTTGCCAGGTTTATGTATAAGTGATATAGACGCCCGCAGCATGTCCCCAGGAATAGGGGCTCCTGCTAAGATAGCATTAAACATTTGGAGCAGCCTCGGAGCAAGTGACTCGGAAAATTTCTTATAATAAAGCCCCGAAAAGCCATCAGGGCCTGGTGCCTTTGATGGCTTAAGCTCCTTGATGGCCTGCGACACTTCTTCCAATGTGAAGTCAGCGCCCATAGCTTCTCTGTCTAGCTCTGTCAATCTCTCTAGTTTTGAGCTGGCTAAGAAATCTCTCAGTGCTCTGCTCGTGTTGTTATTGTGTGCCACCTTCTTACCGTCGTATAGGGAGCCATAAAATGAACCGAATTCTTCCACTATTTTTTTAGGGTTGGCCGTAAGTACACCCGATTTTAAGCGTATAGCTTGGATATTAAACTTAGATTGCCTATCCTTCAGTGCGCGCGCCAGCATCGTATCGGCCTGTTAGCTTTTTCATAAAACTTCCTCTTAGACCAACATAGGGAGTTATCCGCCCGGGAAGTCAATAACATATTTAATTCAATTTTTGTATCTTTAAGTTCCTGTGTCGTAAGTGGATCGGGATTGATCTTATGACTCGCTGAGAGGGAATGCAATTTGGATTGGAGCGTCTGAATTTTGGAATCCCTCACTCGTTTTCTTTTAGCAGTGAGATTAATTATTATGCCCCTTAGCGTTGCTTTATGAGCCTCCCATAAAGTCATATGGGATTCCACAGAGCCTGTGTTTATCTCAAAGAATTGAGTTATTTCTTGACCTATCGTTTCGCAGGTTTCGGGTATTTTAAGAATAGATTCATTAAGTTTCCAGTTTGCGCCTGGTCTATTGGTCTGAATATTGTTGCACCTGAGCTCAATTGGTGCATGGTCAGACCATGAAATATCATGGATCATTGTTTGAGTGACCTTAGGAACCAAGTGGCACGAAACAAAGAGATAATCGATTCTGCTGTATGAGGTATGTGGGTGGGAATAGAAAGTGTAGTCCCTTGTCGTAGGGTGGAGCTCCCTCCATATATCTACTAGTTGAGTATCTTTTAGGGCACTATGTAGGGAGTTTTGAGCTTTCTTGTTATCGGAATCACTTCCACCCGATCTGTCTAGTGAAGATTGCAGTGTGATATTGAAATCTCCTGCTAATATAATATATCCCTTAGCTACCGAGGCCAATAAGCGGAAGAATCTGTTAAAGAAGGACGCATCCTGTGTACATGGGGCGTAGAGGGAGGCCAATGTGATGGGCTGTTCATGTATGGTTCCTGTTAAAATGATATACTGACCCTCTACGTCTTTTTTGGTTGTCTGTAGCACGAATGGGATTGAGTTACTAAATAAGATGGCTACTCCTCGTTTTTTGACTGATGCTGATGCTGTGTAAAATTGGGAGAAGCCCTTATCTAGGAATTTAGGGGAGTTACTATTACTAAAGTGTGTTTCCTGTAGGAATAACACATCCGCTTGTTTTCTCTTGTAATCTGTAAAGGCAAGCTTTCTTTTGATTGGGCTATTAAAGCCCTTCACATTGTGAGAGATTAATGTTAACGCCATGCTTTACGGTGCAAGAAATTATATGTGTAGTGAACTGTATACTTACTTGTGATATCATGTCTGAGGTTTCCTTCGGTTGTGTCCATGTCCATCCTGTTGGCAAGATGTTCTGGGTGGGATCCATACGTCCTAGAGAGGGGGGGGTAGGGGAGAGGGTAGGGAAAGGTAGACAAAACAGGGAAAGCGACAAGCGGGCTAAAACGGAAACGGGGAAATAATAATAAAAAGGAAGAAAATGTGAAAAGGGATGAACAAAAAACAAGGGCGTATCTCGGGAGCCCCCGAGAGTAGCCCTTGCGCCCAGAGGGTGGGTCATCTGACTCCATCCTAAAGATGGACCAGTCTCCTGTGTTGGAGACATCCCACCCTGGGTCTTGGTATCGGTCCCTCGAATCTGGGGACCGAAAAAGGGGACACATGCGCGAGGGAGGGTACTTCCCCCGGCACTTTTTGTAAAGGAAATGCATATTTTGTAAACTGTGACAGCAAACGTGACAGTGATCATAACATAGTGCTACTGATAGCGACAAGTGATTCCTATTTGCAACATAAACAGTAATGTTAACATTAATAATAACGGGAATAATTGATGGAATAACAGTGACCGTAGACCGAATAGCCTATATGTTTGTGTTCTTATCTAAAGTGAACAGCATCTGAACAACTTTTAACAAACTTTCTTATCCGAATTGAAATAGGTATATATGTATCTGTATACTATCTGCATAAACATTCATGACAGATATGATAATTAAAATAAACAATGTATTTTAGCCGATTAGGTTGTTGTCAGCTATATGTGGTATAATGAAGTACCGGATTAAATATATTGACCTTATCAATAACTGAGTTGACCTATCTGGGCTCAGTAACCTATGTACCAAAGCATATGCATACAAAACGTACGGTAATTATAACACGTAGCAAGAGAATACCCGAAGTGTATTGCATATATCTCTTATATACCCTACCCTTCATGTAGATATATACCAACCCACCTGTACCGCATGAATGTGTTGGTGCTAGAGTGTCTCTGATATTGATATGACAATTATGCCGTGATATAGAATATCCTTTTATAGCCTATCTTTGCCACCCAAACTAACGTCAGGTGGGTATCATATTAATACCCTATAAACCCTGTCTAACAATAGATTTATATATATATACATATACATACATACATACACATACATACATATACACACACACACACACACATACACATACATGCACACACATATACCTACATATACATATAACACATTATGACAAGAATAATATAACAATATCTTATATAACATGTATTACCTATATTATATTACAGGTGTCAGGTGTACTTTGTATTAGGGGTGCATGCATAGTAGGACATAGACTGACCACATCTAATCTTACTTAACCAGAAGTTGCTCAGCTGCATGGGACTATATAGGTCTAACTCATTGCTTATGTTGTTCCTATGCCTTGTGTCACTCTAAGTGGGGCAGCGCTTATTAAGGGGTTAATCTTTATTGGACATTGGGGATCTCATGGGGAACAGGGGCATGTTTGAGGAAATCAACGGGGGATGAACACACTCTCCTCAGCTGTTCCGGGTGAGTGGACCGAGATCCCAGAGTGGGGAGAGGGACCCGGTCTCCGAGCCTCCCCCTCCGCCTCTCATGACTTCTGGGGCAATGCCGAGGCTGTCTCCTGCTCTGGGACCGCAGCCACTCTGACGTCATCAATGTGCGGCTGAAGTCTCGCGTGAAGACGGTGCTTGCCGATGACGTCACCTCCTTCGCGCCAAAACCAATGAGGTTCCCGCTCTGCTCATGGGAGGACCGGGTCAAGATGGCTACCGCTCAAAGTTAGCATGCGGATCCGATCCAGGCGACAACCGGTAGCTGGCAGGATGGGTATGTCGAGGCGACAGCCGGCACCGAGGAGACAGCAGGTATGGACTGGGGTTCACTCCGGGAGATATTTAAGGTTGTAGACTTGGTATTGCGAGTGTTCAGTTGGGGCCTGAGGCTTTAGGTGCTGCATGCTGTTTAGCGCGGGTGGCCCCTGCTTTGTTCCATGAGGGAGAAGGGGGGTTGGTGTTAGCGGATGGGAGGTGTGCTGGACTATGAATGGCTCCAGTGACACCAAGTTTGATAAGGAAGCCCTCTCCGTCCTCTGGATTTTTTAATGTATGAGCAACACCATTTTTAATTGAAAGGAGGGCACAGGGAAACAGCCATCTATATCTGATGCTGTGCTCACGAAGAACTTTTGTTATAGGAGCCAGAGCCTTTCTTTTGATCAGGGTAGCAGGGGCCAAGTCCTGAAATATCTGAAGCTTGACCCCCTCGAACTCCAGTGTCCTAGCTTCCCGGGCAATCCTGCACACCTCCTCCTTGGTGCGGAAATGGTGAAATCTTGCCACTATGTCCCTAGGGGGGTCACCACCTTGAGGTTTTCTACGTAGAGCTCTATGGCAGCGGTCCAGCAGTATCTCAGAGTCTGGCTTATCCGGAAAAAGTTGTTCCAGCCACCTATTGGTAAAGTCCTCAGGATCATTTATATTTTCAGGGACCCCCCGCAGCCTGATGTTGCAATGCCGGTCGCGGTTTTCCGCGTCCTCCGCCTTGTCCTCTAAGAACCTGACTCTGTCATTCAATGCAGTGACTTGGTCATGAGTTTGAGCTAGGACAGTAGTTGTCTCATCTATTTTGGTTTCAATGGAGTCAGTTCGCTCCCCGAGAGCATCAAGGTCTTTTCTAAGCGCCCAAAGTTCTGTCATAAAGAATTTCTTCATATCTGCGCAGAATGCTTTAAGGTCTTTGCGCCGGACTATCTCTTCATCTCCCTCCTCCTCTATGAGAGGATCCACAACAGGGGCCTTGTCTGATGTCTGCATAGGGATCTCCTTATTTTCGGCTGGGGGTGCTCCATTTTTCTTGAAATAAGTAGTAACCGGTTGGCTTTTGGACCGAGCTGTTTTGCTAATCGGCATCTCTGGTTGTTTATAAATGATGTGCTGTGTAGCGATCAGGTAGAATCACGCTTTTGTCGCTTGTAATTGCGTTAATAGTGCCGGTGGGAGAGGAGCTCTGGGATCAAGTCTCCATTCCCTCCAACAGCCAGCAGGTGTCCCCGATAACTGCTTTTAAGAGCGCAAAGTGGCTTTTAATGCCAATACAGCCTGCTGCATGATTCAGTAAGCAGTGATAGCAGCACTTTATCGGCCTTAAAATGCATTTTTTTAGCCCTGTGAAAAAAAAATCTGTCCGATCAGGCAAAAATCTGCAAATGCGCCATTTTTGCCAGTCAGCGGGATTCACTAAGCAGTGATAAGTCAATCATGCTTTAAAAGCACACCAGAATAACGCGCCAGCCAAAGCGTGGCGCTAAAGAAGTGAACACAGTGAAAAAATCTTTGTGTACCTTTTTTCTGGCACACGATAAATACAACAGGCCGACGGATGTCCTTGGGTGTTCCCCACAGATGTCCCCGGGTGATTCCCTTGGAAGTCCCAGGGTCCCTACTGGCCTGCGGTACCAATCGTGTGCCCCCAAAAAATAAACAATACTTTTAAATAAATGCACTCCCCTCCCCCTATGCCCCCTAACACATTCAGTACAGTAATGTGCAAAATTACTATTATCAAGATATGGATAATAGTGCATATGCCCATTTAAAATACAACATTAAACAGCATAAATAAAGTAAATAAATATTTCATATATATATTTATATATATATATTTTAAAAAGCCTGAAATACATGAAACCCTGTGAGTGTATATCTTACCAATTAAGGGGCTACATTTCCAGACATACTATCCTATGTTGTTTCTCTCTCTTGTCTCCCCATGCGCCTAGGTCATTCTTCTGATTATATATATATATATATATATATATATATATATATATATGCTAGATTTACATCTGAGAGTATACATAATCATGTCTCTCTTGCCAAATTAAGTTGGGATAATATATATACAGTATAGATCCAAATTTGATTTTCCTGAGGAAGTACAGATCCACATTTTATTTTCCTGAGGATAATTGTTATGTATGCATTTATTTCATCAAAAACTGTTATCTGAGGTTTTTGGTTAGGTAGGGAGATATAAGATGCTGCGGTTATACATAACATCATTATTGACTCTTCATGTGTGTTTTTCGTGCTGTTTTTATTTGTGTTTGTGTTTTTATTTTTCAAGTGATTTTTTAATTATAGACTTTGTTTTAGTAAGAGGTATTTTGTGTTAAGATATTATTCTGCTGATCTTTTAATTTTTGAGCATTATTTTAAATGCTGATGGTCAGTGACTGACGTCACAACACTCTTTCTATTATTGTAGAGGGTTGTTTGTTCCGATATTGCACAAATAAAGTTTGTTTTATTGATACTTGTGTTTACTGGATGAACAACTACTGTATATGTGTGTTCATATATGCCGATATTGTCCTAATAACGTTTTTGTGTTGATATGGCACTTCAACCAATCTGATTTTTTTCCTGCACCCTACCTCCTTCCCCTAGCTGCTCCAGTCACCAACTGCCGTGTGCAAAAACCCAGCGAATTGTATCCATTCCCTGCAAGCAGGGAGCTCCTGCAGCCCTATTGGCTCCCTGGCGTCACATGGGTTGCTGCTGGGGCTCATGGGACTTGTAGTCCTCTTCAAGAGCCTCCCTGGTAGGCTAGGGCTTCGCGGGCTTTCTCGTCCTCCCCTCGCGCATGCGCGATCTCCCTGCAGTCTTCCTACGCCCTGCGCATGCGCAATGCATCTACAATGGCGGCGCCCTGCACCGCGAACCTCCGAGACCGCAGCAACGCGATCACGGCCTTAACGACGGCCCGATCGCGTCCCCGGTAACCGGCCCGCTCGCGTCCCCGGCAACCGGCCCGACCGCGTCCCTGGCAACCGGCCGCAACTCCAAGCATTGCGCGGCTCACGCACCAGAAGGAGGAGGGAAGAAGGAGGGGGGTCAGTACGCAAGGGGAACCTGGCTACACATGCATTAACATCGCGCGTTAACGTTTGACTAATATGCATGTGCAGTGTATTGAAGAATTCATCTCTGAGACATGAAAATCCATTTTAACAGCGCTAGTTCTTTTAAAAACAAACATTATTTTTGCATCTCATTATCTTTGAAGATACCTGTTAAAATGGAGAAAAATAACGTCCCTTCCCATATTCAGTAAAGCCTGTTATTAGCACACAAATGACAGACTTCTGTAATGTAGCAATTAGTGTAAGGTTATCATTTTCCTATTTGAGGACCATATATAGTACCTGCTCACTAATCATGATAACACTAGCAGTTAAAGGCGTCTATTCTATAAACTTCAATAAGAAACTCATCAAAGTTTTCGAGCACTTCCCGAATGATTTGGCAAGTTTGCTATTGAAATAGCTATGATAACTGGCCAAACTCGTTTAGGAAGTGCATTTCCCCGTGCGGTAGCGCCGCGCCACAAACACACCGAGCGGGAGCTCAAACTCGCATTTTTCTAAAATCACCCTATTCTAGTAGCTATGAGAATCTCATTGATGCTCTCAGCTAGCAAGCTACTTGCAAATTTCATCTCGCCACCCTAAGGGTGGCGGGATGGAATTTGCAAGTAGAATTTGGAAAAAAAAATATTTTTCCTACATCGGATTAAAGCCGGGAGTCTCCGGAGCTGATATGTATTAATACCAGCTCCGGAGACCCCCGGCTTTAATCCAATGCAATAAAAATACATTTGCAGGCAGCTTCATTAATTTAGCGTCTAGCCGCTAAGGCAATGAATGGGTTAAATACTAGTGCCTGGTTTATTGTGGGTAGTGGGGATGGGTGAAGGTGGTATTTGGCACATGGTGGGCGTTTAGGCCTTGCGGAAGGATTACGGCAGGAGTTAACCCCTTCATTACCTTTGCGGTTACTACTTCTATGGTAATTAAGTGATTAACCCCTCCTGCTACCCACCAAATAGGCATAAACACCCACCATGGACCAAATACCACCTTCTCCCACCTCCACTACCAACAATAAACATTACGACCAAAAACTAGCCAATACACCTATTTATTGCCAGTGTGGTTACCTATGTCCTTAATGGGAGCAAAAATAACTTCAATGGCAATGAAGGGGCACCCAATCTAACCCCAACAACCCCCCCCGCCCCAACACATACAGTACAGTAATTGGCAACATTACTATTATTCATGTCTGGATAATAGCTCTTGCCCATTAAAAAAAAAAAAAAAAATATCCAGCCAGCATAAAGTAAATTAAAGTTGCACTTACCCCTGCCAGGAGTAATGGCCACGAACCCCTTAATCACCGTAGTGGTCAGTAACCGCTATAGTAATTAAGGGGTTAACCACCCTCCCCCGCTACTCACATGAGACAACAACCCCTAACCCAGGACAACTACCCCTACCCTCTACCCACTGATTGGCAAAGCGGTACACCATGCTCGTATAATAAGGATCTTATTTGCCAATTTGCCACTATGCAGTCAATGGACAACCTAAAAAAAAACTATCACCAAAAAAAATCAATTAAAAATAACAATCACGAAAAATAGAAAGCAATAGACAACCTAAAAAAACCACAATTAATCAAATCAATCACCAAAAAAATGCAATTAAACAAACAAATCACCCCAAAAATGCAATTAAACAAAGCGAACAAAAAAAACACAATTAAACAAACCAATCACCAATAAAACACAATTAAACAAACCCATCACCAAAAATAACACAATAAAACAAAGCAAGCACCAAAAAAACACAATAAAAAAAACAAGCACCAAAAATACACAATTAAAAAAAACAAGCACCAAAATACATAACAATAAAATAAAGACAAGCATTTTCCAAAAAATGCATTGCTTGTCACTCTATTTATCTATAGCCCTAAAGTGACATAGAGAAACTCATTGGCAGTCAATGATCAACCTGAAAAAAAATACGCAATTAAAAAATATACAATCAATGTTTTTCTTACTTTTGACATCTTTACCATCCGATTCAGTCCAGCAACAACCTCTTCATCCTCGACGCAATGCTCCTCAACTTCTGGTAATTCCTTCTTCTTCTTTCTTGTTTCTTCTTTATCTTCATCTGTATATTGTAATCAATTGGGCGGAAGTTGTCCCGTCGGCTTTGTGGATGTTAGCTTCTTTGCACATGGACAAGAGCCAACAGAGGTTCGATATAGAGTAATTTATTGATCCACTATACTGGAGGATCCTACAAGGAAAGTAAGGGAGACTCTGGTGAGTGCTGTTCTCACAGAGCTATTATACAAAATTGCATACATTGGCTAACATTGGTTGTTTTTCAGATTACAATAACATCACTCAAGCGTCCCTCGTGCACAAGGTATATTCCTCTTGTAAGCTAATCAAGTTACAGGTCACCTTATGTATCCCAGACGGACTCCACAGGTCATTTTATCTAGCCTAAACTGGTTCTACAGACTATAGCTGACCAAACCATTCTTGAGTGTTTGAACAACAAGGCAGGGTCCATATCTCCCCCTCCCCCCCAGAGCAAAGTTCATTCTTGCAACAACACGCATACTGGATGAAAAGGTTAAAGAAAAAGACAAGAGGAATGCCTGTGAAACAAAATGGTTTCCACTCTCCAGAGATCCTCTTCAGTCCATATATCCACAGCTTCTTAATGTCAAATGAGACAGGAAAGGCTTATATAAGGCCTGTGACATTTGAGTGTCAGGTGGTACTCCCCCAATCCAATTGGCAGGTGTACCATGTGACAGGTTTTTTAAAATTTTATTTTAAAAGGATGTGATGTCATTTTAAAGGGAGGTACCTCACATCCTTTAAAAATGGTACTACAGCAGGCCTGCACAACATACGGCCCGCCAGGTCTCCCTGTGCGGCCCGCGATGAGATTTAAAAAAAAAAAACTTAAAAAAAAAAAAAAAAAAAATAAAAAAAAAAAAAAATTGGCGGCGATTCCCCGCGGTCCTGGGGGTGATGTGAGGTGCATTGACGTGAGGTGCAGGAGAGGTGAGGTGCAGGGGAGGTGAGGTGCAGGAAGGGTGATGTGAGGTGCAGGGGAGGTGAGGTGCAGGAAGGGTGATGTGAGGTGCAGGGGAGGTGAGGTGCAGGGGAGGTGAGGTGCAGGAAGGGTGATGTGAGGTGCAGGGGAGGTGAGGTGCAGGAAGGGTGATGTGAGGTGCAGGGGAGGTGAGGTGCAGGAAGGGTGATGTGAGGTGCAGGGGAGGTGAGGTGCAGGAAGGGTGATGTGAGGTGCAGGGGAGGTGAGGTGCAGGAAGGGTGATGTGAGGTGCAGGGGAGGTGAGGTGCAGGAAGGGTGATGTGAGGTGCAGGGGAGGTGAGGTGCAGGAAGGGTGATGTGAGGTGCAGTGGAGGTGAGGTGCAGGAAGGGTGATTGGAGATGCAGGGGGGGTGATTGGAGGTGCAGGGGGGGGGGTGATTGGAGGTGTAGGGGATGATTGGAGGTGCAAGGGGGGGGGGTGATTGGAGGTGATTGGAGGTGCGGGGGGGTCATTGGAGGTGCAGGGGGGGTCATTGGAGGTGCAGGGGGGGTCATTGGAGGTGCAGGGGGGGTAATTGGAGGTGCAGGGGTGGTCACTGGAGGTGCATGGGGGGTCATTGGAGGTGCAGGGGGGGTCATTTGAGGTGCAGGCGGGGTCATTGGAGGTGCAGGGGTGGTCATTGGAGGTGCGGGGGGTCATTGGAGGTGTGGGGGGGTCATTGGAGGTGCAGGGGTGGTCATTTGAGGTGCAGGGGGGGTCATTGGAGGTGCAGGGGGGGTCATTGGAGGTGCGGGGGGTCATTGGAGGTGCGGGGGGTCATTGGAGGTGCAGGGGTGGTGATTGGAGGTGCAGGGGGGATGATTGGAGGTGCAGGGGGGGTCATTGGAGGTGCGGGGGGTCATTGGAGGTGCGGGGGGGTCATTGGAGGTGCAGGGGCGGTCATTTGAGGTGCAGGGGGGGGTCATTGGAGGTGCAGGGGGGGTCATTGGAGGTGCGGGGGGTCATTGGAGGTGCGGGGGGTCATTTGAGGTGCAGGGGTGGTGATTGGAGGTGCAGGGGGGATGATTGGAGGTGCAAGGGGGAGAGTGGTGTGAGATGCAGGGGGGAGAGTGATGTGAGGTGCAGGGGGGAGAATGTTGTGAGGTGCTTGGGGGAGAAGGATGTGAGGTGCATGGGGGGTGGGATGTGTGTGGTGTGCAGGGGGGTATTGTGTGTTTGTGGAGGGGGAGTATTATGTGTGTGGGTGAGCGGGAGAGATGGGGGTATAAGAGATAGATGGGGAGTATCGCAAAGGTTGATAGTGAGGGGTGCTGGAGGAGAGATGATGATGATGATGATGATGATGATGATGATGATGATGATGATGATGATGATGATGATGATGATGATGATGATGATGATTTTACCCGTGCGGCCCAAATTTTTTTTCCTTGGAGCATTTCGGCCCTTCTTGCTTTACGAGTTGTGCAGGCCTGTACTACAGTATAACAATCGGATTATGAGCTATAACATGTGAGGCATCACATGGTACATCCCCAATTTGATTGGTTGAAGTACTGTATGACATCTTCCATTTTTTTAAAGGCTGTGGCATCATCTTAAAGGGATGATGTCACAGCCATTAAAAAAATGTCTTCTATCACATGGTACTTCAAACAATTGGATTGTGAGTGTACCACGTAATATATCTCAAATCTAATTGGTTAAAGTACCATTTGTTGGCAGCCATTTTTTTAAAGGATGTCACATCCAGACGATGTGACATCCTTTAAAAAAAATGGATGTCACATGGTACTTCAACCATTCAAATTGCGGATGTATCATGTGATGGCTCGCATAATATATATATATCACATCACCTTGATAAAGGTCCCGTTTGTGGACCGAAACGTTGGAATGATGTCTTGTTGATTCAATACAATATTTTGATTACCATTTGGAGTGCTGCCTCTGATATTTCATCTTGATGCGGTATCGTATTGCCTATATATATATATATATATATGTATATATATATATATATATATATATATACTGTATACACACAACTACAGTATAGGTGAAAAGGAATTTTACATACAAATGTTGCCAACTTCAACTTTCCTAGATGTGAGAACATAACAATTTTCAATATACCTGTAGCACAGAACATCTCAGAATTCCCATAGGATACAATTGTCGTTTTAGTAGAGAATATCACAACATATCCCACTAAAATGGAATAATGAAAAGAAAGCAAAGACCTCTTCTTTTAAGGTCTGTTCACCTCTTCTTAAAATTGCTGACAGAAATGATGTTTCAGACTTTTGGCTTGCTTGTTTAGCTGCTGGGGTGACACTGGAGGTCTGCTTCCAAAAAAGTTTCCCATAGCTGTGAACTACAGTATCTGATGTGCAAGCATGAGAAATTCCACATCAATACATTTTATACTTACATTGTGCACAGGGGCGGCCTGACAAAAGAGAGCCTGCTGATCTCTTTATGATATATATGTAGATTGCAGCACAATGTCCAATTTCTTTTAATTCTCCTAAATCTGGCTCAAATTTTATTTTTTTCACTAGTCTGGCAGCTAGAAGTCTCTGATATTAGCAGTGGTTAAAATTGTTATGAAAGGGTCAGCTACAGTGCATACTAAAAAAATCTAAATATTAGTGAAAAGTAAAAATTATGCTGCAACAGGGAATTTATCCCTGTTCAGAATATGCCACTAATCCAGCAGAGTGTTGGTTTATTGGATCCAGCAGTTAACCAACTTCACCTGGCTGATTAGAGGTTTGTTAGAAAAAGCCTGTTCCCAGAAACAGGAGAGAGATTTTTCTCAGTACACAAGGATGCTGACAAGAGGAAAGAGGTCTTGAGCAGAAAGGCTCTGCTGAGATCAAGACACCCAAAGACCTATATTCCTGGACACAGGGGACCCAGGAATCTACCAGAAACTGACATGAAGGGCCACCTGCTTTAATGTATCTCTTGAGACTATGGGGAATAGGGTGGTAATGGGATTATCCCTCCAGCCCTGGAGAAAGGGACTGGGGAAGTAAGTTAGCCCTTAAACAGGGATAGGCGTTTGTTGTTTTCATATGTTTTGCTGTGTTAAAAGGGACAGGCACAAAAAAAGCCTTATTTTAATTTCACCTTTAAAACGATCTCCATTGCATACCTCTGCACACATCTCTTACATATGGTGTCAGAAGTTGGGATGAGAGATGTCCCTTGAAGTTCAAAGGGGCTGCCTGTGAAAATTGTTGTGCTTTTGCCTGAAGTCTGAGCAACAAAACCAAAGAAACAGATCCAGGCAGCAAAACTGCACTGCCTGTGAAAGATGTTGTGCTTATTTTCCTGCATATAGTTCCTGCAAACAGCCTGAGCAACAAAGCAAAGAATCGCATGCAGCAGGGAACAGAATTAAAGGGATACACATCCAGGCAGGAAATCTTCACTGCACTGAAGAAAGCCACAAAACCACAGATGGACTCTTTTCCCCAATCCCAAGAGGAGAGAGACTGCTGAAGCAGGTAAATCTTACTTGCCTATCACAATAATGTGTAATATGGTTGTTGATAAAGGGGCTTTGCCTTCCAGCCGTAGTCAGGGTTCAAGAAGTGAGTTAGCGCTCCCGAGGAGCTAGGCTTTGTTTATTGATTTCTTTTTTTTAAAAAATTGCGCTGAAGCAGTGAATACAGACAGTTACCCACGAGCGGTACTGATTCTGGAAGTAAAGGCTGCCACACCGCATAGGACTAACAGCTGTGAATGGAGTATATGCAAAAAAGTGTGAATATTGATGCAAGACTGTGCTGAAGCAGGGAAACTTTTACAGATGGTGACCGACGCAAGGTACTGATTCTGGGAATTTAAAATGGACGCCCAGCTGAAGTCAAATACAGACTCTGCAAAAATGGGGAAGAAAATGTATTCCTCATGTAAAGAACCCCACCAACACGGAGCAGTGTCCCTTCAGGCCTTATTCAAACGATGAGAGTGAATGCATGCACAGTAATGCTAATATTGTAAAACTTACCCAAGGGAAGGAAAAGTCTACAGAGATGCCTGTGAGAGCTGCGACCTCTACAAGCAAAATAGGCTCACCTGTAGGACTACCACAATTTGGGGTTCTAGCAAATACAGTGATAACAGTTGCAAAAGCACCTCCTGAGGTCAGGAAGAAAAATACACCTGATAGCCCCAAAATGGAGGACAAGATGCGGCATTCCTGTAATGAACCCCACCCCATGGAAGAGTGGCCCTTCCAGTCCAATAAGGAGGAAGACATCTCTTACGGGAAACCCGAACCGATTCACACCCACAAAACACCCCAAGAATGGTGGGGGTGCCTGAACTCGGTACGAACTGAAAAGACCGCTCTCTATGATTTCGAATGTGATCGGCAAGAGGAAGAGCGGGAACAGCAGATCGCTGAATATTTACACCACCTAACGCAACTGCAAGGAAAACATGGCGGATACAGTGAAGCTGCTGAAGTTTCAAATAAAGACGGAGACCCCAGTATCCCTGATGGGACGGAGTCGTCAAAAACAAAAAGGCGGAAAAAGAAGAAGAAAAAAGGGTCTTCACTTACCATGGAAGGGACAGACACATCTGCAGACAGTGTCTATGTGCAGGCTCCTCTGCTTTTCTCTGTCAGTCCAAATGTGAGCTAAGGAATCTCTGTCCTGTGTCTCACAGGAGGCTTTTTACAGAGCTCTCATTAGTCCAGGTGGAGCCGAGTTAATTGAGTGGCTGCAATCAACTCTCTGCTGGATTCTCAGAGCTCTGAGGCTGCTTTATTTAAATAGGGATAAGTCCCTGTTACATACCTCCTCTGTTTGTGGGAAGCTCGGGCTTGCCACGTCTAAAGCCCATCCTTCCACTTTCACTCGAGATATCTCTGCGGCTCGAACAACAGTGGATGGAGGAAGAGAACCCATAGTCCAGCTGGGATTGGAGCCTTTTCACCAGTTCAGTAATTTCTCCTCAAGAAGCTGCTTGTGCTCCGCACTCTTGTGTCGCTTGAGGAGGACCTTTCCCAAGCACAGTCTTTCTTCTGACCACTTGGTTACATATTTTCCCCTGCATCGGGTGATCCTTTCTTCCCTAAGTTTAGGGTGACCACCTGCATCAGGTTCTGTAGCCATATTCACGGGTGGTTCAAGCTGGGCGGAGTTTTTATCCATACCGATTGGCACCTGTGATATCTCAGTTTGGTACTTACCTAGTGTTGTACCTGTAAAGGTGTGAACACTGAAACAGTTCTGCCTCAATCTAGCCAAAGATTGTACCTTTCTAGTAGCTATTTTCATTGTGAGGAATATAGCTTGGGCCATGGGGCCACAGTAGCATGACTGTATTGGTTTTACGCTTCTCAGTTGTAATTCGGTTCTTCTTTCCTGACTTGTGTGGAATAGTGGTGTACCGAGTACCCGGAATTACCCGGTACCCAGCGTTACCCGGCACATTTCCAGCTACTACTGAATTACTCTGCTGCTTTTCTCCCTTTATAAGAAGTTTAGCTCATCAGCGAGAGAATCCTGTTTCTGGAGCTTGCTCTTAGTGTGCATCAACGCATTCTTCATTATATTTTAGAGCTCCGCGGATGTCTTCACTCAGGCCGCAGCTGCTTGCCTCAGTTTCTGGATCTTCTTGTGCTTCCTCTTGTACCGAGTCACCTGGCCTCTAAGATTGGCCTCCAGCGATGCTCTGGTGATGGTCAGGGTATCCTTCAGTTTCTCATGCTGCTTTGCGGGGACACACTGGGTAATCAGATGTTCCTGCAGCACTTGTACTTCTTTAGCAGTCTGCAGATTTTCTTCCTGCAGAGATCATTGCTTCTCTTTGGCAATCTGTAGGTGCACACGCAGACCTTGCAGTTGTTTCTGCAGTACTGCACCGACACATTTTATTCGAGCAAATACCCAGTATGTACCTGGCAGATACCTGGAATGCGCCGCTCCTCACCTCTGACAAGCCCCGTTGCGTTTGCCTTCCCAGCCTGGGTTCATGCCTGGCTGACGGGCGGCTGATCTGTTAAATGATAATGATTAGGATTTAATAGGCTGCAATGCTTCGCGTGTCTACCAGATGGCATAAATTCATGAATTGTAATGCAGTATATATATATATATATACTGTGCAGTATTGCAGCCAGCGGGAATAAAATGCTTCAATCCCTGCCTGGAAAATACCTCAATGCACTCGGGCAGAAAACAGTCACAAACCTCAATACACCCGGGTATATCTGAATTCGTGGGACTAGCCGAGCTCGAATAAAGTGTGTCGCCAGTGTAGGTGCTCTGCTTGTGTGCGTTGCTCCAATGCTTCTAGCTTTGCATATTCAAATAGTTTCATAATTTTTTCTAGCTCATGAAGATTTTCATTCTCTTCATTGACGTGGTCAGTCAAATCAGAATGTTCTGCTTTAAGCCTTGTATTTTCTCTTTTTACAGTCTCTGTAATATTCAGGGCCTCCTTGTATTCCTCCTTCCATTTACACACTACTGAGTTTAGACTCGTGGTCTCCTGGTCTTCTATCTCTTGGTTGAGGGTGTGAAGCTCCTTCTGAGAGACTTTAAGATCCATTCTAAGACTGTAGACAGCTTTTTTGAGAGATTTCCAGCTCCACAGTGAGACTGTGAAGTTCCTTATTAGAGACTTCCAGTTCTGTGCGGCACCTGCTGATCTCTCGGTGTGAGGCATCCAGTGCTACGTGGAGAGTATGAACCTCATTCTGCGATATGTCCACCTCTGTCAGGACACTGTTGACCTCCTGATGTGAGGCATTCAGTTCTATACGGAGAGTGTGAACCTCATTCTGAGAGACTTCACCTCTCTATGGCAATTGCGGACCTCTTGCTGAAAGACTCTCTTTCAGTGCCTCCTCATACTTCTTTTTCAGATTAACAATCATTCGGTCAGACTCGCTCTGCTTTTCATCCATTGCGGTAATAGTAGTGTTCGCATTATCTAGATCCATCCTTAGAGCCTCCAATTTTGTCTTGGCCACTGAGACATCTGTAGTTCAGCATTATTTTCTCTCTCAATTTTCAATTCTTCACGGAGCAGATCACAGTTATGCCTGGCAGCTTGCAGTGCATCTTCAGGGCTGGTCAAGGGATTGTCACTCATTGGTTCCGGCTCTGCTTCCTTGATATGGTTGGTTTAGGGTTCCTCACTGTTGGCACCGGACAGACACTTCTTTAGGTTACACGACTTCTGCCTTGGGCCCTCTGGATATTCTGTCATCCGCGTGCCAAATCCTCCATTTCCTCTGGGCTGCAGGACATCTCGGACTCATTTTTTCTCAGAGAGATCTGCGGGCGTGTCTGTTCCTTTCATGGTAAGTGAAGCACCGCTTTTATTTTTCCTTTTTGTTTTTGACGACTCCGTCCCATCAGAGATACTGGGGTCTCTGTCTTATTTGAAACTTCAGCAGCTTCACTGTATTCGCCAGGCTTTTTTTGCAGGTGAATTAGTTGGCAGGAATATTCAGGTCATAGAGACTTGTTTGTTCGGTGCGTACCGAGTTTAGACACCTCCACAATTCTTGTGGTTTTTGTGGGTGTGACTTGGTTTGGGTTCCCCTTAAAAGATATCTTCATCCTTATCCGTATCCTCATAGGAACAGAAGGGCCACTCTTCCATGGCGTAGGCTTCATTACTGGAATGCCACATCTTGTCCTCCATTTTGGAGCTATCAGGTGTATTTTTCTTCCTGACCTTGGGAGGCACTATTGCAGCTTTTTTCACTGTATTCACTAGAACCCCAGTTGGTAGTGCTACAGGTGGGCAGACTTTGCTTGCAGAGTTCATAGCTCTCACATGCGTCGCTGTAGTCTTTTTATTTTTCTTATTTACTTTGGTTCTGAAACATCAGCAGTCCTGTGCACACATTCTTTCTCATCAGTGATACTGGATGTGCCCTTGCCAAGTAAAATTTCTGTATCTTCCTTGTTACCACAGCGTATTGCTTGCTGTTTCAGTTCCTTGGCACATTGAAAAAAATATTCCTCTGGCTGCAACCCTTTTTCTGGGGCCACGTTGGGATCATCCTCATCATCTGAAAAAGGCCTAAAGGGACACTGCTCTGTGTGGCTGGGTTCTTTACACCAGGAACACATTTTCTTTCACATTCTTGCAGAGTCTGTATTTGACTTCAGCTGGGCGGCCATTTTAAAATCCCATGGGTTTTTTTTCCACACAAGTGGTGTGGTAGACTCTGGTCACACCATCAGTACCGTGTGTGGGTCACCATCTGTTGCAGTCCTCCCCGTCAAGCTATGGCTTTGTGGCTTTCTCCAGTGCAGTGTAGTTTTCCTGCCTGGATATTTAGTCCTTTAATTCTGGTCACTTCTGCACATGATTCCTTGTTTTGTTGCTCAGGCTATTTGCAGGAACTGTATGCAGGAAATATATATATAAATATATAATATATATATATATTATGCAAATGAATATACAGGAATATTTACAGTTGCTATATATATATATATATATATATATATATATATATTTATATAGTATTGTATTTGATTTTATTGTAATGTGCAGTATTGTATATTTGAAAGGGGAAAAGCGCTAATAGCCATATTTGGTTTATAGGACTTTTTCCCATTCCTGTGTGATCGTGGTGTGGGAGGGGATTGTTGGGGGTAGAGGGGGTGAGAGAAGGGGTTAGTTGCTCCAGTGTGGGCTGTTAGACCTCCCAGGTGGGTAGCAGGAGGGGTTAATGCCTTTATTACATTAGCAGTAGTAACCGCTAAGTGAATGAAGAGGTTAACAATTTCGGATACCTACCCGGGAGGACTAACCAATCTCCCAGGGGCAACTACAATCTTCATCCACTCCCACTACCGCCAACAAACCGGTTCTTGTTTTTTAACCTATTAATTAATTTAGCAGTTAGCGACTAAGGTTATGAAGCTATGCTGTTATTTTATTTTTATTACTTAGGATTGAAGCACGGGGTCTCCAGAGCTGATATTAATGCAGGTCAGCTCCGGTGATCCCGACTTCCATCCTATGTAATAAAAATAAATTATACTCCGTCTAATGCAAATCACTAAATCTATCTCGCCAGCCTTTAGGTAGCACAAAAAAAAAATAGGTTTTTAAACCATGATTTGCATCTCTGAGCTACCTGAATAGCAGTTACTGCGGGTTTCAGTATATTTTGACCAACCGCACGGCTTGTGATAACGCTTATAAAATAGCTGTGTACAAGTGATTTTAACATGTTATCACAGCTTTCTGAATAGCTCTACATGCAAAATCGCTTGATAAGTGCACTTTACAAGCGCTAAGTCACTTATCAAAGCTACCTGGATAGGCTCCTAAAACAGGCTGTAAGAGGGAAAGAGTAGATGTGTTTTGTGAGCATAATTTTTTTAAAGTTTCTTGTGTTAACAACAGTATAAATTATAGTCCCGCTCAATTATAGAATGAACACATTTAATATATTACAAACACTGTACATTATGAAAGCAGACAGACATGTTTACTAAATGATTCCATGTGAAAAACAGAAAACAGACATCTGAATTTGTTTAAATAACAATTATATTGATTTTAAATGTATATCTTTCTTCATAGAGTTATTTGAATCAAAAGAACAGCACATAATGAAAATAAATAAACTGACGATTAAAAAAGAATAATTAACTTACAATTAAAACGTGTTCTTTTCTGGAACTTGGAGATTTAAAAATACAATTGATTATGGCCTGAAAACAAAAACCCATAAATTGCTGCAGTTATTCATATTCGTATCAATTGTATTGCTAATAAGGAAGGATTTTGTTATTTTTTTTTACCCGCAATGCCTTTGTGCATAATTTCAAATAAAACATATTCACATTATTAACTTTCATAAGTTTATTAGTCTCAGTGCTAATGAAATCATTCATCCTTTGCAAATGCACATGGCTCCCTAATGAAACTTCAATAGATGGATCAGCAGTTAACTGAGTACATCCAACTGTTTATGCCAAATTCTGGATGTCGCTATAGAAAATGAAAGACATGAGCATCACTTTGAACCAATTATTGTAAAACAAAACAACAGAAATTAAAATCTATTTGATATTATGTTGTCTTTCTTTTAATGCATCTTTGTTTATTTTAAGGCTACATAATTTTAATTGGTCTATCTAAAGTTGTGTTGAATGGTTGAGAATGTAATGTATTACACTTTAAGATTTTCTACGTTTTTTGACTCTTTGGGGGTCATGCACTAAGCTCCGATAAGTCGTTTTTAGAATGCAAAGTGCTCTTAGAACGTGATGTTGCGCTGAATGCGATTCACAGAGACACGCAAACAGGCACTTTGCGTTCTAAAACTGACTTTTTTCAGGAAATTTTTCTAAGTCCAACTTTGCTCGTTCATTACCCTGTTTGCGTTTAATTCTGCCCTTCTGCGAGATACACTAAGCTACGCAACCTTAGCGTATGGGAAAGTTGCATTCAAGAAAACACGTCAGCTCAAGGCAGCCACTAAAAAAGCTGGACTTAGAAAAATGTCTTTGTTTACATTTTTGCATGCGCAAAACCCATACAACAGGCCAGAGGGTGTCCCTGGCTGACCCCGCGGTGGTCCTGCGGGTGTTCGGGGTTTCCGCGAGTGTCCCCGGCTGACCCCGTGAGTGTCCCCGGCTGATCCCGTGGGGGTCCCGCGGGTGTTCGAGGGTCCCATGGGTGTTCGGGGTTCCCCGCTGGCATGCGGTAGCAATCGTGTGCCAATCCCAAACACAACTATCCTTACAAATTAATACAACCCCATAACACATACAGTACAGTATTGTTCAAAAATAATATTCTCCACATATGGATAATACTGCATTTCACCTTTTAACATACATTAAGATGGAGAATGAAAGTACATTTATTTAGCACTCAGAGGGGTCCAGGGGTGGTCCTCGAAGCTGTCTGGGGGTCCACGGATGTTGGCGTGAATATATCTGTATCCCCCGGAGCTGATAATCAATAATTGAAATTAAAGGAGAACACATGATTGATTTAAAATTAATATCAATTGAATTACATGTATCTTCCAAACTTTATAGTGTACCAGCAAACGTTAGCAGGGGGTTAATTTAAAGGGCAATATTCCCGTCCTCACCAAACAACCATCTTGTCAATAATCCAACCTTCTGACACACCTTTATACAAACAAACCATTACTTCTTGTGATGTAACACGTTCATGACTCGACATGTTACATACAAATGTAATGATTGAGTTATTATTTTCTGGCAATTACTCATATTGGGTCTCAGCATTGGTTTTACTATGGATTCTTGAATGATGTAGAATTGATGATTACATCACATTTAATTATGTGTGTAACACATCTGAATTAAAGTACAATGAATTTTTGAATGACTACAATTCATATGTTCACAATACCATCCAACACACGTGTCATCATTTACAATCATGTGACTTATTAGTCTGCCTATTTAAACAATATAAGGAGCCACTTACCTTCCAGGGTGAAATGGATGCGGCACCATATTACGCTTTTGTGTTGTTTTGTGCGAGGAGGAGGAGGGAGATTATGTTACAGAGGAGAGACAGAGGAGAGACAGAGGAGAGACAGAGGAGAGACAGAGGAGAGACAGAGGAGAGACAGAGGAGAGACAGAGGAGAGACAGAGGAGAAACAGAGGAAAGACAGAGGAGAGACACATAGCCCCCTGCAATTTTAGGCAAAGAAGCTCCCTAGAGGGCTTGACTGAGGACGAGATTATCAGCTGGCACCGATTGAGCTCAGCGGCTATCTTGGAACTCTATGAAGTGTTAAGAGAAGATTTAGAACCAACAACAGACAGGAGTCATGCAGTGCCTGGCCTTCTTAAAATGCTGAGCTCATTACATTTTTTTGCTTTGGGGTCATTTCAGACAACTGTGGGCATAGTAGGTGGGGTCTCGCAGTCGGCATTCTCGCGGACCTTTAGCCAGTTTCTATGTGCACTGACTCGACGCGCTAGTGATTATATACATTTTCCTAGCGAGCAAACAGAGTGGCAGGCACTGAAGATTTTATAATGTAGCTGGGCTACCCAATGTGATGGGTGATATAGATTGCACACAAGTTGCGCCTACCCCACTATGTGAAGAGGAGAGGGATTTCCGGAACAGGAAACATTACCACTCGCTCAATGTGCAGGTCGTATGTGACGCATACATGAAAATTCTGAGTGTGGTAGCCCACTTCCCAGGTGCCTGCCATGATTCCCATATTCTGAAGAACTCATTAGTCTTCCGTAAATTTGAAGCGGGGGAATTCAAGGACGGTTGGATATTGGGTCAGTCAATGTTACAGAAACTGCACCTACAAGTACATTTAATGTAGAATTTAAAGTTTCATAATGTGTTGCAAATATTGTAAGTAACCACAAATACTTTGTGAAGTTGTATATCTAATCCATGTCATGCAGCGTCATCTTAGATAAGGAGGGCATGTGTTGTATATTATTCACTCTCATGTACTAGGAAATGGCAATAGACAATGTTTTGAATATTGTTACATATATTAACCTTTATGTGATTTGACTGTCTTATAGGCGACTCAGGATATGGAAGCCAGCATTGGCTTCTGACCCCACTGGGTAATACTCAAACCCCTGCAGAGGAACGATATAATGCCGCACACATATCCACACGCTCGGTGGTCGAGAGGACATTTGGAGTGTTGAAAAGTCGTTTTAGGTGTCTTGATAGATCTGATGGTGCGCTCCAGTTTTCGCCAGCGAAGGTTGGCGACATAGTGATTTGTTGTTGCATTCTGTACAACATTGCCCTACGTCACAATCTTCAAGGCAACATTCGGGAGGATTTAGAGGAGGATTCTCTCGTGCCTCCTGCAGGGGTTAGGGACCATACAGCCAGTGGGGTGGAGACTCGCCGGATGTTAATAGAGAATATTTTCACGTGTAAGATTTTCTAAGACATATAATCGAATCTGTAATCATCTCGTGATGTGTGTTACATTGCATTGTGTGTATCTAATCTAAGGATCCTGCTCTCTCCAAAGAACTGCACATTTTGTAGTGAATGATCAGAACTTCATCTGCCAACGGTATGTCAATGTTTCACACATTTCTTCTTGTATTAATCATGTTTCAACCCACCTATACAATGTGTGCATCCTTAAATGCAGAATGTTGGGTATTAAGTGAAGAGATAGTGCTGTATTGATTACTATGCATAGTGTTATCTTACGACTTAACTACTGGAAATGATTATATCTCATTTTTATATAATACTTTCAATATCATTATCAACTTTGAAACAATTAATTGTGTTCTTAAATATTTAGACAATTGTTATGGTTCACATTCCTTACGTAATATTATTATTACATACAGGACACCTACTATATTGACAGATTTACTATAAATCATTCTTCCTGTTATTACACAGGTTATTAAGAATTTATATTAGCGTTAGGGACCCCTGCATTGTGGTCTGCCGTGCAGTTGGCTCAGGGGCTTACAACAATTTTGGCCAAAAATGTTAAACTTAAAGACCATTTTATTAATAGATATCTATACATATATATTTAGGCACTGTACCATGTATAAATTTCACTGGATGTGCACTGAGCTCTGTCTGTGTTTCATGTTCTGTCTCTGGTTTTAAATATATATTGCCATGCTCAGTAGCACTCCTCTGTGACACTTATATATGTTGTGGTTATTTTGGGGGTTCAATATGAGCTTGTAGGTGTCCTGTATGTTTTACAATTCTTGTTCAGCTGGTCTTAGCTGATTGGAGGGTGGCTCCTCGTACCTAGTTGAAGCTCACCCCCTCCCACATTTAAATGGTTAAAAGCTCACTCCATTGCATCTCCCACTTTCAGAGGAACTTGCTTGCTTGCAGTTTGATTGTGACAAATCTAATACAGAGTGCTTTTCCTGGTAATGTACAGGTTAATAAGAGCTTCAATCAGACCTAGAACTATGCAACTAATTTTGACAGATTTATTATAAATCATTCTTCTTGGTCATGCACAAGTTATTAAGAATTTATATTAGTGTTGGGTACCCTTGAGATGTGGTCTGCCATGTAGTGGCTCAAAGGCTTACAACACTTTGGCCAAAATGTTAAACTAAAAGACCATTTTATTTAATAGATATCTATACATATATATTTAGGCACTGTACCGTGTATAAGTTTCACTGGATGTGCACTGAGCTCTGTCTGTGTTTAATGTTCTGTCTCTGGTTTTAAATTAATATTATTATTGCCACTTATGTAACTATTACTACATACATAATTGGACTGTCTGCAGGAGTATGAGCAGATGACATGTTGATATCTTCTATCAGTAACCTTGCATGTATCCCTATCATAAGTAATATTTTTAAGTTTAAACCACACATTTCTATATGAATCTTTCATGTAAATGCTTCGTACAATTAGTCATGTAGAACTTTGACCAATACATTAGTTTCACGATAACTACATGTGTGTTTCTTCAGACAACATAGGAAAACATTAATTGTATTATTTGAATGATGTCAGTGTCATCAGCATAATAGAGAGGAGTGCTGCACACCTTAAAAAGAGAAAAATGATACAATTACCGGTGCTCCAATGTTAGAACGAAAGCCTGCAGTCAGTCCTGAGTACATAGAGGAAGGAACAGAGGGCACAGCGGATTTTGCAAATTCAAACTCATTTATTGAGCCAACACTAGTGTTGGCTCAATAAATGAGTTTGAATTTGCAAAATCCGCTGTGCCCTCTGTTCCTTCCTCAGTGTCATCAGCATGACATTGGTAAAAATGGAGCACTAAGACAAGACGTAATTTCAACGTTTATTGTAATGTTTACACACATTTCAACTTAGTCGAAAATATCCTAACATCTAAATTCATTCTGCTAAGCAAATTATATAATCTAAGATTAGCTAGGATATGTAAAAGTTTGCAAAATGTTCCCTTTCAGGTGTATCATAGCATGAGTGCCCATGTGATGTCTTTGGCATGTGGCATGTGGCCAGGATGGAAAAGCTCTCAGTTGGTCGGTCTTTGGATACATGCATTCACATTATCTTCTGTCTGGAACGGAGATGTCAACATCTGTTAAAGAAGTAGATATATAATATTAATTACAGAAAGTTATCGGTTAATAAAAACTTAATGATGCATCGAAACACACGGTTTTTATACTGTAACTATGTACTACACGTGAAGCATGCCGTTATAAAATATTACGCTACATCTTCTAAATAACTGCTTACTACATCAAAGCAATGTATTTATGTTAAAACACATTATTAACCATATTGATATATATATATATATATATATATATATTCATAATCAACCACAGAAAATTAGACAAATGCTTGTACAGGCAGTCCTCGTTTTACAACGAATGGCTTATCCAACGCTCTTACGACGCTTTGCAAAGTTCTTTATGTGTATATTATATATATATATATATATATATATATATATATATATATATATCATAATATAATATAATAATATATTATACTATCTAATAGATATTATTACATTACATATTATATATATATATATACATACATACATACATATATAATTTATGTGGGCTGCATATCTTATTGGCCGAGTTAAATTTTTGGAGTATTTTACCAATAAAAATGCCTTCAGGAACAGAACCTTTCATTTAAACAGTGTTCCTATGAGAAAACATGTTTCGCTTTAAGACGTTTCGCTATGCAATGCCATTTTGCGTAACGCATTGTGTCGGATAACCGAGGACTGCCTGTACTACTGAAGGTTTCGTTTGTTCACATGCTATCACTACAAACATATTAGATACAGAATGCTAAACAACATTAACTAGTCAGCATAATGTGACCGAATTTCATTTAAACTGCTGCTTTCCCTGCCATTTCTATAAGTGACTAACCCAGATTCACCAGGCACATAACATTATTATGTAGCCATATGCAAAGTATACAAATTAGGAAGATATGTACTGCATTTCTGCACATATAACATTTTTTTTAATGATGAAAATTGATTATTTTCACCGAGGGGCGTACACGTAGTCGACTGACATTTAAGGGCTGCGCACGAATATCTCTGATTTCACCAGCCATTGCACAGCACGTTTAAAAATATTGTCACATATATCGTTAACTGGATCTTACCTTCTTTCAGAACTGTGTTCCGGCATATTGTGATGTTCACGGCGCGATCTCTGTTATATTATCAGAAGAAGGCGAAAAGGTAAAAGAGACACGTTAATTTAGACACAGAATTTTTATTTTTCCGTATGGTACGCGCATGCGTCATGAATCGAACGCATATGCCTGTCATTCGGGAAGAAAAGATTCACACAGTGAATAAACTATTTACGCTATAGTTACCTGCATTATATTGCATTCATATTTGGTGCAGGCATGGTAGGGGTGTTTGAGAGGTAGCCGCTGTAGTCAATCAATTCGTTGTTCGGTGGGTTCAGCTGGGTAGGGTTGTAGCTTACTCCATAACAATTTGAATTTTGTACAATGTACTGAGGCGGATACAGATAGTAACTTTGTGCCATTTCATCTGTTCGAGCAAAGTCGGTATTATGCATGTTATCTTAATCACTTGCTCCGTTATGGTTCTAGTATTGGTTGGCCAACTCCGGTTTAAATTCATAGAAATTCTGCTGAACATTTAAGGCACCACTGCGGGCACCTATATCATGGTAGTTGTGTCCGACAATTGTCTGTCTTTTGACTTTCCATTCGCAGACATACGCATACCGGATTCATAAACTGACCAACAGCCACCCCTGTTTCCGAGAGACGGTGGGTTTCGAATAAAGAAGCATTGGTTGATAAAGTGCGGCGGATCAAATTTTTCCATACCTTAGGTTTTGGATGATTTTGATAATAAGGGTAGTTATCAGTAATATATTGATAGATCTGTGAGACAGTAGCTTTTTCTGGATTCCATTTTCAATGGCGCTATATATAAGATTGGCGTAAGAAAACTGAGGCTTTTCCTTAGAACACATCTCAAACGGCATGTTTTTTCAGGAAATGGAGTACAGTAGCCAAAACGATCCCTTAATTTCATCTTCTTACAAAGTATCCAAACTTTCATTATGTGCACAACACTGTACAAGGTCATTATACAAAGGAAGATGTGTCCGTGTATTATTCTCCCACATACAGCTGGTCTGTATTTTAGCAAATTTGTGCTTGCGTATTCAACATGATTCAGTAGCAAAACTCAGAAACACACACATTGGATAGAATATTGTTTGGAAAGACCATGTGAAAATTATCAACTATTATAATGATTATTTTGCGCAGTTAATACGAATTAACTATATATATCATGTAAGCAGATAGATTATTCACACATGAAAAATCCTATGCTGTTTATTTCACATGTATGCACCTGAAATATGTTCTCATACACACTTGATTATTGCACAATGTTCAGTATGTTTGGTGAACATTAATGAACGGAACTACTTGAATAAGAAGACTTAGACGAAGAATTATAAGACATTGACTACTTTTTTGGGATAATCTTTGGGATGAACGTGTGGGAGGCCTTGCTGTGGGATCACGTCCATGGTTAGTTGATCGTTGCCTTCTTCTTGACATTGGATGCTGGGCAGTGCCAGTGGTTGAGCCAGTGCCGGGGGTTGTGCCAATGCTTGAGCCAGTGTCAATGGTTGAGCCAGTGCCGGGGGTTGTGCCAGTGGTTGAGCCAGTGCTGGGGGTTATGGCAGTGGTTGAGCCAGTGCCGGGGGTTGTGACAGTGGTTGAGCCAGTGCCGGGGGTTGTGCCAGTGGTTGAGCCAGTGCCGGGGGTTGTGCCAGTGGTTGAGCCAGTGCCAATGGTTGGGCCAGTGCCAGCTGATGTTGCTGTGGCTGTGCCAGTGCCAGAATTTGGGACAGGGGAATAGCCTGTGCCATTGGATCCTGCGCCATTGGATCCTGCTGTACCATTGCCTGTGTCTCTGACTCTGTTTGGGTCTCTGGCTCTGTTTGGGTCTCTGGCTCTGTTTGGGTCTCTGGCTCTGTTTGGGTCTCTGGCTCTGTTTGGGTCTCTGGCTCGGATAGTAGCTCTAGATCGGATAGTAGGTGTACATCGGATTGGGCCTCTGGCTCGCTTTCTGGCTGGGATTGTGGCTGTGGCGGGGGCTGTGCCTGGAAATGTGCCACAATCTGGCCCATACATTTGGCAATGATAGAGAGGCTATTTGCCATGTTGTCTAGTGTCTCCTGTTGTTTAGTCATAAGGTGTGTCATGTTTTTCATTTCATCATATATTTTTTAATTGGTTTTAGCCTGTCTGTCTGCCCGATCTTCCTGGTTTTTGATAAACCTGGCCTCTAGGCTGGTTAAATTTGACAATGCTTCAGCACAAACCTGGTCTCCCTGGCCTGCTTGGATCTCACCATTGTCATCACTTTCTGGATTTTGTGTATCCTGTAACCCAATAAAATCAGGTCCGGAATCTTCAGCATCTGGGACATAAATATGTGGGGGATCGACTATCATCTCATCATCACTTCTGACACGTTGTTGTGGTGATGCAGATGCATCTGAATCCGTGTCCTCAGCAATCACTATATTAGAAGAACAAAATTTTAAAATCAACAAAATGACTAAGTAATTATGTGCTCCTCTTTATTTGCCTGTACATCCAATGTTAATGCACATATTATTATACTGTTTCTTTTATAAGTGCATCAGTTAAAGCTGCAGTTCAAGCTCCTGTTTATTTTAAAAAAAAATATGTTTTTTTTTAACTTCAATAGTTTGATGTGTGCAATCTCTTATTGCCTAAACAACTGCATAGCTGCCGGTCAATTCATTCTCCTTGTATTGATGGGTGAGGTTTGGCGACATCTTTAAATATGGGGAATGTAAATGGTTGCTAGAGGAACAAGCATGCTTGTTAAAATACAATACACGAAAATTGGTCTTTCAAAGTTGTTTTGTTTATAACAGAACATGCAAATTCTCACAACCCAGGGGGAGCATGTGGGAAGAAACAACAAAGAAAACACAAACTAAGTGCAGACAATATTATAATAATGAAGCGTGTATTTAGACTTGGCTCTTATGTGCAGCCTACTCACAGGATGTTAGTAGGGTAAAGGCAATGATAGGATGAGAGGAATCTGGAGAGTCCTCTGGACACAGACAGTATGCAACTCAGGTTCAGAAGTCAGGTGCAAAGGCACATGGAGAAATAAAGAGAAACCTCCATGGTGCAGGTCAATGGTACAAAAGATAACTTTATAGAAATGCTAAAATGCGCACTTACAATTTAAAAAGGTAAAATAAACATGTATCACTTAAAAGTGAATGAGGAGTGTTATGATGGTTGCTGCAGCTCACCGCACCACCGAAGCCTCGTGATTCCTGTGTTTGCGGTGGCGAAGGGGACCATAGCCTACCAATGTATGGGGATCACCTCCAGCACTCTCTCCAATGCGATACGTCACTTTCGGTGTACACGATGACCTCCGTCACGTCACTTCCGGTTCGGATCGAGATTGACAGCTTGCAGCACCAATCCTCACACTTCCTGGGCGGGTCCACTCAACGCGTTTCGCCAATAGGATAGCTTAAACCATCTATAAGTTCAGATAATAACATCAGTATGTTTCTTAAGTTGGTAACGAAAGATTTACAAACCATGTCCACAAGGGGGGGCAAGAAAACTTAACCAAAAATGAAAAAAGTGCCCTAAAAGAGCTAACAGAATTAAAGGGGATTGTAATCAAACCCTCTGACAAAGGGGGGAACATTGTTATTTTGGAAGAAGATAAATATGTCTCAGAGAATGTTAGGCTACTAAGTGACAAAAACTGTTATGAAGTACTACCACATGACCCAAGAATCACATACTTTAAAGACCTTAAAAAAATCTTACAGGAAGGCCTAGATAGTAAAGTGATTTCACAACAAGAATTTAAATACATGTTGGTTGAAAAACCTAAAGTAGCCACATTCTATAGTATCCCAAAACTTCACAAAAACACCAAAATTCACCCAGGAAGACCAATTGTTTCCAGGATTGAGTCTCTTAGTGAACATGCCAGTACGTATCTGGATCAAGTTTTAAGACCATATGTGACCAGTCTCCCATCCCACACAATAGATACTACAGATATCTTAAGGAAAATAGATGGTATACAGATCTCTAAAAATACCTTTTTAGCATCATTAGATGTAGAGTCTCTGTATACTAGCATACAGCATCCGGTGGGGATTGGAGCTGTGTCACATTTTCTAAGAGCTAGAAGTTCAGAATGTACGAAACACAATGAATTTATACTTGAACTTCTCAATTTTATGTTGAAACATAATAACTTTCTATTCAAAGGCACTTTCTACCACCAACTACAAGGTACGGCGATGGGCACGATTTGTGCATCCACATATGCCAACATTACCTTGGTTGGTGGGAGGAAACGAAAGTTTTCACTCAGGAGATGCATACACACAGCACGTTGAACTGTGGTCTCGCTATATTGACGACGTGCTGTCTTTGTGGAATGGAACAGTTGTGGAATTTAATGATTTTGTGAAAACTATGAACCGTAATAATCATAATCTCTGCCTGACTAGTGAGATTAACCAGGAAAGAATAATCTTTCTTGACCTGGAAATTTTCAAGGATAGTCAAGGAGTATTACAATCAACAGTTCATACTAAAATCACTGCCACCAATAATCTACTACTGCTCACAAGCCATCATCCCAAACCTCAGATTAAGGGTATCCCTGTTGGACAATTTTTAAGAGCAAAAAGAAATTGCTCTACCCTTAGTGACTTTGAAAAACAATCCGAAATTTTGAGAAAAAAATTCTAAACTAGGGGTTACAGTAAAAGCTGCTTAAACAAAGCTTATAAACGAGCCAAACAATCAGATAGGAACACTTTACTGTATGGCAAAAAAGAAATAGACAATCAACCGAGTCCGATTAGAATAATCGGCACATACAGTAAGCAGTGGAGGGAGATTAAAAGAATAATCAATAAACACTGGCATATCCTTTTGGAGGATGAAACATACAGGCAAGTGCTTCCTGATACCCCCTCAATTACATATAGGAGATCCAAAAACCTGACTCTTTGGTACATAGCCACTATAAAACACCTACAGCAATAACGTGGCTAACTAATACCACAAAGGGCACTTTCAAATGTGGGGCGTGTAAAACCTGCAGCTTCATTAACCCCCAGAAAACTTTTCAAAATTTTACTGGTTCTAAAATATACACAATTAAAGAATTCTTTAATTGTAAAACATGTGGTGTTATATATTTAGCAACCTGCAAGTGCGGTTTGATGTATGTTGGGAAAACGTCACGCCAACTACGTTGCCGCATTTTGGAGCATGCCAGCACTATTAGAAACAGCGTTGACACACTGCTGGCACGACACATAAATCGGTTACACTAGGGGGACATAACATCAGTTCAATTCCAAGGCATTGAACATGTCTCTCTGGGGCTGAGGGGAGGAGATATAGGTAATGCCTTGCTTAAAAAAGAAGCAAGGTGGATCTTTATGCTAAGAACACAATCCCCGCATGGGTTAAATGAAGATTTCAATTACTTTGCATTTTTGTAGTTGTGCTAAGCGATGTGTATTCATTAGGATTATACATGACATTAACCTATGTTATGGAAAAGTCCCATCAAGGATCATATTTAGATTTGTCATAGTAACCTTCCTATATGCTCCTCTTAGCCTATAATAACATTGTTATCACTTACAGGCTATTACAAACATATAAGTCAAGAGGATGCTAGTGCATTGTGGTTAACTTGGCAGCAATAATAACAACACAAGTTATTGGTGTCTGTTTTATAAATTTATTTTTTACTTACCTTGTTTTTAGCATAGTTGGTACTCCCTGATAAGAGGCACCATGATAGCATTTAAATTCAGCAGACCGGGTTGCATTGTGTGTAAGGAAAGGGTTACTCCTACCCAATGACACCAATTTATTACCATGGCAACCTTAGGATTTAAATAGTAAGCCTCTACATGGCACCTCTCACCCCCGAAGAAGTTCCATTGCCCCAGGAACGAAACACATGTCGGGATGATGTCAGCGTGACGTCAGGTGTGCGACAGATGCATAGGTGTCTGATCGAGTCAGCCGCAACAAACAGATACAGTTAAACTAAGATGTGGGCCACAGATGTGGATCCCACTAGCTAGAAAGAGCAGCTTTGAGGTCTGTATATCCTGGTAGAAACACTGCTTACAAACGGGAGACAGCTGAGTCACATGTCGGCATCCAGGAGTGTCTGCTTAACGTACAGACACCACAGGTCAATAAGTAAGTAGATCCAGCCATGTATATCCCCAGGTGGATCAGCACACAGATCACTGGGATGTGTTTGATGCTGGGTTTTTGCTAAGATCTCATGTGCAGGTTAAAGTGTCACTCATCATTACACACAGACACATTATGATGATATTGCCACACTTTACAGTTTCAGCTATAGTTGCTAGATATTAGCATACATTGTCTCAATTTACAGGATTACCTCCTATCCAAGCTGCAACCCCACGGGGACCTAGCTTAGTTATTGTATATACTGTTTTGGTGTGCATGATTGGCTATACTAGGTTCATACCTGTGCCATTTGACTAACTGAGGAATCCATACTTAGGATTTCCCATAGCACACCTCCATAGGTTTGAACTATTTTCTATGTTTATGATATGTTAATAAATAATTTGTTATTTTGAATGAGTAGAGTAGAGTGCACCGTTTTTGGGATCTTTCCCTCTTCTTTGTATACATATGCTTGTTATCCCAGGTGCACCTCTCTTTAAAGGTATAATTCCTAGCTGACCAGGATTTTCCTCTCTCCCCCCGACCCCCCCTCTCTACAGTAATTGGTCTTGGTTTTACCTGTGTATATGTAACAATGTGTTAATATACATTTCAATAGTGATTTCATAATGTATGGTAATATAAAAAACATTTTAACAACATGTACATATATTTAAAGACACCTATTAGGCTATGTCATGCGCGTATTCGTGACAAATGAAATGTGCCCAATCAGATGCACATCTCATGTATAGCATACATGTTTACCAGCTCAATGTTACGTTACGCATGTCTTACATAAACATTTATGGCATCTTTTTAGCATTTCTTTTAACATTGGGAGGAAATTACTGTGAGGGAGCCGATCAGTACCATAGTCCCACTTTGTGGTGACTATGATAATGGGCCTGTAAAAGGGATAAGTGACCACGAAACGTGACGTTTCCCCTGCGTCTCACCGCACCCACTTCCTTCCCTGTTAGGGATTTCTTTATCATATCCCTCACTTTTTAGTAATGTCACTTTTTCCCCTTCCCTCACCCTCCTGTTAATTGTATAGGATGAGAGTTTTTGGGCACATTGACAATAATGTTCTTCACTTTTACTCATTCATGTATATCAGCATTTTAAGTATCATTGATTGTTTAGTATTCATTATGAGTGCGGGGAACACTTTTTATATTCGATATGTTCTTAGGAGAGATTAGAGGTCTCTTCATTGTTCCCCAGCACCCACAACTTACCTATGTCAAATATAGTTAATACATTAGATAGTGCGGCCTATACAACATACTTTCTATATTCTAATAGAATAATTGTTAAAACATTCTTACATGGTAATGATCCATAGAGTTGATCATAGGAATCCATGACACCTTCAACAAGAATGTCATTTTCGCGAGGGGTAAAGCGGGGGTTTCTTAAGCCCTCCGTCCACGCCTGGCTTGTTGATGGCCCCTCCTCACTTCCATCCTCCTCCGCATCACTGTTCGTATGGTGGACAGTGTCCCTCTCTTCCTGTCCAGTACTCCCGCTACCCTCACCCACCTGCACTCCCCCACCTGGAGTATCATCACGGGACGTACCTGCCCTGGCAGGACGGACCATATCTGTACGTCCCATTCCTCTCCCACACTCCCCCACTCCCACCAGCCAACGCACTTCCTCCACTCCCACGCTCCACCACTCCACCAGCCACCGCACCACCTCCACTCCCACACTCCGCCACTCCACCAGCCACCACACCTCCTCCACTCCCACGCTCCACCACTCCACCACCCACCACACCACTCACATGTCCACGTCCACTCCCACGTCCACTCATCCTCTCTATTTCAGTAAATCACAAAAACAAATATAAACCAAAATGACACACTAACAAAGTTCAATCACACTAACAATACAAAAATGTAGAGAAACAAAATATAATAACACAAGACAACTCACTCAATCGCCAACAAATCACCAACTCTCTCCTACTACTACTACTAACACCAACTCCACTCTATCTCTCCTCACAACAACACCAACATTGGCTGAACAAAATGGCCGCTTTATATAGGGTATCCATCCAAAATAGTGGCGCGAAAGTGTGATTACTATTGTTTTCATGTGATTGGCTAAATTCATCACTTCAGCATTTCAGCATTTAACCACTATACTACCATGTCCAACAAAGATATATATGACACACACACAGTAATTGACAACGATATTATATTGAATGAATTCACTCCTTCCATGGACTCTCCCACAGATACCCCAGGAAACTAAGGGGACATACAGGAACCTCAGGGGACCATAATTGCTTTAGCGTGGAGATGACCAAATGATAAAAAAAATGGTAACGTTTGCTTTTATAAAACTGTCAATGAGCATGGGGTCTTCGGAGCTCAACCGCATTGGTTTCAGCCTCGGGGACCCCCTACTTCAGAAGATACAGGCCCCGTAATGGGATGCCTGTATCCTCTGCAAAATGTAAATTTCCCAGTCACGTGACGCGGAAGCTTTAAAATTACAGTGGATACCGGCACCCCATAACAGGGCCTGTATCTCCTGAAGTAGGGGGCCCCCGAACCTGAAACCAATGCGGTTCAGGTCCGGAGACCCCCTGCTCATGTACACTATTATAAAAATGTATTTATTTCGTGTACGATCGCCTGTAACAGCCTTGCATGGAGATGCCAAATCTCCATGCAAATGTTACAGGCGGCTTATTTTTTCTATCAGCTAGCGTACGTGAAGTTTAAGAACGCTAGCAGGGGGAAAAAAGCAACACGTACGCTGTGGCTGTTTTGAGCATGTACGTTAGAAAATGGGCTCAAGGCCTTAGTGAATCGCGTCTCCGGCCTCACTTTTTAACAGACGTGCTTTTTTTTCATTCGGATGCAAAAGCATTGAGCTTAGTGCATAGCCCCCTTTGTCTTATAGTGCGTTCTGAAAGTTAGATGTGTCCAGATATTCAATTCTATTAATTTGGCAGCTTTTTATAACATTTCGCTCCTGCCATGGTAATTTGGCTGTTTGCAACCTATTACTTTTTAAATCATGCAGGCAATAAAATGGTACAGTACAACCAGAAGCTCTTCTCTTTCAGTAGCTGTTTTAAGCAACTAATTTGTATTAAGAAATTTGCTAGATAAGTTTGCTAGTCAAGTTGCTAATATACAGTAGCGACATCTTTTATTGAACTAAATGCCGGCGGCATGCCGGGATCTACCCCAGCTGCCGCCAGTAATAACCGCGCGCCGCCGCGTTTCCCCCACGCACCCCCCCTCCACTTCGCGCGCAATTTACTCCCCTTCCCGACCCCGAACCCAGCTCCTGCTCTGCCCCTCTGCTTCCCCGCACCCCCGCTTACCTTAATTTGATCTCCAGGGGTGTCGGGGAAGCCTGCGGAAGCCGGGGATGACGGGGAAGCCGGGCGCGCATGTGACTGTGACGTCACAGTGCGCCGCCACGCGCCGCGGCTACCCGCTTCCCAGACGCATGCAGCCGGCGGCTTTTACTCGAATAAAAGCTGCCGCTGCTGTATGGATACCCATTTGGGAGTAAAACAAACACAGTTTTCGAGTGCCCACAATGGAGTAATTGCGCCCAGGAACTTGAAAAACAATTTGCTGTTTAGTCAGAGGGTGATTTTAAATAACAATACAGAACATTTGTTGAGAAAATGTTATGGATCTCCCTCAAATATGATAAAAGTTGGAAATGCATAGTACTGTAATAGATTTTTAGCAGGAATTGTATTTTCTGAAAAAAATGGATATATAGTATGACGATTGTGACTAATGTACAAAGAATATATTTTTTTGCTGGTTAGCACTACATGCACATATTACATGTAACTCAATTCCTTAAATGCAATCTTAAACACTAATAATCAAGATAATTTAAAAAAAAATAGAAACAATTAACAGAGTCCTTGTTATTTGCTTTGCAATAGGTTTATTTAATACTGGTTCCTTCCAAAACATCCCATAAAGTAAAAAAAAAAAAAAGGGTTTAGAAAACATCTTGAAGTTCTTCAGACATGCTGTTATGTACTGAAAAAATTGCAAGGTTGCAGGGCCAACTGACCCCTCCCTGAGCCTGAGGAGGGAGGAGTGACTGCATTCTACTGCTAATTAACTTCCAGAGATCAGTGTGGAGTGGGGCCTGCTTAATAAATCTAATTTATACAGTGGCAGGTATTTTTTTTTCACAAATGTTTGCGAACCCTGCAAAATTGGCCCTTGTACAACATTGCCAGCCACATATATACCATCCATGTGGGTACAGTGCTTGGCTTGTTCTATATGTTTTTCTTATTGTTTAATGTATGTATGTATGTATGTATGTATGTATGTCTTTACTTAACCTATGACACAAAAATGAAGGTATGGGCTCAATGAAATACTCATTTTATTTTTATTTAATAAAACGTAAACAAAACTAGATTTGAATCAAATTGTGGATTTTGTCATCAAAATATCCTAGTATTCTCAAACTTCAGTTAAAAATAGTAATGTCCAGCCAATTTAATTGTCACACTAGTGTGTGGTTTTATACTATCAATAAGCTTAGTTTCCACTGGCAGTCGAGTTACTCAAGCAATGTCTTGAAGTCAAACAAAAATTAAAATACTAAATACAACTTCAGCTCTCACATTATTGTGACTTGAAAAGAAATATGTTTAATATAATATCAAAAACTGCAAAACACTTCCATGTAACAATGACAACCTCATTCGCAAAAAAACTGTCTGAAAGTTGAAAAATAAAAAAACACACACAACTCATTCTCAAGAAGGCCGTGATGTATGAACAGTTACACTGACATTGTGGATACCGTGCAGAACCAATTAAAAACCTTTAATGCAGTGAATAATTATCACTGCAACCTAGATTTCAAAGTAATTCTACAGGTTGTTATTGTACAGTGTTGTTCATCACCATGGTTACCAATATATTTTCATTTTAATTACTTAATTTCTCTGAAACAGTTGCAGCAAATTGTCTGAAAATGTAGTAAAAGTTGCAAAATATTGTTTTGCATCAAGAATCCGGTGAAATGTATGGTTGTATTTTTTTATTACTTAAAAAACAAAAAAAATAATTCCAAGATGAGGGTTGCTTGAAACTTCTGGCAGATCTAAGTTAGGATGGCAGAAAGGTACCCTAAAAATTACATCACAATCGGTTAAGGTGTTTGACCTATGGAGAAAACCCACAAGGAAAACAAAAACACTCAAAGTGGCCATAAAGTCTAGTTTATGTCTTCACTTTGCTCATTCAACTATATAAAACGATATACCAATAACTATATAACTACTGTATAGACAACTACAGTATAATGATAACTATATAACCCTACCTATAACAAACTAAAATGATACATTTAATTAATATGATGAGACAATGAACTAAAACTATAACTTTTACTAAATATAACTATAATTTAACAATTTAACTACAAGTTATAACTAACAAATTAACTGACAAATAAAGGACTATAAATATAAATGTAAATCTCTAACTCTCTCACTGTCTCACTGTCTCACTGTCTCTTTCTCTCTCTCTCTCTTTCTTTCTCTCCTCTACTAAAAATGGCTGACCAGTCTTATCCAACGTTTCCAGAATTCTAAAATTATGGTTTTGTACCCAAAGCAGATTTTATGATCAAGGATGAAGGAATTAACAGAAGTCAAAGTTCACTGAGATAACATACCAATATGGTCAGTATATTTTCGAAATCCCAAAACATGGCTTGGTTGAGGGTTTGACAGTGTTGACAACCACAACTCCCCTTTCAATACCATTTGCACAAAAAATGCACTGCTTTTGCAATTTCAAGATATTTGGTGAGGAAAATATCCCATTTTCTATGTGCTCTAGAATGTTTAGAGATTATTACACCTATTTCATAATTCCCATTTAGGATAAATCAGAGTGACTGAGAAATGCTGCACCAACTGCAGCATAGTACTGCACATTACTGGAGCAAAAACTGAACATGCCCTTCTTTCAAAGGCAATTAAAAAATATACAGGAAAGCAGGACATGGAAGTTAAAATACATTTCACTTTTGCACTCAAAAAACAATGGCTTAAATTAAGATTTTTCTTTTGTTAATAGTGTAGCCCCGGTGCCCTCCGGCTCCCAGAGACCCCCCTCCTTTGGTTCAGCGCGGTCGCGGGTGCCGCCGGAGGCAGTGACGGACCCGCCGGCTGTTCCCAAAGGTGGAGGCCGGTGCAGGGAGCGAGCCGAGCTGTAGGAGGCTCGGCGGCGTACCCGGCTAGCGGGGGCCGCCATTGCGGGTGCGCGCACATGCGGCGTGATCATGCATGCGCGGTACAGGCTAGGAAGTTGTGGCAGCCCATAGGGAGTTGCGCATGCGCAGTAGGATCGTGCACGCGGCCCTAATACAGAAACAGCCTCCACGGGACAACAACTCACTACAGGCTTAGAGAGGCAGGCACCAGGTGCCTCAAGGTGGCCAATGAAAGACCAGGATTCCCACACAGGCAGATAGATACATTTCGCGGGCTTAGAGCAACGGCAGTTGGAGCTGGGAGCAAGAAGGGGAAGGAAGGGTATAGGGAGCAAGTGGCTCCTACACCAGGTAAAGTCCCCCAGGTCCCAGACAGGCCCCAACTCCCCACCAGGTTAGTGGGTAAGTAATAAGGGACGGCCCCTAGATTAGGGACTCTGCCCTTAGGTGCGTGTGGTGTGCAGTCTTGTCAGTGTCACGGCTGTCAGTGCTGTGAGGGCTGACAAGAAGGCATCGTGTGTGTGCAGCACGTTCGCTGCAAGTATCAAGTAGGTTGCAGTGCGTTGCTGCAGGTGCTGGGAGTGTCAGTGAGTGCCAGGAGCAGCTAGGGGAAGGAGGTAGGGTGCAGGAGTCAGTGACTCCCTGCACTAGGCCAGCAGCCCCCTAGGCCCCAGATAGCTCTGAGTCACAGTAGTTGAGTGTTGTAGGGACAGGCCCCAGGTTAGGGACCCTGCCCCTTACTACACAGAGTCAGTTAGGGACAAAGCGGACGCTGCGCGTCCATCCAGAAGTTTGGGCTCAGACCGCCGCCACTGTTGCAGTAGGCCATCCGGGTGGGATCGCCCCGGACGGTAGTTCCTGTGTTCATCCGTCCTCGGATCCTTTGCGAAGCTCCGTTGCAGGCCCGAGCACTGGAGTGCTCAGCAGGTAACCCTCATCAAGAAGTGCACCAACGATCCTACATAAATTATTATTACTACGGGACTAGTTTCTGCGCAGTCACACATATCTTCTCCCTTAAGGGTGCGGGACGTATTGTGCATGTGGTTACTGGACACGGGTGGGAGCACCTGGTGAAGGGGGTAGCGTCCTGAGAGACGCATTAGTTAGTGTCTCCTCTAGAGAGGGACACCTGTTGATCTGTTGATTGTTATGCATGAGTATGGTTACACTAGTAAAGGTATTGGTTGTTATACATACTGTCTGCTGAGTAATATATATTATCCTGCGAGGAACCACTCCCCCTCTGGTGGGAGCCATCGCAAGTGGAGGCACTGCACCGAGTACAGGGTTACTCATAATATACTTGCCCCAGGTTCCCCATGGCGGAAGCTCAGCTCTTCTGAGAGCCTAACAGGTAAAGCACCACACCCGGTAACAGTAGGTTCTCCGCACTCACACTATATCTGCGATTGGGTGGGGGAATACCCGTTACATTTGGAGGCGCTGCTGAGATCCAGACCTGGGGTGCCCTGTTCCATTTTTTTGTCAAATTGTCCACCATGTTTGTAAAGTCCGGACATGAGGTCCTCGTCTGGGCCTTGAGGTTAGATCTAAGCCCCCGCCGAGTGGTGGCTCTAGAAGGCCTTCCCGCAAATATATCAGATGAGGAGGTCTGTGATCATGTGCGTATAATCCCCGGGTGGCCGTACGCCCTTATTATAGATGCAGATCAAGACCCCACGTCCACGTGGAGCTCGATGCTTTTTGTGGTGACACACACGTGGGATATATGCCTGTCAGAGGCACCGTCCGCATTGTTTATGCCAGGTTGCCCCCCTGAGGGTTACCCTTTAGCCTACTCTAACCCAGCGCCATGGCAACTTTCCCCAAGTTGGCAGCGTGCACGTGCTGCTGCGCTCGAGGAGGCAAATTACCTTGCAGAAAGTTGTCCGGGATGGTGGGAAACCCTAAGCCCCGCCCCTGCCACATGAGTGGCTTAGCACCGAGCCATAACTATTCCTTGATTGAAAGTGCCCCTCCTCTAGAGTCCACCAGGGGGAGAGAGTGCCTTGAGCAGCAATCAGCCACTTCTGTTCACCATAAGAGAGTTAACGGATGCAGCGACATAAACCCTCGGCTGTTTAGAATCATAAGGGCCCCAAAGTTAGGCTCGCCCCTGGTAGTGTGCCCATGTGTAGTAGAAGACTGGAATGTGACTAGTGGCTGGACTGACGAGTTATCTACTTTACCATTAGTGCTCACGACAACAGTGGTAGATGGGGAAGGATTGTATTGCATTGAGTAGCTGCACAGCCTGCCTGCCTGCCCTACCAGGATGTGAGTATTTGCATATTTTTCAGGGGAACCTGCCGATGAGACATATGGTGAGTGGGTTGCACCACACACCACCTGTCTTCAGGAGTATAGTACCCATTATATGACACAATAGGTACTATATCAATTGTTAGTACCCTGGTACAGTGGTCTGGCTTATTATCATTTTGAGATATACCTGCATTTGAGCGCTTCAGCTATTTTCCATAGATGGGGAAGGATGCCTGCACTGCCGCCTGAGCGGTTGTGATTGCCCCGTCGGTGAATAGACCCGATGGCCCAAGTGTGCAGACTGCGAGATGCAGTTCCTGAAACCCAGACTGCTGCAGCCTACAGGACTGCCAGAGGAGGAGGAGGAGGAGCTTGACCTCGCTACTAAAGTGAGTTACACTGCTAATCAGTCTGTCTTAATCCCAGAGGCTTCAGGGGGCCTGTGTGTCCAAAGTGATGTTCCAGACACTGCTGCAGAACTCGCAGAGGAAGAAGCGGTCGACTTCAATACTGAGTCGGTCAATGTAGCAAACTACTCTACCCCCCTCACAGAAGTTTCGGAGGGCTCAAGCACTCTAACCACAGTTCCAGATCCGGTTCCAGAGTCGGTTCCAGAGCCGGAAACAGCAGAGAAAGATCCGAATGACCTCTCTACTGGGGAAATCAATGCTGTTAACCCCTCTACCTCAACCACGGAAGTTTTGGAGGCTCCACATGCTATAACCCCAGTTCTAGACCCTGCTCTAGAACCCCAAGATTTTCACGCTACATGGACCAAAATGGACAGCTGCGAGGTCGCACCGAGTCCGTGTGCTGTAGCAGAGGTTCCAGGGGGTTCGTGCACCCCAGTTCTAGACTCGGTTCCACACTCAGGACTGCAGATTCCTGAACCGCAGATTCCGGAATCACAGGGTAAGGTGTCTACCCCCATCCTCTTTTAGTGATTCCAGCGACCAACAACCAGCTGTGGTGATGTGCCCGCCGGCGGACCACACAAGTGAAGCTGGAGATAAAGAGACATTTATCCCTCATCTACAGATCCTGATATGGGCCCGTGTGCCCTACAATGGCCAGTCTGGCCTACTACAATGGTACCATCGGTCCTAGGCCTGGCCTAACGACGACAAGGGTGAGTTGACTGCCCTAGGCGTGTCAGGTGTGAGCTTCCAGGTGGCCGCGGAGCACGATAGCTTCTTAAGTCTGGCCACCAGGGCGATTGGCTCCACTCGGCATCGCATCCTGGCAGAGGTGTCCCACTTAGAAGATAGCTGTCCAGTGGTGCGAGTGGACAAGTACCTACCTCCTATCGTCCAGGCGAAGAGAAAAGTCAACCCCATCGTGATGTCCCGTGAAGCACAAATGGTACCTGACAGTGTTCCAGATGAACCGGAACCCATCGCAAGACAGCGGAGTGGTGAGGAACCTCCTTACTCCCCACAGGCTCCGATGGAGGCGGCCGTGGAAAAGGCTCCTGACCTGAGTGTGAGCCTGTGCACTGTGACCCAAATGGTCCCAGGACTGGGATCCAACGCTCCCGAGTTTCGAGATAATGAGTGGACTGCCCCAGAAGTGCCGGGGACAGGTCCCAAGACAGCCGAGGTGGGAACTGACTGCGTCCCCGAGGACCTGTTGGTGTCAAGGGAGACTCCTGTGGCGGGTAGGATCTCGGTGACCGGAACAGCACGAGCGTAGTAGGGGTCACAATCAGAGGTCATAGGCAGGTGGCAGATAGCGAAGTCGAGCAACAAGCAGGGGTACGAGGCAGGCGGCAGATAGCGAAATCAGGCAACAAGCAGGGGTCCGAGGCAGGCGGCAGATAGCGAAGTCGGGCAATAAGCAGAGGTCGGCAACGAGGAGAGTGGAACAGGACAGGGGAGCAGGGACAGGTCTGGGAGCAGGGACTGAGAACGGGAACAAACAGGGACAAGCCAGATTACCAGCAAGGGCCTTTACTGCGAACAGACTCAAATACAGGTACAGGAACAAATCAGGATCAGAGACATGTGCATAGGAGACTGACTTGAAACAGAGGCAAGGGAGGAACAGGAAAGGGAGGTCTATATATGCAGGCTGAGAGGGAGCACAGGTGCAGAGGTGTCAGGTATCAGAGTCTGGAATGTTCCTTAGTTTAGCAGCAGCAATCCCGGTGGACAAGTATAGGTACTGCAGGCTAGAACAAGACATTGAGAGTGGCAGAGTGCCATCGGAGGCAGCGACGGACCCGCCGGCTGTTCCCAAAGATGGGGGCCGGTGCAGGGAGCGAGCCAAGCTGTAGGAGGCTCGGCGGTGTACCCGGCTAGCGGGGGCCACCATTGCGAGTGCGCGCACATGCGGCATGATTGCGAATGCGCGGTACAGGCTAGGAAGTTGTGGCAGCCCTTAGGGAGTTGCGAATGCGCAGTAGGATCACGCACACGGCCCCAATACAGAAAGAGCCTCCACGGGACTACAACTCCCATGAGGCTTAGAGAGGCAGGCACCAGGTGCCTCAAGGTGGCCAATGAGAGACCAGGATTCCCACACAGGCAGATAGATACATTTTGGGGGCTTAGAGCAATGGCAGTTGGAGCTGGGAGCAAGAAGGGGAAGGAAGGGTGTAGGGAGCAAGTGGCTCCTACACCAGGTAAAATCCCCCAGGTCCCAGACAGGTCCCAACTCCCCACCAGGTTAGTGGGTAAGTAATAAGGGATGGCCCCTAGGTTAGGTACTCTGCCCTTAGGTGTGTGTGGTGTGCAGTCTTGTCAGTGTCACGGCTGTCAGTGCTGTGAGGGCTGACAAGAAGGCATCGTGTGTGTGCAGCACATTCGCTGCAGGTACCAAGTAGGTTGAAGTGCGTTGCTGCAGGTGCTGGGAGTGTCAGTGAGTGCCAGGAGAAGCTAGGGGAAGGAGGTAGGGTGCAGGAGTCAGTGACTCCCTGCACTAGGCCAGCAGCCCCCTAGGCCCCAGATAGCCCTGAGTCATCAGTAGTTGAGTGTTGTAGGGACAGGCCCCAGGTTAGGGACCCTGCCCCTTACTAAACAGAGTCATTTAGGGACACAGCGGACGCTGCGCGTCAATCCAGAGGTTTGGGCTCAGACCTCCGCCACCGTTGCAGTAGGCCATCCGGGTGGGATCGCCCCGGACGGTAGTTCCTGTGTTCATCCGTCATCTGATCCTTTGCGAAGCTCCGTTGCAGGCCCGAGCACTGGAGTGCTCGGCAGGTAACCCTCATCAACAAGTGCACCAATGATCCTACATATATTATTACTACAGGACTAGTGGTTGCGCAGTCACACATATCTTCTCCCTTAAGCGTGCGAGATGTATTGTGTATGTGGTTACTGGACACGGGGTGGGAGCACCTGGTGAAGGGGGTAGCGTCCTGCGAGACGCATTAGTTAGTGTCTCCTCTAGAGAGGGACACCTGTTGATCTGTTGATTGTTACTGTATGCATGAGTATGGTTACACTAGTAAAGGTATTGGTTGTTATACATACTGTGTGCTGAGTGATATATATTGTCCTGCGAGGAACCATTCCCCCTCTGGTGGGAGCCATCGCAGGTGGAGGTGCTGCACCGAGTACAGGGTTACTCATAATATACTTGCCCCAGGTTCCCCATGGCGGAAGCTCAGCTCTTCTGAGAGCCTAACAGGTAAAGCACCACACCCGGTAACAGTAGGTTCTCCGCACTCGCACTATATCTGCGATTGGGTGGGGGAATACCCGTTACAATATTATATTAAGTTATAGTACACTTCTTGTAACACATTTCTAAGAAGGTGTTAGCCTAATTACCAAATCTTTACACCTGCAATATTCATCCACCAGTGACACCTACAGTATAATACTTAGTTTCAGCTAATTTAGAACAATCACCTCACCATTCTACTTAAATACTCCCTACAAAGTTATTCCTCATACTATGTATTAACTTTGAAAACATATGCCTCCTTTCCTCTTTGCTGCTACACTTCAAAAAGACAATAATTCTACATCATGAGATGCTTCTTCATGAAGAATAGAAATAAAAAATGGACATTGAGTGGATCCAATAGAAAATGACGTTTTCAATATCCTAACCAACAAGAAACACGTGATTGAAGACTGCACAGTCTTTTGCCGTTTTTATACAAGAAGTAGTTTCTGTTGGTTGGTTGGTTCACTGCAAATTACATCTGAATGCACAAATGAAAACAAGATACTGATTAAAAATAACACAAAAACAATCAACATCAATAATCTCAATAAAAACTGCAGATAATTTCAACCAGCGCTTAAAAGTCCCTTAAGCATGCTTGAAATGCATGACGACACACTTACAAACAATTCAGAAAAATTTATGAAGGCTGTAGTTTAAAGCACAGAAAAACCTGGAAGAGTTGCTAACACAAAAACAGAATAAGAAAATATTAGATGAGACAAAGCAGTTACTGAGGAAATGACAAGAAATAAAAAAAATCCCAAGACACAAGAAGAAAATTGAATATGGTACGTAGAGCTGTGCTAAACGATCCGCCAATGTATAACGGAAGATGTAATAACACGTAACTGTGATACAGTGAAGAAGAATAACAACGTTTACAAAAGAATAAAGAAAACAAAACAGTGACTTATATTTGGGAAGAAGCAAATCACCCAACGCAAACAAGACAATGGATCAATAAGGCCTAGGGCCTCATGCAGTAAGCACCGATAAAATCTCTTCGGCAAGTGTTGCCGATAGGCCTTATTTTGGCGATTTGCCCTCGCAGTATTCAGTAAGGGCCGAATCCATGCCGATCCCTGCCGAATCACTGCGAAAGCAAAATTACTGATGAGCCTGTGCCGATACAGCCGGGCTCCCGATAACCTTCCGATGGGCCTTTTCTGCCGATAGGTGTTTGCAGCAGAGAGAGACCAGGCGCGCTCTCTGCGCAAACATCGGCAAAATATAAAGTATTTATAAACAACTTTTACTGATAGTGTACATGTGTAGGGGGTCTCCGGAGCTGAACCGCATTGGTTTAAGGTCCGGGGACCCCCTGCTTCCCGAGATACAGGCCCCTTTATGAGGTGCCGGTATCCCTCTGCATTTAAAGGTCCCGATCACGTGACCGCGGAATGTAAACAAAGCAGAGGGATACCGGCACCCCCTAAAGGGGCCTGTATCTCGGGAAGCAGGGGGTCCCCAGACCTAAAACCAAAGCGGTTCAGCTCCGGAGACCCTCTGCACATCTACACTATCAGTAAAACACACATATCAATAAACACTCGTTCCTTACCTTTGCGGCTATGTGCTACGGTAACGAAGCAGCATGAATGTATTTTTAATAAAAGTGTACTGTGAGCAGGGGGTCTCTGAGCCACAAATGAATTTGGTTCAGCTCAGGGGACCCCCTGCTTCCGCACAATATTATTAAAATACAGAAATGCTGCTTCATTACCATAGCGTATAGCCGCTAAGGCAATGAAGGGTTAAGGCAGAATAGCATGTTTATTGGGGACAATTGCCCCCAATAAACATTGCAATAAACAACATACACCCCCTGTGTATTTAAAATACATAAACAACAATAAATACATTAAATACATATAGCACTCACCCATTTCCGGTTGCCACGATGAAGGCCATCCTCATCTTCATCCTGCCCATGTCCCCTCCGCTGCTGCAAAACAGACACAAGAATGAAAACATCCAAAGTAATGTCCCCTAACCCCTTAATCACCATAGCGGTTATTAACCGCTACAGTCATTAAGGGGTTAACCAACCCTCATCCACCCCTCGGGACGCCTACATACCCTCCCACACTAACCCCCCCACCCAGTGAGGCCTAACCCCCCTCACCCACTACCCACAAGGGAGGCCTACCCACATACCGTTGGGGAAAATACCCCCCCCCCAGTACCCACAATAAAAACAATACACAGCCCCACAATAAGCATCATTCTATTTATTAAATACATTGCCCACCCCCTGTTCCCCCCCATAAATACATGATTTATCCTTTTACAAACAGGGTTCATAACACAGCCCCACGTGAGTCCCTGGTGGGCTGGCGTGGCACCTGACAGACCTACAGGGTACCAGCAGCTCATTTCAAACAGGTTCTGGAGGCCTGTTGGTGGGTCCCGCCAAGTGCCATGGCCCCCAGGTGGTCTCCTTAGGTCACCGTGGGCCACAATTGGGTCCCCACGGTATGCCCGCGGATGTCTGGGAGCCCCGGGTCCGACCCACAGGTGTCTGCGAGCCTCGGGTGGTTCCCACGGGGGTCTGGGGAACTAACAAGTGCTCACTATGGGTCCGCGGTGCCCCCACAGATGTGGGACCACCGCTTTATCCCCGCACCAATGGTTCCACGGTGCCCCCACGGATGTGGGACCACCGCTTCATCCCCGCAGACTACGGGTCTGCGGTGCCTCACAGATGTGAGGCCACCGCTTCATCCCCGCAGGTGTCAGCCGTGGAACCACCAGACTGATACCCGTGAGATACCCGAGGAGACCGCATGTGGTCTCCAGAGGTCTCACGCAGAACCACGGAACAAACCCTGAATGTAAAAAAAATAAACCTGGCCTATACATTCAATACATATCCCCACCCCCCCAACACCTACAGTACAATAATGTGCAAAATAACTATTATCCAGATAGGGATAATAGATTATTTGCCTATTATTAAACACATTATCTAGCATATTCAAATAAATAAAGTTCTACTGACCTCATCAATAAGAAGCCCCCATCGCCAGCAACATCCTGGTCTTTCGTTGCCCAAAAAATACATAGCCAATACAAAGCCAATACATAGCAATTACATTCAGATATCAATTCACCGCTTAAACACCTTATCGTATAATAACCGCAAAGGTAATTAAGGGGTTAAGCCACACTGGCCAGATACCCACCCTTCACCCATGAATTTGTACAGTGGCTTCATCATGCAACTATATATATATATATATATATATATATATATATATATATATATATATATATATATATATATATATATATATACAGATATATATATATATATATATATATATATATATATATATATATATATATACACACACACACACACACCCACATGATGAACCAATATACAAATAAATGTAGAAGGGTTATCAGAAACATGCAGTACTACAAATAACACTTCTCCATACAGACACACTACAATAAAATCAATTTCCTTTAATAATCCTATCTGATCTTACAATCAAAATCCTCAAATGCCAATGAAAAACCTTAAATGACAATCAAAACATTGCATTTACATTGTATATATGATGCATACAATCTATGCACCATCTACATTCTGCAAATGAATGTTAACAATAACATTCAAAACAAAATACCAATACCTCCAAACAAGTATACTATTTTAACCAATCCAGAAAACATTAATCAATTAGCATTCATTAATGACATCCCTAAACAATTTAAATTCCATCCCTAACAATTAAACAATTAACTAATTCAAGCATTGAACAGAACAATTTATCCTGTGAAAAAATATAAGTACCAACAAGAATACAATATAGAAAAGCAAGCCTCACCCTGACCTAAAGTTCCCCAATACAATAGCAACAATTACATCTATCTAATTTTTAAAATACATTATACACACATTTAAGCATAGCAGCATAGACAAATTAATGTAAAACACAGCAAATCAAGCTTTTAAAACAACATAATTTCTTACCCTGTATGTATATATCGATCTAGACATACATACATACATACATACAGTGGCAAGAAATGATAAAGCAAAGAATAAAAAATATACACATGTAAAAAGCCTTTAAAATAAAAATCAAGTTAAATAAAATACATTTCTTTAGTTCACTTACCATAACTTGACCCCACCGACTCCCGTTGAACAGCTTACTCATGAACCAATCCACCAGGCACAGGAACCCATAAAATAATAAACCATAAAAAAATAAACATTACACTAAAAATCCAAATCAATCCATGGGTCTTCTATTTGTAATCCATCTTCATCTGTAATCTTCTATCTTCTTCTGGGGTCTTCTTCCTGTCTTCGGCCACGCCCTGGCCTTCTTCTTCTGTAGGAGGTCCTTCCTCCTCGGCGTCTTGCTTTAAAATGAGACGACATAGACTTTTAAAGGCCTATGACGTCACATTTTCGTCATGGTTCCCACGGCCCTGATTGAGCCGTGAAAACCATGTGTTTTGGCCGAGAAAAATAATAATGATGACATCACTTAAAGGCAATGAAAGCACAGCCAATCAGAATGGCTTTGCTTCAATTGCCTTTAAGATGATGTCATGAAAAGAAACATGGCCGGCCTCACATGGTATGGTAGCCAATCAGAGCGTGGGATGTCTATCCCTACTCTGATTGGCTCTAGTACCATGTGACAGGCTTTCAATGACGTCACATCTGTTCTCCACCAAGCCTCTGTCACATGGTATACTAGAGCCAATCAGAGTAGGGATAGACTTCCCACGCTCTGATTGGCTACCGTACCATGTGAGGCCGGCCATGTTTCTTTTCATGACATCATCTTAAAGGCAATTGAAGCAAAGCCATTCTTATTGGCTGTGCTTTCATTGCCTTTAAGTGACGTCATCATTTTTATTTTTCTCGGCCAAAACACATGGTTTTCATGGCTCAATCAGGGCCGTGGGAACCATGACGAAAATGTGACGTCATAGGCCTTTAAAAGCCTATGTCGTCTCATTTTGAAGCAAGACGCAGAGGAGGAAGGACCTCCTACAGAAGAAGAAGGCCAGGGCGTGGCCGAAGACGGGAAGAAGACCCCGGAAGAAGATAGAAGAAAGAAGAATACAGATGAAGATGGATTACAAATAGAAGACCCGTGGATTGATTTGGATTTTTAGTGTAATGTTTATTTTTTTATGGTTTATTATTTTATGGGTTCCTGTGCCTGGTGGATTGGTTCGTGAGTAAGCTGTTCAACGGGAGTCGGTGGGGTCAAGTAATGGTAAGTGAACTAAAGAAATGTATTTTATTTAACTTGATATTTATTTTAAAGGCTTTTTACATGTGTATATTTTTTATTCTTTGCTTTATCATTTCTTGCCACTGTATGTATGTATGTATGTCTAGAGAGATATATAAATACAGGGTAAGAAATTATGTTGTTTTAAAAGCTTGATTTGCTGTGTTTTACATTAATTTGTCTATGCTGCTATGCTTATATGTGTGTATAATGTATTTTAAAATTAGATAGATGTAATTGTTGGTATTGTATTGGGGAACTTTAGGTCAGGGTGAGGCTTGCTTTTCTATATTGTATTCTTGTTGGTACTTATATTTTTTCACAGGATAAATTGATCTGTTCAACGCTTGAATTAGTTAATTGTTTAATTGTTAGGGATGGAATTTAAATTGTTTAGGTATGTCATTAATGAATGCTAATTGATTAATGTTTACTGGATTGGTTAAAATAGTATACTTGTTTGGAGGTATTGGTATTTTGTTTTGAATGTTATTGTTAACATTCATTTGCAGAATGTATATGGTGCATAGATTGTATGCATCATATATACAATGTAAATGCAATGTTTTGATTGTCATTTGAGGTTTTTGATTGATATTTGAGGATTTTGATTGTAAGATCAGATAGGATTATTAAAGGAAATTGATTTTATTGTAGTGTGTCTGTATGGAGAAGTGTTATTTGTAGTACAGTATGGTTTTGATAACCCTTCTACATTTATTTGTATATTGGTTCATCATGTGTGTATATATACATATATATATTGAACCAACAGAGAAAGCAACCTTATAAAAAGCACACAGACATACCTAGCAAGTGTAAACAAAGATTTTTATTAAGGTGAATTAAAACAGGGGATGAAGTTTAAAAGATGAGGGGGGCTCAACTCTACCAGAATATGTGAACCTTGAGGCAAGGGTCTAAACTTTGAGCAAATCTGACATGCACAGGGCACAGGGAGCTCTGTAGAAGCACACCTGTGAGACAAATACCCACACTGAAAATGAGTACATCCACAATTAGATAATCACCATACAATCATAATAAAAGGTTGCATGGAGTGGAGACAAGGGTAGTACAAGTAGCAATATAAAATATACATCACCATTCAGTAAATGGGTATCACGGGCAAATTTGTAGGTCAAAGCCTCATGTCAGGAGAAAGAAGGTAGGGGCCCCCCTCAGCAGACTCCCACTCCAACGCGTTTCGACTTGAAACTGTCTTCTTCGGGGAGTGGTGAGGGGAGAAATGAGCTAACATTATAGGTGATGTAAATGGGGTGAATTGGTGCCAAATTGATTTAAAATACAGAGCAGCTGTGATAATAGGGCGTGCTCTCATTAAAGCACCGAGAGAGACCCTGTCGAAGGCAAATGCAGAAAGGACCGTACTGTCGGACCCATGACAACGCAAGAAGTGACGCGCAACTTAACTGATCTTTATACAAGAATCTACATCTCTTTGTGCATTTTTAATATTGCGTGTGTGTTCTAATATACGGAAGCGAAATTCCCTTGTGGTCATGCCCACATAGGCAAGGCCACAAGGACATGCAAGATGGTATACTACTCCCTTGCTCTTACAATTTAAAAAAGAGAGTATCTTGTACTTGTGTCTTGTTGGAATTATCAAATGTGGACGTTTGATGCATGTATCTGCATGCAGAACACATGCCACATCTAAAAAAACCCGGCTTGCATTGTTTCCCGCAATTCGGGCTGGTGTATTTCTGATAAATTAGCTATTTGGCTACTATGGCAACCCTACGTCATGACGCGCTATGCGCGATGACGTCATCACGTTATATCCCGTTTTTCATGGACCTCCCTATGTGTACCATCAGATCCTACAGACCTATGAGGCCATCCCCCGATTGTATATTTTATTTTTAGTATGTATGTATAACTAGACCACTATAGGACTAATATGGCCCATAAGTCTTATTCAATGCAACTCTGCTCGCCCCTTGTAACCCGGGCTGGTGCACTTCTGACAATATAGCTATGTGGTTACTATGGTAACCCCACGTCATGACGTGCTATGCGCGATGACGTCATCACGTTACTTTCCGTTCTTGACACGGACTTTCTTATGTGTACCACGTGATTCTATAGACCAATAAGGTCATTAGTCCTGTTCTCCCAGTATGCAGCATGCAGTGCTTTAATGAATGCACGCCCTATTATCACAGCTGATCTGTATTTTAAATCAATTTGGCGCCAATTCACCCCATTTACATCACCTATAATGTTAACTCATTTCTCCCCTCACCACTCCCCGAAGAAGATGGTTTCAAGTCGAAACGCGTTGGAGTGGGAGTCTGCTGAGGGGGGCCCCTACCTTCTTTCTCCTGACATGAGGCTTTGACCTACAAATTTGCCCGTGATACCCATTTACAGAGTGGTGATGTATATTTTATATTGCTACTTCTACTACCCTTGTCTCCACTCCATGCAACCTTTTATTATGATTGTATGGTGATTATCTAATTGTGGATGTACTCATTTTCAGTGTGGGTATTTGTCTCACAGGTGTGCTTCTACAGAGCTCCCTGTGCCCTGTGCATGTCAGATTTGGTCAAAGTTTAGACCCTTGCCTCAAGGTTCACATATTCTGGTAGAGTTGAGCCCCCCTCATCTTTTAAACTTCATCCCCTGTTTTAATTCACCTTAATAAAAATCTTTGTTTACACTTGCTAGGTATGTCCGTGTGCTTTTTATAAGGTTGCTTTCTCTGTTGGTTCAATATTATTTCAACCTTTAGCACCACTGTTGAGTATTATTTATATTACTTACTGACAGTTTTGTGGACACCAGTGACTCACAGTGTTGAGCGATATTTCTGTGTGTGTCATCATATATATATATATATATATATATATATATATATATATATATATATATATAGTTGCATGGTGAAGCCACTGTACTCATTCATGGGTGAAGGGTGGGTATCGGGCCAGTGTGGCTTAACCCCTTAATTACCTTTGCGGTTATTATCCGATAAGGTGTTTAAGGGGTTAATTGATATCTGAATGTAATTGCAATGTATTGGCTTTGTATTGGCTATGTATTTTTTGGGCAACGAAAGACCAGGATGTTGCTGGCGACGGGGGCTTCTTATTGATGAGTTCAGTAGTACTTTATTTATTTGAATATGCTAGTTAATGTGTTTAATAATGGGCAAATAATCTATTATCCCTATCTGGATAATAGTTATTTTGCACATTATTGTACTGTAGGTGTTGGGTGAGGGTGTATGTATTGAATGTATAGGCCAGGTTTATTTTTTTTACATTCAGGGTTTGTTCCGTGGTTCTGCGTGAGACCTCTGGAGACCACCTGCAATCTCCTCGGGTATTTCACGGGTATCAGGCTGGTGGTTCCACGGGTGACACCTGCGGGGATGAAGCGGTGGCCTCACATCTGTTGGGGCACCGTGGACCCGTAGTCTGCGGGGATGAAGCGGTGGTCCACATATGTGGGGGCACCGCGAACCCATAGGTGTGGGGTTGAAGCGGTGGTCCCAAATCCGTGGGGCACCGCAGACCCATAGTGAGAACTCGTGAGTTCCCCAGACCCCCGTGGGAACCACCCGAGGCCCCGCAGAAACCTGTGGGTCTGACCCGGGGCTCCCAGACATCCGCGGGCCTACTGTGGGGACACAATTGTGGCCCACGGTGACCCAAGGAGACCACCTGGGGGCCATGGTGCTTGGCAGGACCCACCAACAGGCCTCCAGAGCCTGTTTGAAATGAGCTGCTTGTACCCTGTAGGCCTGTCAGGTGCCCCGCCAGCCCGCCGGAGACTCGCATGGGGCTGTGTTATGAACCCTGTTTGTAAAAGGATAAATCATGTATTTATGGGGGGGCACAGGGGGTGGGTAATGTATTTAATAAATAGAATGATGCTTATTGTGGGGCTGTGTATTGTTTTTATTGTGGGTACTGGGGGGGGGGGGTATTTTCCCAAAGGGTATGTGGGTAGGCCTCCCTTGTGGGTAGTGGGCGAGGGTGGTTAGGCCTCACGGGGTGGTGGGTTAGTGTGGGAGGGTATGTAGGAGTCCCGAGTGGTGGGTGAGGGTGGGTTAACCCCTTAATGACTGTAGCGGTTAATAACCGCTATGATGATTAAGGGGTTAGGGGACATTACTTTGGATGTTTTTATTCTTGTGTCTGTTTTGCAGCAGCGAAGGGGACATGGGCAGGATGAAGAGGAAGATGGCCTTCATAGTGGAAGCCGGACATGGGTGAGAACTATATGTATTTAATTTATTGATTGGCGTTTATGTATATAAAATGGGCACATTCACTATTATCCATTTGTGGATAATTGTAATTGTGGCCATTACTATACTGTATGTGTTAAGGGGGGGGGAGGTTCTTTATAAGTATGTATGTGTTTTGACATTAATTTGGGGGGGGGGGCACATAACCCGAGGTCCCCCGCCGGCCTTTAGTATCATTGATGTGCATATATTTGTATGTTAGGGGTTGTTGGGGTTATATATATATTTGTATATATATATGTGTATATATATATGTATATATATATATATATATATATATATATATATATACTGCACCGACACACTTTATTCGAGCAAATACCCAGTATGTACCTGGCAGATACCTGGAATGCGCCGCTCCTCACCTCTGACAAGCCCCGTTGCGTTTGCCTTCCCAGCCTGGGTTCATGCCTGGCTAACGGGCGGCTGATCTGTTAAATGATAATGATTAGGATTTAATAGGCTGCAATGCTTTGCGTGTCTACCAGATGGCATAAATTCATGAATTGTAATGCAGTATATATATATATATACTGTGCAGTATTGCAGCCAGCGGGAATAAAATGCTTCAATCCCTGCCTGGAAAATACCTCAATGCACTCGGGCAGAAAACAGTCACAAACCTCAATACACCCGGGTATACCCGAATTCGTGGGACTAGCCGAGCTCGAATAAAGTGTGTCGCCAGTGTATATATATATATATATATATTTATTTATATTCATTTATTTATATTCATTTATATATTTAGATATATTTATTTCGTTTGTGGCTGCTGTGTGTGAGTATTTTTAATTGTGGGTAGCGGGTGTGGGTGAAGGGGGTATTAGCCCCAACGGTGGTTGTTTAGGGCTTGCGGGTGGGTAGCGGGAGGCCTTAACCCCTTCATGACCGTAGCGGTATTAACTGCTACGGTCGTGAAGGGGTTAAGTGCACCCGCAAACCCCCCGCAAGCCCTAAACAAACAACAAGGGCCAAATACACAATTCACCCACCCCCGCTACCCACAGTAAAGCTGGCACGGTGGGTTAACCCCTTCATTGCCTTAGCGGTTAGCGGTTACATGAATTTTTCCTGCCTTGGATGCATGCCGGGGGCCTCCGGTGCGGGTATCAGCTCCGGAGACCCCCGGCATCAATCACAGACAGGAAAAAGTGCTGATTTTTTTATAAGTGTCGCCCTTGCCGATGCTTCTCCTCCACCAACTTTAGTTGGCAGGCTGGATTGCCGAAAAACTCTCCATTCTGGAGTGCCGATCAGCAGCAAAAAGCTGATCGGGGCTACTTGAATTCAGCCGAGTTCAAAAAGTGCCGATAAGTGGCTTATCGGCAGCCGGCTGCTGATAAGTTTTTATCGGGAACAAAACTTGCCGATAATTCCCACTTATCGGCGCTTACTGAATCGGGAGGGCAAAAAATGGCGAAAAACGCCTTATCGGCGCTTACTGCATGAGGCCCCTAGTCACTAAACAGTGATAAGTGGTTAAGTGGGCGATAAATGCCTTTATAGCGTGATACTGCCTGCTCTGCTACAGTATTCGCAAAGCAGTGATAACAGTGCAGTATTGCGCTACAATGTTTTTTTTACGCCCCTAAACAGTCAGAGTTAAAAAAAAGTCGTCTGATAGGCCAAAAAATGGCAACGCCATTTTTTGCCAGCAAGAGCTATTCACAAAGATGTGATAATCTAATCATTGTATAAAAGCTCACTAAAGACTGGTGCAAAAGAGATTGAGACATGCATAAAAGCAATTTTTTTCAGCACTGTTATCAATCCTGAGGCTGGCGGGGGCCTCTGGGTGGTCACTGCAGGTGTCTGGGCTCCACGGGGGTCCTCTGTTGGTCCCTGTGGGTGTCTGGGTCCCTACTGGAGTCCAGTGGTCCTCGGGTGATTCCTGTGGGGTTCTGGGGGCCTCCAGGTGGTTCCTGCAGGTGTATGGGGGCCCCATAGAAGTCTGGGGGTCCTCAGGTGATTCCTGTGGTTGTCTGGGGGAATTCATGTGGCCCAGGTGGGTGTCTTGGGGCTCCACGGGAGTCTGGGGGTCCTTGGGTGGTCCCTGCAGATGTCTGGGGGCCTGCAGGTGGTCCAGCTGGTGTCCTGGGGCCCCACAGGAGTCCAGGGGTCCTGGGGTGGTTCTGGTGGGTGTCTGGGGGCTTCAGCTAGTCCACATGGGTGTCCAAGGACCCACTAGTGTCTGGTGGTCCTCGAGTGGTACACCGTGGGTGTCCGGGGGTCCCCCCGTAGGCTTGCGGTACAATCCTGTGCCAGAAACAAAAACGTGCAATACATTGCTATAAATACAACCCCCTTTCCACCCCCTCCCAATGCATACAGTACAGTAATGGGCAAAATTACTATTATCCAGATATGGATAATAATGCATTTGCCCATTTAAAATTAAACATAAATCTGCAGCATAAAGTAAATTAAACTGGCACTTACCCCTGCCATGATGAAGGCCGTCCTCATCCTCATCACCGCACTTGTCTTCCGTGAGCATCAACAATACGATAAAAAAAAAATATAATGGCCCCTAACCCCTTAATACCTTAGCGGTCATTAACCGCTATAGTAATTAATTGGTTAACCCACCCTCTCCCGCTACCCACCCTATCCGGGGACACCACCCCCGCTACCCATTGATTGGCACAGCTTTAAAGCATGCCCAAATAATATGGTCATACTTTGCCACTATAGAAATAAATGGAAAACTAAACGCATTACAAATGCCAATAAACCAGTTGAATGGCACAGTGTTAAAGCATGCCCATATAATATGGCAGTCAATGGTCAACCAAAAAATGAAGAACCACCAACAAAATCTAATTCAATCTAAACAATCACCAAATAAACAACAGTAAACAAGTAAATGTAACAAAATTACCAGCAATCAATAAAGCAAATACAAAATAAACACAAGAATTAAAAATGAAAACACCAAAAAATAAAAGAAAACTCCAAATTAGCGCCATTATTAAAAAGCAAAAAAACAAAAATAAACCACAATTAAAAAGCAAACACCAAAAAAATTACAGAAATAAAAAATTGAAAACACAACAAATCCCGTAATATAAAATAGCATAAATATTTAAAAGCGAAGAACCAAAATACATTTAAAAGAAATACATTTAAAAGAAACAAAAGCAAGCATTTGCCAAAAAAATGCTTGTCACTGTATGTAATACATTGGCAATCAATGGGCAATGAAAAAAATACAAATCAATAAAGATATCATTAAAAAATCTGCAAAATAAAAATAACATACATTCAATGGTTTTTCTTACCTTTAGGTGTCTTCACCTTCTGATTCCAGGGGTCTCAGGAAGCTCTCGAACAGAGCCAGGATCCTCAAACGCATAGCACAGCAATGATTTAAGAATTATTTAAAACATTGATTTGGGAAGGAAAAGGAATCAGAATTAATGGTGAAAACTTGAATCACCTTAAAGTTGCAGACTTCATTGTATTTTTTGCTACTGTACAAGTCCAAAATACTCCCAGCATCAAGTCAAAGAACTAGCCAAAGAAAACAAGAAGGTGGGTCTCCATATGAATCCCTCCAAGACATCATCACAGCTCACATTTCTCCCAGCCCCCCTCACATCTCCCCCAGATCCCCTCACATCTCCCACAGACACCCTCACATCTCTCCCAGACCCCCTCACATGTCTCCTAGCCCCATCTCATCTCTCCTAGACCTTCTCATCTCTCCCAGCCCAACTCACATCTCTCCAAGCCCCACTCACATCTCTCCCAGCCCCAATCACATCTCTCCAAACACCGTCACATTTCTCATCTCTCCAAGCCCCTCTCACATCTCTTGCGGACCCCCTCACATCTGTCCAGTCCACCTCCCTCCTCCATGTCTACCTGGGTGGACACAGGCATGGGGAGGGCTCCCCAGTTTAAAGAATTAGGCGGTAATAGAATCTCTTGAGTCAGAGCAGGAGCATTACAAGGTGAGGAGCCCTCTATAACAGCAGACACCGGAAGTTCTGGATCAGGCAGCTAGATGGCGCACTGCCCCTGCAGTCCTGCTCTGACTCTCAAGTGATTCTACTACCGGCTAATACTTTAAACATGCCACCGTATACCATCTCCCGTCTCCGCATACAATCTCCCACCGCCACATACCATCTCCCACCCACGAAGCGTTGCGAACCAACTGAATACCACCACTGCATAAATCTTATTGGTAGATGTACCATGTGATGCCTTTCCTTTTTTTTGAGTGATGTGACAGCCCCTTAAAGGGAGGTAAGTATATGGGACCTGATTGGAAGACTGCCCTTCCTTAAGGTAACTTCACATCACTCTAAAAAAGAAAAAGCATCACTTGGTACATTTACCAATCTGATTGCTGGATGTACCATTTGTCAGTCAAATGTAACATCACAGGCCTTTATGTAAGGCCTGGCATGTCCATCTCCTGGACCTATTCAAGAGAAGAAAGAAGAAAAGAAAGAAGATCTACTCACCGGTGACTCCTCTTCAAGCAACTAAGGATCGTGGACTTCTGCGCATCATGATATTCTTCAATACCAGGATCACTGCTTTATGGATGAAAAGTTGCAAGAATTGAAATCCTTCATCCCGGCTAGGGAAAGAAAAACATTGATTGTATTTTATTTAATTGTGATTTGTTTCTTGGCTACCTATTAATTGCCAATGTGGCTATTTGTGCCCCATTGAGGACATAGATAATCATAGGGACAATCAATGGGTTTATTGCCTAGTGTTTATTTTAATCTATTGAAATGTCAATTTCATTTTATTGTGTACATTTTTTTTCCTAACACAGACGGGCAAAAGCGCTATTAGCTATATTGGGTATGTGACAGGGTGAATAAACATCACTAGCCATATACCTGGCAAACCTATGTTTACGTTTGCAGTGCAGCAGTGACGAGGTTAAGTTCAGTTGAGAGGGCTGCTTAATTAGTCTGATCCCAGCTGCCTCATCAAGGGTCTTTAAAAACACCAGGCGAGCTAGCCCACCACACATGGGAGCTAGCTGGTCAGGAGACAGGAGTGAAATGCTGAAGTAAGATTACTGCTACAAGGTCTGTTTTCAAAGTACATGTTTGATGAACTGTCTGTGTCCTGCATGCTGAAGAGAAGCTGTTTTGTTTTTGTATGCTGTATTTTTTAAGGCTCAATAAATAAGCCTCATCAAGAAAACCTGTGTGTGGTTGCATGTACCCTGCAACATATGGTGTTAGCAGTGGGATTTTGAGAGGCCAATGCAGTTGAAGGGCCACACACACGCAAAAAAAAAAAATGATAAGAAAAAAAATGGAAGAATTTTTAAAAGAGATTCTGTGTGAGCAGGCTCGACTTCAGGCAGAGAGAGATGAAAGACTATTGCAGCGGCAAACCAAGCTCCTAAGCCAGCAGCAGGAAGCACAGGATGAGCGGATGGCCAGGTTGCTGATGCAATTCTAGGGGTCTGCCAGTTCAGAACTTACGAACAAACCCCCTGTCCTCCTGAGGAAAATGGCTCCGAACGAGGATCCAGAGACTTTTTTTACTGATGTTTGAAATAGATGCCGAAGCCCAGGGCTGGTCTGGAGATCTCTGGGCAACCGCTTTGGCCCCGCTCCTCATAGGAGAAGCCCAGGCTTCATATCAGGGCCTCCCAGCAGACCAGGCAATGGATTACAAACAAGTAAAAGCCGCCATACTGGATCGCTTAGGTCTGACCCCAGAGACCTACCGGCAGCATTTCCAGAGCCTGAAGTACACTGCTAAGATGAGACCCCGGGTCCTTGCTCAGCAGTTATTGGACTTGTGTACTCGCTGGATACAACCCGAGGAGCGCACTAAGGAGGCAATTCTTGAGCAAGTTGTTTTGGAACAATTCCTACAGGTAATACCCCCTTGCGCACGCTCTTGGGTAAAACGCCATGCTGCTGAAACCCTAGCTTTGGCGGTTCGGCTCGTTGAGAACTTCCTTGGGGCCGAGGACCAGACGAGTGTCCGGACAAGACGGATCCGACTACACCGGCACCTGTGGACGCCCAAAGAGGGAGACTGGAGCAACAGGGAAACTATGGACCATCCATATGCCACCGCCAAGTTCCACGGAAGGAGCAGTCCTTCCAACAATGGAGAGGTCCAAATACCGGTCACCGCCGAGAACCTCCTCCACTTCCTGATGTTGACTCGTCGCCACATGAGAGGAACTTCAGAGGACGTCGCACACTGGACCCATCGTGAGCCTGGTCTCCAGTTTCTGGCCCAGCTGAGCAATATCCGCGTCACCTTTCGGTGAAGGAACCCTCTCCATGTTCTGCCTGCGGAGAACAAGGCCACCGTTACGTGGACTGTCCACAGATGGATTGCTCCTTCAGCAGGACCGTCGCGTCGGCCTTCACCAGAGAAAATTACAAGCCCTGGCTACTTCCAGCCCAGGTTGGGGGTAAATCCGTCCAGGCCCTTGTAGATTCAGGCTCTGGGAAAACTCTGGTCTTCCAGGAACTGTTACCACCTAATGTGTGTTCTTTTGACTCCCCATGGAATGTATACACGGCGATGTAAAACGGTATACGACAGCCAAAATACGGCTACAGGTAAAAGGTCAGGAGGCCTAACTCGAAGTAGGAGTCGCTCCTTGGCTCCCTGCCCCCATTGTGCTTGGCCGGGACTGGCCTTTCTTTTCAGACCAATGGCTCCAGTCTCTCACGAGGAGCCTTATTCTATGGCTCTGGAGAACCCTGGTAAACTGTTCCCCTTCTCGGCAGACCTTTTCCCCAGTAGACACCGGGTTCAAAAGACTCGGAAGCAAAGACGCTCTGGCAAACAGGACTGGTTGCAGAAATCTGGGTCTCAAGGTGACCATACTAGTAGTCAGAAGTCACAAGTGATGGCTGGGGATGGCCAGAAGGAGGGGGATATGGGCCCTGGAGATTTACCAGATCTATACCTCCCTGATTTTCGCCAGAGGCAAAGGGAAGACCCAGTCCTTACTAGACAATATGATAAAGTGGTAAAAATTGATGAGCAGATATTGAATGCACAGGGGGTGATACAGTAGTATTCCCCCATTTTGAATTATCAAATTATATCCTGTATAGGGTGAATAGGCAGACACAAACAGGGGAGGTCACCAGACAGATATTGGTTCCCAAGGCATTTGTTAAATCTGTGTTCACTCTAGACCACACTGTCCCTTGGGGTGGTCACCTTGATAGGGATAAAATATTGGACCGTATTTCATCCCGATTCTATTGGCCAGGGATGCATACAGTAGTGATATTGCTAAGTTATGTGCGGCATGTCCGGAGTGCCAGCTACTGTAACTAGTCCGAAGGGACAAAAACCAGCCCCTTTGGTTCCTCTACCCTTAGTGTCAGTTCCTCTTGAGAGGATTGGGGTAGACTTGGTAAGGCCTCTAGAACCTTCTGCGAAAGGACATAGGTTTATTCTTGTAATAGTTGACTATGCAACAAGATATCCTGAGGCATTCCCCTCGAGGATAGCAATGGTGAAGCAAGTAGCCAACAAGTTGTTGGAGCTGTTCTCGCAGGTTGGACTTCCCCAGGTTATGTTGACAGATCAAGGTACAAATTTTATGGCTAAACTGATGCAGGATGTCTTAAAATTACTAGAGGTCAAGTCTGTTCGGACATCGGTCTACCATCCACAGACTAACGGATTGGTGGAAAGATTTAACCGAACTCTAAAAGGGATGCTGAGAAAATTTGTAGATTCAGAGAAGAGAGCTTGGGATGAACTTCTCCATTTTCTGCTGTTTGCAGTGCGGGAAGTTTCCCAGCCCTCCACAGGATTCTCTTCATTTGAACTGCTGTATGGCCACCAACCCCGGGGTGTCCTAGACCTCCTAAAGGAGTCCTGGGAGGAACAGCGGTCCCCTTCTAAGAATACCCTGCAATATGTATTGGACCTTAGGAAGCGCCTAGATGTGGTCGGTCATTTTGCTAGGGAGAATCTTAGATCAGCCCAGAACAGTCAGGAGAGACGCTACAATCAAAATGCTTATATGAGAGTGTTTTACCCGGGAGACCAAGTGATGTTATTGTTACCCAGTTCTGAGAGTAAACTCCTAGCCAAATGGCAGGGCCCATTCGAAGTACTCCGCCGCACGGGTGATGTGGATTACGAGATCGCTCAACCAGGGTCCAGAAAGGGTAAACAAATTTACCATGTGAACTTGCTGAAACCCTGGAAGGTGCAGCGGTCTCTATTCATACACCCAGTGGAGGAGGAAACGGACCTGGGTCCTCAGCCCCCATGGGGGAACATCGGTGGTGACGAGAAAATCCCAATTGGTAGACAATTGTCCTCTGAACAAAAAGGGGACTTGTTAGAAATAATTACACAATTCCATGATGTTTTTTCTGATTTGCCAGGGCAAACTAATTTAGTTTCACATGTGATAGAGACAGCACCTGGGGTAAAAGTACGTTCCCATCCTTATAGGTTGCCTGAAAGTCGTAAGGCCCTGATAGAGAAGGAGGTACAAGAAATTTTACACTTAGGCGTGATTGAGGAATCATGCAGTGAGTGGTGTAGTCCACTAGTTATGGTCCCTAAACCCGATGGGAAGGTAAGATTTTGTGTGGACCTCCAAAAGGTCAATGCGGTATCCAAGTTTGACGCATATCCAATGCCAAGGGTGGACGAGTTAATTGACACCCTTGGTAACGCACAATATATATCCACGCTGGACTTAACAAAGGGATACTGGCCAATACCTTAAGAGGAAAAGTCCAAGTGCAAAACAGCCTTTGCCACTCCCATGGGTTTATACCAGTTTGTGACAATGCCATTTGGACTGCATGGAGCCCAGCCACATTTCAGAGACTCATGGATAAAGTGCTGAGACCTCATAGGGCTTATGCCGCAGCCTACCTAGATGTCATTGTCATTTATAGTAAACACTGGCGGGCCCATCTAAATAGGTTGAAAGCGGTCCTCAAATCTCTAAGAGAGGCAGGGCTCACAGCCAACCCTAAGAAATGTGCTTTAGGTAAGGCGGAAACCAAATACTTAGGGTATGCAGTGGGAGGTGGAAAAGTAAGGCCACTAGCCGACAAGGTAGCTGCCCTGAAAGAAGTTCCGACCCCCAAACAAAAACGCAGGTACGCTCTCTGCTCGGTTTAGCAGGGTACTATCGGCGGTTCATCCCCAACTACTCGGAAGTTGCAGCCCCATTAACGGACCTCCAAAAAATTGTGCCCCTACACAAGTGGTATGTCAAGGGAGTGTCAGAGAGCCTTTGAGGACATAAAAAGGTGTCTATCAGAGGGTTCTGTCCTTAGAAGCCCAGACTTTAACAGGCCTTTTGTAGTGCAAACCGATGCATCAGAGATAGGGCTAGGGGCAGTGTTGTCACAACAGTTTGAGGGAGTGGAACAGATCCTTTTTCTGAGTAGGAAATTATTCCCAAGGGAAAAAAACTACTCAGTAATTGAGAAGGAGTGCCTCACAGTAAAGTGGACAATTGAGGCCTTGAGGCATTACCTGGCGGGAATCCATTTTACGTTGGTAACAGAAAATGCTCCATTAATGTGGTTAAATACTATGAAGGACTCCAATGATAGATTGACCAGGTGGTATATGGCCTTCCAACCCTTCTAATTTGAGATTCAGCACAGGCCTGGAAAAGAAAATGCAAATGCTGATTTCTTTTCTAGAGAAGGGGTGGATGGTTGGGCTTCAGCCGTGCGTGGCCCCAACCACACACTAACAGGGGAGAATGTGACAGGGTGAATAAACGTCACCAGCCACATACCTGGCAAACCTATGTTTAGGTTTGCAGTGCTGCATTAACGAGGTTACGTTCAGTTGAGAGGGCTGCTTAATTAGTCTGATCCCAGCTGCCTCATCAAGGGGCTTTAAAAACACCAGGCTAGACACACATGGGAGCTAGCTGGTCAAGAGACAGGAGTGAAATGCTGAAGTAAGATTACTGCTACAAGGTCTGTTTTCAAAGTACATGTTTGATGAACTGTCTGTGTCCTGCATGCTGAAGAGAAGCTGTTTTGTTTTTGTAGGCTGTATTTTTTAAGGCTCAATAAATAAGCCTTATCAAGAAAACCCGAGTGTGGTTGCATGTACCCTGCAACAGGGTACTAGTGCTTTTGCCCATTTGTGTATGTGGTGATTGGGGTAGAGGGGGTGAGGGATGAGGATAGTTGCCCCAGGGAGGGTGGTTAGACCTCCCAAGTGGGCAGCAAGGGGGGCATTAACTCCTTAATAAATTTTGTGGGTTACTACCCGCTAAGGTAATTAAGGGATTACTGACCAGTATGTTGGTGTCACAGAACAGGATGAGGATGAACTGCCTTCATCCTGGCAGGGGTAAGTACAACTTTTTTTACTATTGGGTTACTAGCGAATGGTTTATTTTTAATGGGCAAATGCACTATTATCCAGATCTGCATAATCGGGCAGAGAAATTAAGATGTAATTGGCTTTTGTGGTATGTGTCATTGAGCTGCATTCTACCAACCAGAGAAATTAAGATTTAATCGGCATGTGGGATATGTTTGTGAGCTGACTCCTAAAAATTGAGAGAGAAATGATAATATAATTAACTATTTTGTATGTCTGAGTTGATTAGACAAACCCCTCCCTTAAGTGTTAGGCTGCGCTTATAGTGCCGGCTATGGCTACAGCTATGGCTACGGATGCCGTCTCCCGTCTCCGTAGCCCAAGCGAAAGTTGTAATTTGAGTTTGGGAGATGTCTCTTGCTACAAGGGGAGTGACAGAAGGCAGAGGGGTGGGGACAAGAGCAATGGGGAAGGCTGAAACGGAGAGGAGTTGTAATTTCTGTTTGTATGCTGAATTTACAGTAATTTTTACTTTAAATTATGGGAGAATTTACTATTTTAAAGTTGTTCATATAGTGTGTTTCACTTGACAGACACACAGACACATACACACAGTCAGGGCCGCTAACAGAAATCATGGGGCCTAGGACAAATGAAAGGAGCAGCCCCCCCAACCCATAGCGCACATTCCACGGAAAAACAAATTTTAGCGCACAACTTTTACTTGACCCCCAATACATATACAAATACACCCCCAACCACCCAATACATATAAAAATACACCCCTACCCCCCTGATACATATAAAAATACACCCCCAAATAATAAAATGATGCACCCGGTGCCGGGTCTCTCGGCAGCACCGGATGTTAGCTTGGCTAAGTTCCGGCACGCCGGCGTGAGAGGGAGGCCCGGCGCGCAGGAGCAGCCATTGTGGGACTGAAAGGTGCCTGCAGTGCCACCGCCATCCCCCCGCAGTCCCGCCAACCGCCGGGCCACCACCACTCACCGCCCCCCGCAATACCAATATTTCTGTGGTAGGTGCGCTATGGGTTGGAGGGTGGAGGGGGCTGCTCCTTTCATTTGTCCTGGGCTCCATGATTTCTGTTGGCGGCCCTGATCTCTCACACACACTCTCTCTCACACACACACACATGCACGCACGCACGCACACACACACACACACACACACACACACACACACACACTCTCACTCTCACACACTCTCACTCTCACACACTCACTCTCACACACTCTCACACACTCTCACTCTCACTCTCACACACTCTCACTCTCACACACTCTCACTCTCACACACTCTCACACAGTCTCACTCTCACTCTCACACACTCTCACTCTCACACACTCTCACTCTCACACACTCTCACTCTCACACACTCTCACTCTCACACACTCACACACACACTCACTCTCTCACACACACTCACTCTCTCTCTCTCACACACACACACACACACACACACACTCAATCACACACACAATCACACACACAACCCCCCCTCCCACACAAACACACACACACACAATCCCTGCACACACAATCCACACACACACACACACACACACACACACACACACACACACACACACACACACACACACACACACACACACACACACACACACACACACACACACACACACAATCCCACACACAATACCCCCCTACACACACAATCCCACCCCCCCAAACACACACACACAAACACAATACCCCCCACAGACACACAATCCCACACACACAACCCACCCACACACTCACACAATCCCCCCCACACACACAATCACACACACACACACAATCACACACACAATTACACAACACCCCCCACACACACACAATCACAATCACACACACACAATACCCCCCCACACACCCACACAATCCCACACACACACACACACAATACACCCCCCACACACACACAATCCCCCCCACACACACACACACAATATCCCACCCCCACACACACACAATCACACAATCCCCCCACACACACACACACAATCACACAATCCCCCCCACACACATACACACAATCACACAATCCCCCCCACACACACACAACCCCACACACAATCACTTAATCCCCCCCCACACACACAATCCCCCACACACACACATCCCCCCTCTCCCTGCACTCACACACAGACACATTCCCCTTCTCCCTGCATCAGAAGCTATCTGATTGGTTAAAAGACAGTCACATGAGGAGACCGTCTCTCAAAAAATCAAATAATACTGGCTACCAAATTTCTGGTCTCTCCGTTGCCCCGTTGCGTCCACTATAAGTGCCTACATAAGCGACCATGCATTTGTTTTGAGGCGACGTCACGTCACCGGCACTATAAGCACAGCCTTAGACAAATGCTTGTGAATTGAGTACTTAAGTCACTGTAGCATGGCTGTGAGCCATAACGTCAAAAGTGTCACATCATAAGTGTACATCAAAAGTGTCTACAAGAGTTAATTTTGGAGTGGAAATTGGAGGTGAAGATTGAGGAAGATCTGGACTCTGCATTACAAATTTGCCACTGTGAGACATTAACTTTTAACATCTGTGGTTTATTTGTACATTTTAATCTCCAGTACTTTGGAACTCTCTCCTCCTGCATCTCACTATGCCCTCCCTATTGCTTTTTCTGTTTTCTGTTTCCTTACTCCTTTGTGAACGTCTCTGTTCTCTCCAACTTCCCCACTGCATCATTATTTATACACCTCTCTCCCAACAGCTTCTTTACCCGTCAATAAAACACACCCCCACAAATCCTCTATTCACACCCTCTATCTACTCCTTCCTGCTGCTGGGGATCTCCCCTAAGCCTGAAGCCAGAAATACACATATGATCTCACTCATGGCTCCCTGACACCTCTTCCCCTGTAAATGGTGTTAACCTTTTCATTTAACACTGACCTTCCTTAAATTTTACACCACAAGTCAAGCATCCAAATAGCCTGCACTCATGGCTATTGTACAACACTCAGTCACTCCTACCACCCATTGTGACCAAGCACTGCCATCTACAGCACTTAGTCCCTCACCTGCTGTCTCTGAAAGTTTCCCATTAAACTTCTTAGATTGTAAGCTCTTTGGGGCAGGGATTTCCTTTCCTATTGTCTGATTTTGCTGCACTTATTGTATAATTATAATTCCCTGTACTGTATCCTTTGTGAAGTGCTGAATACACTTTTGGTGCTATATAAATAAAGACATACAATACAGTAGGCCCATACTGTAGAGCCATTCTATTAGTGAAATTTTCCCATTCTCCTTCTAGCTTTCCACCTTTGTTAAAAAACTGTATCTCTCTCTTCATCTTCTAGGAAAGTTACAGCATACAATTCAGTGGAGTCAAGTAGTCTTTCAGTGAGCATTATATTCTCAATATCTACGTTTCTAAAACTACAGTAGTAGAAGGTAAAAAAGTAGCTTAAAAAAACAAAATCAACAGAGCACCCTGTTTACATATCTTTCACCCAATACTTCTTAAAGGCTTTATTTCAGTCACTCCCACATCATACAGCAAGGCCCCGGGTATATGGCGGGTTCCATTCCAGGGGCCCGCCTTATAGTGAAAATCGCCGGAAAGCAGATCCGGCGATTTTCAGTTCTGTGCATGCACAGAACGGCGTTTTCGCCATTCTGCGCATGCGCGGCGTATGGTCTGTGCGCGCAAACTACGGTATGCGCCCGCAGACACCGGTATGCGCGCGCAGACACCGGTCTGCGCATGCGCGCCGGGCGCAACCGCCCGTTCTGCGCATGCGCGACTGAGAATTAAAGATGGCGGCCTCCTTCTCGGTACCGCCGTATCGGCGGATCGCCGAAAAGCGAAGCAGGGCCCTGCTGTACTTAATCTTCAAGGATTCTTTTGCAACAGTCCAGTTTCAATACCACAGGATTGGCATAAAGCAAATGAAAGAAGGCTGCTAGATCACAGGGGAATTAGAAACAGGTCAGCGTAACATCAGTCAGGGGGGAAAGTTTTATTAAGAGATACATCTTAAATGTCAATAAACATCTTTGGGGGGGAACAAAGCATTATTTGTTATAATCAGCATGCTAACATTTACAAAGTAAGAAAGTTTTATCTACCAAGTTAATAAAAGCCATAATAAATCATCTTACTTTATTGGAAGCACTAAGCAAATAGGTTTGTTCATTTTGTTAAAAAGCTGACTAATGATTAACACACAGTAATACATATAATTAATACAAGGCCCCTTTTGAGATTTAAAGAAAACAAATCCCAAATGCCTCGTTTGGTTTATGCCATGCCAAACTTATTAACGTTTTTAAGGAAGACAGCTGCATTACCTAAGTTCTTCTACTGTATCTATTTAGCCAATAAAACTTTTTTTTTTCCCGGTATCCCTCTGCATTTAAATGTCCCGATCACGTGACCGCGGAATGTAAACAAAGCAGAGGGATACCGGCACCCCATAAAGGGGCCTGTATCTCAGGAAGCAGGGGGTCCCTGAACCTGAAACCAATGCGGTTCAGCTCCGGAGACCCCCTGCACATCTACACTACAAGTAATACACCCTTATCAATAAACAATAATTTCTTACAGTTGCGGCTATCTGCAATGGTAATGAAGCAGAATGAATGTATTTTTAATAATAGTGTACGGGAGCAGGGGGTCCCCTGAGCTGAACCGCATTGATTTCTGTCTCAGAGACCCCCTGCTTCCCGAGTTACAGGCCCCGGAATGGGGCATCGGGTGCCAGTGTCTCCACCATCTTTATAGTATCCATGTTTATTGTGGTAAACGGGGGTCACCGTGGGCCCCAAATGGGGTCTCCATGGATGGGCCCGCGGGTGTCTGGGGGGGCCCCGGGTCAGCCCCACAGGTCAAAACAAAACACAAAATAGCGCACAACGCTCATGGTGAAGTAAGAATGAACAATTTATATTAAAAAGTAATTCAAGGTTCTGCGTACATCAGATAAAGGTAAAACAGGCATGTAACTAACTATGACAGTTGTTACCACTCAGGTATCAGGACACAGGAGAAGGCTGCAGCGGATCACCCATGACATCATATCAGGCTGTGCTTTCATCTGTTGGGCTCTTTAGAAGCAGAGGGTTCCCTTTAGGCTTCCACGTAATCCAGGTAGATAAGTCCCAAGCTCCGTTTAGGAGTAGCTGGTAGAGGGACAGTCTCACCGATCAGGGTCAGCTCTGCCTCCCACGCCAGCTTCACTTAACCAGCAAAGTGATAGAATACTAAGGGTACTGATTAAGTAGATCAATAAAAGTATCATTCCAACTAGTTTCGTAGCAACTATAAAGGCCACTTCATTACTATTGGTAACCTAGTTACTTATACTCACTTGGGTATTAAGTGGTTAATGCACTTTATTTCAATTCACTCTGTTTATTCATTATAGTTGTGCACTTGTACTGTGTTTTTCTTTTAGCCCCAAAGGTATCTGAGGGTCCTCGGGTGGTTCCCACGGGGGTCTGGGGGCCCTCGGGTGGTCCCTATGGGTCCGTGGGGCCCCCACAGATGTGCAGCCCCCGGTTCTTCCCCGCAGGTGTCCCCTGTGGACCCGGCAGCCTTGTACCCGTGGAAAGTTTGAGGAGACCTCAGGTGGTCTCCAGAGGTCCCCACAGACCTAAGGAACCAACCCTGTATGTAAAAAAATAAACCTGTCCTATACATTTAAATAAATACCACCCCATGTGTATAACATCATTCATTAGTGTGTCCCTTAGGTCTTTTTGGTATATTTTGTGACCGGCCGGTCTTGCTGATCCAGGGAACTAGTTTCCCTGGGTTCTCACCTTACACACTTCATGCATTAGCCTGACATTTGTGTATAGGTTTGGACTTTTTGTATTGGCCATATGTTATATGTAGTCACTTTGTCTATTTCAGGGTTCTGTTTTGTGTTTTTGTTATATTTTAGTTTGTTACATTTAAGGACATTAAAGTATAATTTTTGGGGGGATTTTTTGAGTGCTCATTTTTGAGACTTCTTGTGTCTTTTCTGTATTCTATTTATCCCTGTCTCAGAGCACCAACTTGTTTCTCTCTATTATAGAGATTAGATTATGGTCTTATAAATATCCTAGTTATTATTAGGTGTGTATGCGGTTTCTGTCTGTTTGTGTAATACGTGTGTGTGTGTGTATGTGTATGTGTGTGAGTGTAAAAAATGTATATATGTGTATGTATATGTAAAAAATACTATATATACACGCACATATACACATATACACATGATTAACCAATATACAAAGAAATGTTTAAGGGTTAACATAAACATGCACAAATAAAAATACCACTTCTCCAAATCAATACATCACATTGCATATCAAAATTACAATATTTTATAGCCACATTAAAAAAAATACTATTTCAAAAGAAAATAATTCTTATCTCCCAATCAATATCCAACAAATGCCAATCAAAACATTGAATTTATAGTGTATACATGATGCCAAAAATATGTGCATCATGTACACTATGCCAATCAATGTTAATAATAAACTATTCCAAACAATATACAATTCCATACAAACAAGTATACTATTTAAACCAAGCAAGTAAACAGAAATAAAGTACCATTAATTAATCAAATCCCAAATCAATTACAATACAATCCAAATCAATTACACAATTAACTATTCAAATCGTTAAACCAAACCATTCATAAAAAAAGTTACCATCAGCCAAAATATAACTACCAAAATTAATTCACTATTAAAAAGCAAGCCTCATCCTGACCTAAAGTATTGCAAACAGCGCCAAAAATTGTATCTAAATAAAAATGACATTACACACATTTGTAAGCATAGCAAAATACATTTTAAATACAGCAAAACTAGCATTTCCCAAAAAAACATTTCTTTGTATATTGGTCAATCATGTGTATATATATATATATATATATATATATATTGTGACAGAAACCAGGGGATGGTAATAAATTCCGTATATAGGGCTCCCAGGATATTAGACAGTTTCTATCCTGTTTGGCCTGGGAGTGCAGCCTTATAATACATACACTCCATCCCACAGTTTGGCAAGCGCTGGAACTGAGGGATGAGAGATCCAGACCAGAGTTTGTCTGCTGCCTGATTTCTGTCACCTGTCATGCTAATTAGGAATCAGGTATGAAAGACTGATTTCCTGTTTGCTCTGGTCTCCCCACAAGAGCCAGGAGGCTGGAAGGCTGCTGAACTACAGAGGGGAGAAGCCTCTTCCCCAAACAGGTTCAATCTTTCTGTTCATTTGTGTAAGACTGCAAAAGTACCGTGTTTTGATGTTGGAAGTGGAAAAGCCACTTCCAACCCTGAGTCAGGGATATCTAAGTTAAGTTATCGCTCAGGTGAGCAGCTTTTGTTTTGATCTGTTTTCTGTTGTATGCACTGTGGCAGTCTCAGTGCCTGGGACTGAATAAACCAGGCATAGCCTGTTTAAAGGAACAGTACGTGACGCCTCATCATTTAACCTACCCTAAAAGACCGTGTTCTAAACAGTCCCGGACAAACGACGGAGCCCCGGAGTAAGCCGTTTGTCACATATGGTGGAGAATGCGGGCAGAGCACTAGGGGGTCTGCGGGTTGAAGAACTTTGAAGAAAAAAAAAAAAAAAAAAAGTTTTTTTCATCCTCTGCAAACAAGATGGAAGACGTGGTGGGTGCGCTGGTACGCAATGTCGCTGCCCAGAAAGACGCGAATGAAACCCAGCAACAGCTGTTAATAGCCCAGCAAGAAACTAATGCAAACCAGCAGCAGACGAATGCAGCCCATCAACAGCTGCTAATAGCCCAGCAAGAGATTAATGCCAACCAGCAACAGGCGAATGCCAACCAGCAACAGGCGAATGCAAACCAGCAACAGACGAATGAAGCCCTGCAAAACGCGAATGCAAACCAGCAGGAGACAAACCGCTTGCTGAGAGAGGAGCAACAGCGGTTCGCTCAGGGCTTACAGCAGGAACTCGAGATCCTGAGGGGGACTATCAGTAACCTTCCACTGGCAGCGGCAGCCCCAGTTCCGAAAATGACCAGGGCAAGCCACTACCTTCAGAAGATGGGACCCTCGGATGATGTGGAAGCCTATCTTCTCACGTTTGAACGCACGGCACAGAGAGAGGGATGGCCAGAAGCTGAGTGGGCTGGTCTAATCGCACCCTTCCTAAGCGGCGAACCCCAGAAGGCTTACTTTGATCTAGAGCCAGCCGAAGCTAACGTCTATGCAAAATTGAAGTTCGAGATCCTCGCCCGCCTCGGCGTAACCACGGCTGTTCGCGCCCAAAGGTTTCACGCATGGTCCTTCACGATGGATAAAGCCACCCGAAGCCAGATGTATGACCTCATCCACCTCGCCCGGAAGTGGCTACAACCCGAGATCAACTCAGCCAGCCACATCGTGGAACGGTTGGTCATGGACCAGTTCTTGAGGAAACTTCCCTCTGCCTTATGCCGTTGGGTCAGTCGGAGTGACCCCCACAATGCGGATGAGCTTGTGGCCCTCGTAGAAAGGTACAATGCAGCAGAAGAGCACCCGCAACCCACAGTCGTGGAGCAACCCCACTACCCGAGGTTCCAGGACTCTTCCAGAGACGGTAAAAGGGTACCGGGGTTAAGGGGCGCTGAAGAGCGGCGACCACCTTCACGCAGCACCAGCAACAGTGGTTCGCACACTAAGGGCAATAGCCAACATGGGGAGCCGGGAAAAGGCTCTAAGTGGGACACAGACTATGTACCTAAATGTGTAAATTGTCATGAGAGGGGCCACACAGCAAAAATCTGCCCACTAAATTATGAGCCCATGCAATGCAACAGCGTGGAACCTTATTCGCTGTTGTCCCAATGTATGGGCCCTAGCCCAGAGGACCCCTTGAATAACCATCTGTGGGCATTTGTAAAGGTTAATGGTAAGAGGGTTCGGGCACTTCTTGACTCTGGGAGCATGGTCACACTAGTGTCCGAATACCTCTTGCCCATTAAGAAGAAACAGGGAAACAGTTCACAAAGAGTGGCAATTTGTTGTATACATGGGGATAATCATGAATATTCCACTGTTGATGTTTTTTTTGAAACAGAGTTTGGTTCTTTAGATTTCAAGGTGGGTATTGTACCCAAACTGGCACATGATGTGTTAATAGGGACCGACTTTCCCCATTTTCTAAAAATGTGGTCCCCCGCTCAGAATAGCGCCCAGAGTTCAATAGCGGACCATAACGAAGTATTAGAAGAAACAAATCCTTTCCCTTTTTCAGAAATGGAGGTTGACGAGGGCCCAAATAAGAAGGGGGAAAAGGAGGAGTGCTGTAAAATTCCCTTCCCCATCACTACTTTGGTAGGGAATACCCCAAATCAAGGTGTTGAGCAGACACTTACCACCCCAGAACCGGATAAGACCCTCGCTGACCTAGAGGTCAGTCCTGGGAGTTTTAAGAAGGCCCAGTGGGAGGACCCCACATTAGCGGTAGCAAGGGGAAATATACGGGACCAGAATAGTACTCCTGGCCAACCAGATAGGTCACTTGCTTACCCCTACTTCGAGGTAGAGAACGACCTAGTATATCGGGTTGATAAAAGGAAATCAGTTACAACGAAACAATTGTTGGTACCACGGACATTCCGTAACGTAGTATTACACCTCGCACATAGTCATCCATTGGGGGGACACCTAGGGGTGGAAAAGACAAAAGAAAAGGTTCTCCGAAGCTTCTATTGGCCTGGGGTTCTGGCAGAAATTACGAATTATTGTTCCTCATGCCCAGAATGTCAGATCACCGCCCCGTTCAAGGCGTACCGCAGCCCATTGGTACCCCTTCCCATAATAGAGGTACCATTTGACCGGATTGCTATGGATCTAGTAGGACCCCTAATAAAGTCTGCTAGGGGACATCAGCATATATTGGTAATATTAGATTATGCCACCCGATATCCGGAGGCAGTTCCCCTACGTAGCACCTCAGCTAAAAACATAGCAAAAGAGTTAGTAGTTCTGTTTTCCCGGGTCGGGATTCCTAAAGAGATTCTATCTGACCAGGGAACACCATTTATGTCCCAAGTAACGAAAGAGCTATGTAAACTCCTAAAAATCAAGCATCTCAGAACCTCAGTCTATCATCCACAAACAGATGGTTTAGTGGAAAGGTTCAATAAAACCTTAAAGAGCATGTTACGGCGGGCGGTTGATAAAGATGGGAAAAACTGGGATTGTTTGTTACCGTACCTGTTATTTGCCATTAGGGAAGTTCCCCAATCATCCACAGGCTTCTCCCCGTTTGAACTATTGTATGGCCGACACCCAAGGGGCTTACTGGATATAGCCAAAGAGACTTGGGAACACGAGGTTACCCCTTACAGAAGTGTAATAGAGCATGTTGCCCAGATGCAGGACCGCATTGCTGCAGTCCTACCCATAGTGAGGGAACACATGGAGAAAGCTCAAGAAGCACAGAGGAATACATATAATAAGGGTGCTAGGGTCAGAATTTTTTCTCCAGGTGATAGGGTACTAGTTCTGGTTCCCACCGTGGAGAGTAAATTCCTTGCTAAATGGCATGGGCCATATGAGGTCTTGGAAAGAGTGGGAGAAGTAAATTATAAGGTAAGACAGCCAGGTAGGAGGAAACCTGAGCAAATTTACCATATAAACCTACTCAAGCCCTGGAAAGATAGAGAGGTCTTGTTAACCCTAGTACCCCCAGGTCCGTCAGAGAATCAAGAAACTGACCCAGAGGTTAGCATAGCTGAAACACTGTCTGTTCATCAGAAACGAGAGGTTCAGAATTTAGTGAAAAGAAACAAAGAAATCTTCTCTATACGGCCAGGTAGAACTAGCGTAATTGAACATGACCTAGTCTCTGAACCGGGGGTCCGAGTTAACCTTAAACCGTACCGAATCCCAGAGGCCAAAAGAAAGGCTATAAGTTTAGAGGTTAAAAAAATGCTAAAACTAGGTGTAATTGAGGAATCCCAAAGTGGGTGGAACAGCCCTATAGTCTTAGTCCCAAAGCCAGATGGTACAACAAGGTTTTGTAATGACTACCGGAAACTAAACGCGGTGTCAAAATTTGATACTTATCCTATGCCCAGGGTAGATGAACTTGTAGAGAGACTGGGCAAAGCCCGATATCTCACAACCCTAGACCTAACAAAAGGGTACTGGCAGGTTCCCCTCACAGAAAGGGCAAAAGAAAAGACAGCCTTCTCAACCCCAGACGGCCTCTTTCAGTATAAGGTGTTGCCTTTTGGCTTACATGGAGCTCCCGCCACATTCCAAAGAATGATGGATAAAATTTTAAAACCACATGCTCGGTATGCTGCCGCCTACCTGGATGATGTGGTAATCCATAGTGAAGATTGGCAATCCCACCTTCCAAAGGTCCAAGCTGTGCTTGACGCAGTCCGGTCTGCTGGACTAACTGCTAACCCCGCTAAATGCACTATTGGTCTGGAGGAGGCCAAGTATCTGGGATATTCTATTGGCAGAGGTTTACTCAAACCCCAAACACTCAAAGTGGAGGCGATACAAAATTGGCCAAGGCCAGTTACAAAAAAACAAGTAAGGACCTTTTTGGGCTTAATTGGGTACTATAGAAGGTTTATTCCCAATTTTGCAACTAAGGCAACCCCACTAACTGACCTCACAAAAGCAAGAGGACCGCTAATGGTAAAGTGGTCCCCCGAAACCGAACAGGCCTTTAGAAGCCTGAAAGAAGCTCTCTGTGCCCAACCAGTGTTGGTCACACCTGACTTCTCCAAAGAGTTCGTAGTCCAAACCGACGCATCTGAGGTAGGGCTGGGGGCGGTACTCTCCCAGGAGTCTCAAGGTGAGGAGCACCCCATCCTTTATTTAAGTAGGAAACTAAATCCCCAGGAGAAAAATTACTCCATAGTAGAGAAAGAGTGTCTCGCAATAAAGTGGGCTGTAGAGACACTCAAATACTACCTGTTGGGGAGAAAATTCCGGTTGGTCACAGATCATGCACCCCTTACCTGGATGTGTCAAAACAGGGAAAAGAATGCTAGAGTGACCAGGTGGTTCCTAAGCCTACAACCCTTTAAATTTTCTGTGGAACACAGGTCAGGGCACAAACATGGCAATGCTGACGGGTTGTCAAGGATGCACTCCCTAATATCCATGGTCGCTCATCCCTCGAGGTCTGAGCTGGGGGGGAGGATATGTGACAGAAACCAGGGGATGGTAATAAATTCCGTATATAGGGCTCCCAGGATACTAGACAGTTTCTATCCTGTTTGGCCTGGGAGTGCAGCCTTATAATACATAGACTCCATCCCACAGTTTGGCAAGCGCTGGAACTGAGGGATGAGAGATCCAGACCAGAGTTTGTCTGCTGCCTGATTTCTGTCACCTGTCATGCTAATTAGGAATCAGGTATGAAAGACTGATTTCCTGTTTGCTCTGGTCTCCCCACAAGAGCCAGGAGGCTGGAAGGCTGCTGAACTACAGAGGGGAGAAGCCTCTTCCCCAAACAGGTTCAATCTTTCTGTTCATTTGTGTAAGACTGCAAAAGTACCGTGTTTTGATGTTGGAAGTGGAAAAGCCACTTCCAACCCTGAGTCAGGGATATCTAAGTTAAGTTATCGCTCAGGTGAGCAGCTTTTGTTTTGATCTGTTTTCTGTTGTATGCACTGTGGCAGTCTCAGTGCCTGGGACTGAATAAACCAGGCATAGCCTGTTTAAAGGAACAGTACGTGACGCCTCATCATTTAACCTACCCTAAAAGACCGTGTTCTAAACAGTCCCGGACAAACGACGGAGCCCCGGAGTAAGCCGTTTGTCACAATATATATATATATATATATATATATATATATATATATATATATATATATATATATATATATATATACACACATGATGAAGCCACTGTACAAATGGATGGGTATCGGGCAGGGTGGCTTAACCCCGTAATTACCTTTGCGGTTATTAACCGATAAGGTGATTAAGGGGTTAAATGTTTGCAGAATGTATTTGCTATGGTTTTTTTGGCAACTGAGGACAGAGGGCTTCATATTGATGAGGTAAGTAAAACTGTATATTTTTTATTATCCTAGTTAATGTGTTTAATAATGAACAAAAAAGCTATAATCCATATCTGGATAATAGTTATTTTGCACATTACGGTATGTGTTTGGTGGGGGGTGGTATTTATTTAAATGTATAGGACAGGTTTATTTTTTTACATAGAGGGTTGGTTCCTTAGGTTTGCGGTGACCCCTGGAGACCACCTGAGGTCTCCTCGGACTTCCCACGGTTACAAGGCTGCCGGGTCCACGGGGGACACCTGCGGGGAAGAACCAGGGGCCCTACATCTGTGGGGGCCCGTGGACCCGTAGGGACCTCCCGAGGGCCCCCAGACACCTGTGGGGCTGACCCGGGGCCCCCCCCCAGACATCCACGGGCCCATCCGTGGAGACCCAATTTGGGGCCCAAGGTGACCCGCGGAGACCACCTGGAGGACCACGGCGCCTGCCAGGGACCACCCGTAGGCCTCCAGACCCTGTGTGAAACCCTTTGCTGGGCCACTGTAGAGCCTGCGGACACCAGGCAGGACACCCGGGGACTCCCATGTGCCTGGGGTATTAACCCTGTATGTAAAAGAATAAATCATTATTTATGAGGGGTCACAGGGGGTGGGTTATGTATTGTTTATTAAATATAGTCATGTTTATTGTGGTTAACGGGGTTGGGGGGGGGGGTATTGTCCCCAAGCCAGGTTGGGTAGGCCTCCCTGTGTGTAGTGGGTGAGGGTGGTTAGGCCTCACAGGTGGGAGGGTAGTGGGGGAGGGTATATAGACCTCCTGAGTGGTGGGTGGTGGTGGGTTAACCCCTTAATGACTATAGCGGTTAATGACCGCTAAGGTGATTAAGGGGTTAGGGGACATTACATTGGCTCTTTTTATTCTTGTGTATGTTTTGCTGCATCGGAGGGGGGCATGGACAGGGATGAAAATGAGGATGGCCTTCATCGTGGCAGCCGGACATGGGTGAGTGCAATATTTATTTATTGTATTAATTGTGCTTTATGTATTTGAAATGGGCAAATGCACTATTATCCATATGTGGATAATAGTAATTTTGCCCATTACTATACTGTATGTTTTAGGGGGGGTGTATTTATTTATAAGTATTTATGTATTTTTTAATTATTTTGGGGGGGCACAGAATTGGTACTGCAGGCCCACGGGGACACCTTCGGGGAACACCCGATGGCCACCACCGGCCTATAGTATCATTGCTGTGCATATATGTACTGTATGTTAGGGGGGTATAGGGGTTGTTGGTGTAATATATATATATATATTTATATATTTTTATTTATTTATTTATTGTGGGCTGTAATGTGTATTTTTTTTATTGTGGGGCTGTTGAGTGTGTTTTTTTATTGTGGGTAGCGGGGGTGGGCGATGTGGGTATTAGCCCAAACGGTGGGTGTTTAGGGCTTGCGGGTTGGTAGGGGGAGGGCTTAAATCCTTAGGGGTTAAGTCCACCTGTAACCCCCCCCCCGCAAAGCCCTAAACAGCCACCAAGGGTTAAATACCCCCTACACTCACCCCACAATAAACCTGACACGGGTAGTTAACCCTTTCATTGCCTTAGCGGTTAGCCGCTAAGGTAATGAAGTGGGCTGTAAATGCATTTTTCATGCCTCGGATGCATGCCGGGTGGCTCCGGTGCTGGTTCTAATGGGTATCAGCTCCGGAGACCCCCGGCATCAATCCCAGGTAGGAGTGTCGCCCTTGCTGATGCTTCTCCACCACCAACTTGCCAACTTGAGTTGCCGTGACGGATTTGTGTGAAAATCTCTATTCTATAGCGGCGAAACGCTGCTCGGGGCTACTGGTATTGAGCGGGTTTGAAAACATGGCAAGTAGCGTTGAAAAGTGCCTTTCACGTGCCTCTGGCGCTTTTTTCGCTTTTTGCCATGTTCTTGGGGCTTACTGAATCGTAGTAGGCATTTTTTGCGCAAAACGGGCGAAAGGTGACTTTTAGCCGCTCAGTGCATGTCCCCCTTTATCTGCATGTACACTGGTGACACACTTTATTCGAGCTCGTCTAGTCCCACGAATTCGGGTATACCCGGGTGTATTGAGGTTTGTGACTGTTTTCTGCCCGAGTGCATTGGGTTATTTTCCAGGCAGGGATTGAAGCATTTTATTCCCGCTGGCTGCAATACTGCACAGTATATATATATATACTGCATTACAATTCATGAATTTATGCCATCTGGTAGACACGCGAAGCATTGCAGCCTATTAAATCCTAATCATTATCATTTAACAGATCAGCCGCACGTCAGCCAGGCATGAACCCAGGCTGGGAAGGCAAACGCAACGGGGCTTGTCAGAGGTGAGGAGCGGCGCATTCCAGGTATCTGCCAGGTACATACTGGGTATTTGCTCGAATAAAGTGTGTCGGTGCAGTATGAAGGACTTCAATGTCTACAGATAATATTGTGTTGTGTAAATATAAGTGCAATATAGCGCTCGTGTGACAAATGGGATCAAATTAATATATACATGTGACAATAAATGAACCTGTGATAAAGAGTCCAAAAGATAGTCCTGGAGCTGCCCAAAAGGTTTTTCTGGTCTCTCCCAACCAGATATGGATGTAAGATGGAAAAAACCTCCTGTGGCGCTGAGGCAAGGATGAGGATGTGGTCGTGGATAAAGTTCTTCTCTTTAGGCAATTACCTCAAGAAAGGAAGATAAGACATACAAAAAAGACTGCAATAGTGCATTACCCAGGGACAAAATGGATGGATTAAACAGAGAAATTTAATATAAAACAATTAAACAAAAAATAATAAAATGACATACATATTATCAATATAAAATTTTCATGTGCTTCTGCACTTTGAAGATAGAACTTGCTCCGCCGTGATAAAAATTGAAATCCTACTCACCGAAGGTGACAAGGACATGCACACTTGTTTTATAGTCTTTTCGCTACCCCTGAGGAAGAGAGCCGAGCGCTCTCGAAAAGCGTAGGGTGGCGATTTTAATACCCAGCACCTTGGTGACAGTATCCCCACGTATTGACGAATCTGTGTGCGCTGTCAAGCGGCTAGTCTATCGTTGCCGACGGCGTGTCGAATCAGCTGCTGCTGTTTACCATCTACTGGACGTCTTTCCCAGCGTGTTGCAGGAGTTCCTGTTTGGTGGTTTACATACACGTGCAGACGGAGACGCCAGTTAGCAGAGAGCAGCTTAAAGAAACGAGAGGGGATACTCTCTAAACTATCCACTGCCTGTAAACCTATTCCATCTGGTGAGTAGGCATTGCAACTATCATCATCGGTGCTAGAGAGTATTAGAATCATTATTTCATTTATTTTTACTTTTCCACATAATATATGTCCATATGTATTGTGTATTATATTAATTGTTATTAAATGTTTTTATTGTGTAAATTCACCTATCTATTTCTCAGCTGTTATATGTTGTCATAAGTGTTGTTTGTCATATATTCTACAGTATTACGCTATGTGTTGTACTTTTTCTTTTTTTTCAAGCACACCGTGAGGAGCCACGTTTCTTCACAGCCAACAGGCTTGGTTTTCGTATATCCTTTTTATAGTAGTTGTTAATATAGGCGCCCACGGATACTATCCTTTGTCCATACTTACAGTGGCGACCAACTTTATTCTAACTCGGCTAGCTCGGCGAATTTCAGAATATCCCGGTGATGTGCGGTTTTGTATTGTTTTCGCCCGGAGTGTATTGCGTTATTTTCGCGCCCGTGATTTAAGCATTTTATTCCCGCTGTCTGCAGTACTGCAATGTCGTGTAAAAACGCATGGGGGCGTTTGCGAGCTGTTGTCTTTGAATGAATACCAGGTAACCAAAGGGTTAACTAACCAGGCGCTTCTTAGAGCCAAAAGACAGCTGCATCCTGAGAATAATGAACTGAAAAAAGCTGGCTTCTCTCCAAGAACAAACCGATAGATCACAGTCTTTCAAAATAAGCAAATAGCTCTCCACAGAGCACCAGTAAATTGCATGAGTAGACTCGCTGTTGTAGGAGTGATGATAAGCCAGCAGTGAAGATAATGATAACACCGGTGATCCGAAGACCATCAGCCGGCTTCTCTCTGCTTATGTCGGGTGAATCCCCCGTAGTCCTGGAACACAGGTAAGGCAGCTGTCCGGCGTGCAGCCAGTAGAGTTGAGCAGCAAAAAGACACTCCCCCCATAGGAGGCCAGAACGGCGCGCAGCCGAATGAACAGAGTGACAAAGGCCCCCGGGCTGAAATGCGTCAGAGGATCCGCCAGACTCTTTTATCCTGATGTGTAATTAAACGTTTTTTCTACACCACCACGACCTGCTGCGGGTTTTCATTCGGCTGTGCGCCGTTCCTGCCTCCTACGGGGGGAGTGTCTTTTTGCTGTTGTCTTTGAAGTCTAATACCTTCGTGGTTCAACACAGTCTGTGCGTGCACGTGCAGTAATAGTAAAATTGTATATTTAATTTATTTTAAAGTACAGTACTGTACATGCTCGGACCCTGTTGGGGTGAAGTGAGGGGGTTCCTAACGTCTGGGGGCACAATAAATTTTATTTCTAGGTGCCTTAGAACAGAAGTTCCTATGCCAATTGGCCGTGAACTTGACCGAGGCCCTAAGTAGTTCCCACGCCAATTGCGCGAATATAATTTAAAATAATCCGTTCTGTGGGTCTGAGCGGGTTGAAATTCGCCTGGCCCTCATGCGGAAGGACCCTTGCCACAGTGGCAAAATATCAGCCTTGCACGACCCCCGGAACCGGAGATACCAAAAGACAGTTTAAAAGCACATTACCAAAGTGGCTTTTTTTCTGCCATGCAAGTCAATGGCAGTAACCTGAACTTTAACATTACCCTGACTCCGTTCTGTTGCCACGCAATCCTGCCGCAACTAGGACTACATGGTGACCGAATCTGAGACCTCTAGGTTGAACAGAACCGGAGTTATGGGTTCCAGGTTTCTGCTCATTCTGACTTAGCCGTTTCAAAGCAGCGGGGGTTTCTCCGCCATTACGCTCAATGGTAGGACCCTCCTCGCCGGCGTGACCCTTTCTCGTCGCCATTATTGCTCGGACCCTGTTGGGGTCAAGTGAGAGGGTTCCTAACATCTAAGGGCAAAATGAATTTTAACTCTAGGTGCCCTAGAACAGAAGTTTCCACGCCAATTGACCTAGTTCCCACGCCAATTGCGCGCTCATTGCTCTTTTTTTACAATGTTGCCGAGCTTGCGGCTTTGCGGTCAGGCAGTAAAAAAAACAGTGCAGCAATTCGACATGTTCTTTTATTGGTGGAGTCAGTACAAAAACATTTATTTACAAATACTGTACAATGTTGAAACATTTAAAGTGCACAGCAATTCTAACCATCAACACACAATTATACATACTGTACTGCAGCCTTTATTAAATTCTTCTGGCAGATTGAAATCGGAGAAACATGTACAAAACATTTGTAAAACATGGAGATACATGAAAAATGGACGTTTATTCTGTATGAATATTAATTTGTCTATAGAAAATCTACTGTTAGTTTTTGGTGCATGGGGCACAGGGAGTTAAAGTGACTTGCTTTGTACAGTACAGTATGTACTGTATATGGGGGTTGTATTTGGGGGTTTATTCATCAAATTATTATGATGAACTGCCTTTTGAAATTACAGTGCTGTTAACTATTTCAGCCACACATCTCCAGATTTTTAAATCCCTCCCTAGCCAAGCGTCAATCGGCTGAGTCACCCTAGCCTACCAACACCCTCTCTCCACTGGGTCGTTAATCTTCTGCATATTGCCATTGTGTTCTTAATCCGCCCATAGCCGAGCTACAAAGACTCAGTACGCCTGCGTCTAATCACATCATCCCCCTCCCCCAACCCTTAGAGGCCTGTTTTGTTAACGGTAACGCTTTGGAAAATCCCCTCTCAAATTGGAAATGTAAATCTGATGTGCACAGCACAGTGAGAATTGAGAGTACACTGATATTGCATCACGCAAAAAAAAATGCAAAGATAAAAATAATCATGAATAATACATACTGTACAGTACTGCAGCCTTTATTAAATTCTTCTGGCAGATTGAAATCGGAGAAACATTTACAAAACATTCTTATTCATTGGTGCACTGTAGGGATGGTTGTCAATGATTATGATTCGCAGGAAAGTGAATAAATATTTATTTTATTTTATCAGGAACCAAAAAATACAAATATAAAAATAATCAGGAATAATACATAATGCAGTCTTTATTAAGTTCTTTTGGCAGATTGAAATTGGATAACCATTTGAAAAACATTTGTAAAACATGGGGAAACATGAGTAATGCACATTTATAAGAATATTATTTAATACTATATACAGTACTGTAATGTACTGTATAATATATATACTATATACTGTATAGTAATATTATTTTTTCCGTCTTTGGGCCTCATGCAGAGAGCAGCGAATTTTAAAATTGGCGAATTTATTAAAAAGTAGCTTTTTTGGAGAGTTTTATTCTCCATATGCAGAAAAGTGCGAATTCTGCTATGTTTAACATGGATGCGTCTGGCGAGTTTAAATTGGCGAGATGCGCGCTTCAGAAACTTGTAAAAACAAATGCGCGCCTTTTTTTTTCCCTTTGCAATGGCCGCGAGCGGCAGCTTCTTGCCAATTTTTTCTGGCGAGGGAAAAAGGAGACAATAGCGCCATTTTATTGGCGCGAACAGCCGCTAGATGCCGTTCGCGGCTCTCTGCATTAGGATATTTGTAAAACTGGCGAGATTGAGGTTTTCGCCAGCCGCGAGGCGAGTTTTACAAATAGAAAAGAAAAATTGGCGCGTTTTTCGGAAATCTCCATTTTCTGCTGTTTTCTGCGCGATTATCTCCAAAAAATGGCGAATTTCGAAAATTCGCTGCTCTCTGCATAGGCCCCTTTATCTTTTCCTCATTCTGTCTGCAGTACAGTAGTTAATTGAGAGAGGAGAGGTTTTGTGTACATCATTACTGCTGTTTATATACTGTACATTTGACTGTACAGTACAAGCAGATAAGACTGGACGCAACACCCCACCCCCCCTAGGCCACCCTTTTTCCTGAAACGACAAGAAAACAAAAAATTAATGCAGTTACCGTTCTGTATTGTATGTGCATACTGTACTGTATTATGGCAGAACTACTGTAGGTGGCTGGTGCAGCTTTCTCTGGAAAGAAAAAAATGGAGCAGTTAGTACGCAGTTACTGTAGTACTGTCAAACTACTCTACTGTATACTGTAACTACTGTATACTCTGACTACTGTTAAATTCTATGTACTGTACTGTAACCTGATGGCTGGTGCTGCTCTCTCTGTAAAGAATAAACTAACTACTGTAGTGTATACTCTTACTATCTGGAAAGAAAAATTCTGTGCCATACTTACCTGTATCATACTGTACTTACAGCACAGTACTACTTTCCTGATGCTTGCCCATTACGCGCAATGACAATGGGCAACACAGTGGCAATATGGTCTATATATTTATTGCAGCGTTCCACGGTGAGTACATCATTCCAAAAACTCATTATGCCTTTCAACAACTCGTCCTTTTTGGAGGGTTTCGCCACTTTCCGGATATGGTCCTTCAGCTGATGCCAGACCATTTCGATCGGATTGAAGTCTGGCGATCTGTCATTGGAAAGAAATTACAATTGGTTTAAGAGCTAAAAACAGTGGGGAACAAAAATGGGACACGGTCTACTGCACTTACTCCACTGGCGTCTTCACCCAGTTGATGCCGCGCTCAAGGATATGCGCCGTTGACGCGGTGTGCTTGGGATCGTTGTCCTGGTAGAAGCAGTGACCATCGGGAAACTCGCGTGTGATGTATTGCAACACTAGTCAAGTACAGTGCATTAGGCGACATTATATTTGATAAAAAATACCTTCAAAGATGACAATGCATCCCGGTCCACGCCTAGAGATGGCACCCCACACATGCAGCTTCACAGGGTGTTTTGGCCGCGGCTTCAAAGATATGCTGCCTTTTTTGTGGAATGCAAAGCTTGCAAATCTCTCCAGTGTCCCAGAATTGCTTCAAGGTATGACCGATGCTACCAAAATTGTGTACACATAGACACTACAAATGATCCAAAAGATATCCAATGGATGAATAACGTAATAAAAGCTCCCGTTCAGAGTCCAACTTTAGAACATAATTAGTAAATGTGAGCCCTGAATGTGCTCAGTGTGTTAGTGACTCAGCCACCGGACGGGGTAATCATGTGGTAAGGAGGATAGATGCAAACGGCGGCGCCGTGTCTCCAGCCAGGAGACTATGACCGGCAACACACACCGCGATCCTCCGCCACTGCCCTCACAGACCCAGTGTCACACACGGAAAGCAGTCCCACTGCGGGGAAAGAAAGGGTATTTACTCACAGTCTTGACACGTCGCATCCGACTCAAATGCTGAGAGAAGTTACTCTGATCCGGGAATGTGATGTCGCGTGCTCCAGCCCGTGCAGGTAAGGTAATCAGAGGGGGTAATCAGGCGGTGCACAGCTGCCGTCAGAATATGAATCAGGAGGTCCACACGCTTAATATCTAAAAGGCTATATTTAATGAGTGCATAACACGAAAAAGCAAACTGCTACAAAAAACTTCTTGACGCGTTTCGTCCGCCTGATTACCCCCTCTGATCATCTGTGAAGATGCAATCCTGGAAAGTCTCCCCACTGTCGATCCATGCCTGGGCCTGGACCACTTTTTTGATTTTGTTTGCGTCCCGTATCATGGGGTACGCTCTGTAATGACAAGGAATAAAAAAATTTAGCGGCACAGTGCAGTACAGTTTGCTAAACAACACTTTTACCTCCTATACTGTCCAGTACTAACCTCACACGTCCATATTTCCATCCAATGCTGCGTCTCATCTTCTTTATGCTGCTCTCGGATACAGTCAGATTGTGCTTTTCCTGCAGAGTGTTTTTAACCCTTAATGCACTCCTCTCATCATTCTCCTCACTTATTTTGTCCACAAGAAGAGTTGTCTCCCTACAATGTAAAGAAAATATATTGTTTTATTAATATGCAGCAATATAAAATGTATATACTGTAAATATAATGTTGTAATATTAAATAAATTGAAATATACAAAAAATATAGACTGCTGTACTATAAATATAAATATACACAATAAATATACTGTTGTAATATAAATATAAATATATATCCTATATTTACCGTTGTAAGATAAATTGAAATATACAAAAAATGTATACTGCTGTACTATAAATATAAATAGACAAAATATATATACTGTTGTACTACAAATATAAATATACACTATAAATATACTGTTGTAATATAAATATAAATATACACCCTATATATACAGTACCGTTGTAAGATAAATTGAAATATACAAAAAATTTATTCTGCTGTACTATAAATATAAATAGACAAAATATATATACTGTTGTACTACAAATATAAATATACACAATAAATATACTGTTGTAATATAAATATAAATATACATCCTATATATACCGTTGTAAGATAAATTGAAATATACAAAAAATGTATACTGCTGTACTATAAATATAAATAGACAAACTATGTTGTAATATAAATCAACAGAAATAACAACAATATTACAGTAGATACAGAACTGTACTGTAGATGTACTGTACTGTATGAACAGTACAGTACATACAGTACAGTTTTCTATATTTTTTTTTGTTAAGTTTTATAAATATACTTACGCGTTAGTTACCCTTGGTGCCTTTTTCCGGTCTCTGTTTTTTCCGTATGCATGATAGCTCACGGTGTTTAATGGCACAACGAGGCCAGAAGTAGCTAACCAGCATTGGATAGCAGCAATTCGGTGTCCGCTCGTGTACATCTCCTTAATTCGCATGTTGAGATCCTCTAAAATCTTTTTAACAGGCATTGCTGCGAGTAGAAAGAAATACAAACACAAGAATGTATATTCGATGTTTAGTCGATGTTTATTCTATGTGCAGTCAATACACAAAATGGATGGTGTATTTATACGGTAATGACTCACATTAGAGTACGCCCACTTTCAACACCTGTACCTGGTCGCCGTGCATAAAAGGTCACACACTTTGCATACTGTAGGCCACCACTTTATCTGATCTTTATCTGAACTTGCCCTTGTCCAGATACTGCTTTGTGCCACCTGCTTCCATGGAGCATCCCCGGTTCTATGGACGCAAGAACCCAGTCACCTCTGCCGTGCCTGTCATGCTGAAAAAGCGAAAGGCGGTTGCCGTTTCCACGCCAAGGGCAAAGCGACAGGCTAAGGCCAATAAAGAAAACCTTCTGCTGACCCCAAAGGTTAAGGGTTTTCTTAGACGTAAGCCTCATTATGTGAAGAAGATATACGGTGATGTACTCTCGACACAAAACGATTGGCAGCCAACCCATCCAATCCGCAGACCACTTCCTCCCATATGCTTCGACGACTCTGCTGTAGATGTCCCGGAAAACTTCAGCCCGTCTTCTCCACCCCCATCTTCTCCGATTCCATCTGACGACGCTGCCGCCTCTGAAATCCACGGGTCACTGTCTCCTCTGCTCTTGGACGACTCTGCTTCTCGCCCGGAAATCCAAAGGTCACTTTCTCCATCCCTCTTCGACAACGCTGCCGCTTCTCCTCTACCGGGTATCCACAGGTCACCTCCTCCACTCTCCATCGATGCCGCTTCTGTCCATGGAACCCCCGTCTCATCCTCCGTTGCACCCATCCCCCCAGATGTCCAGACGCCATGCACAAGAAGCAGCTCGTTAGACCGGATGCTGAATGGGATAAGTGTGGATCTCCCCGGGAATTCTATTGTGCTGGCAAAGATAGATCTGCTTCTAGAGACAATGCTAAATGTGAAGCAACGGATGCTACAAATGGAACAACGGATGGATAGACGGATGGAGAAGATAGAGGCTGACATAGCGGGCATACATTATTTGCTCAGTGCTAATGCCCCTGTTTCCCCGACGCCGGAGCAGGGGGGTGACATGGATGTGATGAATGAGACCTTCGACCCCCTTCCATCAGCAAGCGCACCCCCTCCACCAGAAGATGTAGTGTACATGTATCCGTTGAGGAGGACATAACAACCCCGTCAAGACCACGCCAGGAGACAACACGGCGACCACGACCGGAGGAAAGCTTCCTTCCAGACAACCTACCATCACCCGTCGCCTCGAGCACACCCGCTCCCAAAAGACCTACACCCGCTCGCATCGAAACGGTGCCTGACATCACCCTGTGCGATCTGCCACCGGCGCTCAAGGAGAATTATAGGGTGAAGAGTGCTGGTGTACTCCACAAGTATGCCTTGATCATTTTTAAGCACCATGTTCCCTACTCGTGGTACTGCGAGTGGGTGTTCAAAGTGAACTACGATGGGAATCGCGCAAAAAAGGTCCTTCCTGTCAATTTAAGGAAAAACATTGTGGAAGAAATGCGGCGCTTTTATGCAGTTACAGATCCTGTAATGAAAGGCGTTAGAGACTGCATTAATGGCGTTTTGCGCCATGCAAGGAATCGGCCATGGACGGACAATGTGGAGGACTTTCAGTGAGACCATACTGTTGTGCTGAACTGTATTGTACTGTACATGTTTTGCCCTACTGTTACTTAAAATGCTTCAACATTGTATTTGTAAATAAATGTTTTGAACTTACTGCACCAATAAAAGAACATGTTGATTTGTCTTACTGTACTGTACATTGTTTCCATTTGCTCCTTTGATAATACTGTATAACAAATACAGTGCTTCTAGAATGTTGAGGATTGCTGCACTTTTTTTTTACTGCCTGACCGCAAAGCCGCAAGCTCGGCAACATTGTAAAAAAAGAGCAATGAGCGCGCAATTGGCGTGGGAACTAGGTCAATTGGCTTGGGAACTTCTGTTCTAGGGCACCTAGAGATAAAATTCATTTTGCCCCTAGATGTTAGGAACCCCCTCACTTGACCCCAACAGGGTCCGAGCAGTAATGGCGGCGAGAAAGGGTCACGCCGGCGAGGAGGGTCCTACCATTGAGCGTAATGGCGGAGAAAGCTTTGAAACGGCTGTCAGAATGAGCAGAAACCTGGAACCCATAAGTCCGGTTCTGTTCAACCTAGAGGGCTCAGATTCGGTCACCATGTAGTCCTAGTTGCGGCAGGATTGCATGGCAAATTGCGACCCTCTCATGGCAACAGAACGGAGTCAGGGTAATGTTAAAGTTCAGGTTTCTGCCATTGACTTGCATGGCAGAAAAAAAGCCACTTTGGTAATGTGCTTTTAAACTGTCTTTTGGTACCTCTGGTTCCAGGGGTCGCGCAAGGCTGATATTTTGCCACTGTGGCAAGGGTCCTTCCGCATGAGGGCCAGGCGAATTTCAACCCGCTCAGACCCACAGAACGGGTTATTTTAAATTATATTCGCGCAATTGGCGTGGGAACTACATAGGGCCTCGGTCAAGTTCACGGCCAATTGGCGTGGGAACTTCTGTTCTAGGGCACCTAGAGATAAAATTATTTTTGCCCATTGATGTTAGGCACTGTATACCACTGTACAGTATACTGTAGAAGACACATAATGAAACGATACTGAAGATGTAGAATAAATGCATAGATTTATTTATTCGGGTTTATTACACAGTATACTGTACGGCCGGAAAACATCAGCATACAGTACAATATTATCCATCGAAATCCCCCCATTAGCCGTTTTCTTTTCTGAGGAAAAACAAAAAGAAAAGTTTTAATTTACAGTTATGGTCAGCCCCCTAAAGAAGTACCCAGCCAGTCCCACCAAAATAATACGGTAACTCACCATAGAATTTCCCATTCAGCTGGCGCCGGCGCCGGTCCACTGCCAGTCCAGCTTTCTTGATCATCCACGTCGATAGTCTGCAGCGAGACTAGTCCACCTGTAGTCAGCAGGTGAGGCTGGAAATCGCTTAGGTACATGCAAGCTTCATCAAAACTGCATGCGAAATCCGGCTCAGGCTCAGGGTTGTCACTGACAGTGGGACCGTCATTGGAAGCCGGTGCCGGTGCTGGTGCTGGTGCATTGCTTGGCAGCGACTGTCGCTTCTTAGTTGGTTTTAACACGACCCTTCGCCTTTTGCCGCCTCCATGATCATAGATACGGGAAAAATCCGGTGATACACACCAATACCCTCCAACAAATTGGGGCTCAATACGGTGAAAACAGGGATCACTACATAACCTTTTCCTTACTGCACGCTTCCACGTATGAGGAGTTGGCGAAAATTTGTAAAAGTCATAGTTTTCGATAAAATACTGATAAATTTGAGCAACTGTTGCCATCTTATCATCTGTTGCATTAATCGCGGCACATATCAAATACGCGTAACTTCTGTCGGGTTTTTGGAAAGCGGGCTGCACTTGAACACTCATGGCGGGCGGCGGGTCTCTGGAGAATACTGTAACTGAAACTGGTCTTTGTCTTTCTTTAATATGTATGAAAAGCTTAAATTGATACATTTTTGCAACCTCTTCCTTCAGTCTCAAGGCCAAGGCCAAGTTTCAATAGCACACTGTGGTACAGTATCTTTTTTAAACGAAACACCTGCAAGCCGACACATTACTGATTCGGCGCATTACAATTCATGAATATCTGCCATCTGGCAGACAAACGAAGCATTGCAGCCTATTAAAATCCGAACCATTATCAATAAACGCATCAGCCGGGCATGACCCGTGGCTGGGAACGCAAAATGAACGCGGCATGCTCCAGGTGAACAGCGTGGCATTCCAGGAACAAGCCAGGTAAAAGCCGGTGATAAAAGCTGCCGCAGCAGTATACTCAGTGTGTACATTAAATAAGTAAACCCGTATGTCAGACTGGGGATGGTTAGCACCACCTCAGGTCATTCCGCTTCAAAAGCAAGTACACTAAGGGTGTTTTGGCTGGTAAGCCTTTTTTTTCCCTATTTCATTCCGCTACTTCTGAACATGCTAAACCACGTAGTTTGGCAATGACAACTTCGGAGCAACGACAATAGGACCCCTAGACTTACCAAATGAAAATACGGTAGTATAAAGCAATGAGGATTGTGACCACATGCTTCAAACCATCAGAATCTTTGTGCATAGTAAATAAAAATGTGCCTCCCGTCATAATTAAAATGTAGCTAATCACCTCTGTCATTACTATATTTATGATAATCGTCTCTAAAACTTTATCATGGAAAGATTCTCCAGTACTGTGTATTAAGCTCAAGTACAATTTAAGACTAATTTCAGTCCGATTTTCTCTATTTAAAAGGATTTTTCACTTTTTGAACTATACTGTACCTGTAAATGCACTATCATACACTGTCATTCAGTTTAGCATATTGCCTTTAAGTTCAAAAAGGTTTTTTTTTTTCATAAACTGCTCCTTTAAAAACAATATTAGTGTCCTCTGTCATGACAAATTGGAGCACAAGAGAATTCACAAAAAGTATGTCAATGTTTATTTATATGTACTTTGCTTAATTACTGTTTTTATATCTGCTACAGTATATAGACACAGAAACTGTATTTGTGTGATGCACATGTGTAACTACAAGATTGTTGTTCATAAAACAGCAATAGTTTTTTTTTCCTCGCTGTTGGTACTCAAATTTAGTTTTAATCACTTTACTATCAACACTAATCAGCTATAGCCTTCTATTCGATCCTGTTTTGAAGGATTTTCTTGTCACTGCTGCTGGAATTGGTAGAAAAAAATGATTAAGCTTAGTGTGAAGAAAGATAAAGTACTGTACATTTTCTGGAGTCAGCTGTGTCCTTGTCTAGAGGCGATGTTTTATTGGTGATGAATGGCCATCCCCATTAAACACTTGTGGGAGGACAGCTGATCAGCTTCCCAGCAAAAGCAGCTATAGACATGTGTGCAGCTTCAAAGTATCCACCTCAACGGTAAGCTATGGTGAAGAAAGGAGGTTGCCTCCCAAGAACAGTTCCTGATGTCTTTTTAAGCCCAAAGGAGCTAAATGATTTACTCCTTAATGCCTGCAAATGTTATAGATTCTTAATGCACTGACCTATACCATGGTACAGTATGGTACAATATTGTATAAAAACATAAAACACAGCATGGCAAACTAACACAGTCAGGTATACTCAGATGAATTCAACATCTATTGAGACAAGTAAACAGTGAAAGCTAAAATGTAGATTAAACTTTTGAGCCCTTATGATGTAGCCTGTACTTCATGGCTTTATGCTTATTTTCTGAGGGAAATCACAATACGTACTTCACAGGCATGCTAAATGTAATCTGAATGTAAGAAGAGAGCCCTCTTCTTCTGTCCATGTCACTGTGGGGAAGTAAGGATAATACAGCACCCTTGCTCAGGAGCGGTGACATGATTAATTGCCATTTGGCAGAAGGTTCCTAGCACTCTGGTATTGCAGATCCTCCAGAAATTAAGGAGTTAAGATAGAAGGTGAGAAAGCATCTGAAATGAAGATTTTCATTATTTGCCATGAGTCAAGACAAAGCAGAGGGACATGGAGAATTTGCGCTGAATAGTTGAGATGAAGAAGAGAATTTAGGGAGTCTAAAGAATGAAAAGCTGGGTTTTATGATGCGAAATGTAGTCTTGAGCTCATCAAAAGCATTGGACATGTAAGTCAAATACAGTACCCTTAACTTTTCGACTGACATCGTCAATTAAGATGTGACTGATAACTAAAGCTCTTTCGTTATAATTTTTAGTGGCTATAATAGGCAACTGTATTGCTTTCAAAGGTTCAGTCATCTTTTGTATTGGAGACCTCCTATATTATTATAATAAAGTAACATTTAATTTCCTTAAAAATATCCTTGGTCTCCTCAAATACAGTATTAGTACTTCTTAATTCACAATTTTTTTTTTCAATAGATTATTTCAATTGCTATGTATTTTACATGCATTATAATATACACTTGAGTTCTAATAAAAAAAAATGTTTAAATAGTAAACATATTCCATATTTTTCATAAAGTAAACCTTCTTAGTATATACCTGCAGTATCACTGCATTCAGATGTTAAAATTTAATGTGGAGGTTTTCCAATATGTTTAAAACGCTAATCCCTGCATGACTTTCCCAGCCTCAATTTTGTATCCTTCTTTATACCATACCATTAATAAGCACAACTGACTACTGCATGGGAGAAACATTGTCACAGCTTTATTGTTACATAATGACATAACAACATTCCCCAAGGACCTTGCCAAATTTCTCTGCTTATATACCACAGAGCCTATGGAATAACCACAGCTAAACCACAACTTGCCATCTACTGTCTCAAGCCTGTTGAACTAAAACAACACACATACATCCAGTGAAGATATCCAATACCAGATGTTCAAGTAGAGTATGATACCGCCATTCCCATAAAACATCTCCTGAGGTCCACTGACCCAATCAAATTGAGCCACCCTGACATGGTCCCAACCCCATACCAAACACAAACCCACCACATGCAAGGTAATTTAACTCCCCTTAAACTTACCTCAAGGCCACCACCAAAACAGCAGCTGTCTTGAGGCTAACTTGAAGATAGAGATTAAAAATATCCAGATCTATATCTGACAAGTGAATTCCATTCCCCCGGAAGAGCCCTTACAATTACCTCTCCAGATCCAAATGCCTCACTGTTATTTCACCTAATTCAGACACAAAACAAGGCATAGCTCTATTATTTTTCTTACAAGAGCTTTCTATTGTCCTTGCATTCAGAGCACCATGTCAAAACACACAGGTTGTCATTTCAGATTAAAACAACAAGGGATCACCCAACAATACTATCAGCTGAACTAAATCCCTACACATTTCCCTCATCAAATCCAATGACTGAACCCTAGCATGGTAATTACCCTCAACTTGTAATATCAACACATTCAGAGCACCAAACAAACCTCAATGCCTTAACACTTTACGCAACAATTTTGCCCAATGCAAACCCCTTTTTCCCAACCAATAAACATTTCCCCTATCTCCCGTAGACCCAGCTGTTTCTCACATGGTTTCTTATAACATAAAATGAAACTTAGAACCTATAAACTCATATTAGGCCTACATAACCCTTTAATCTACCAAAGGACCATCTGTCCAACTGCTTAATTACTTAATCTCCAAGACCCAAACTTGCCACACTGACCCAGCGCTAATTCAGAAGAAATGTGAGGTGATAGCGCATCTCCCCAAACCTAAGTAATAAAGACAACACTTCAACATCCTCGAGAACTGATACACTGATAAGAATGACCCATCCTCATGCACAAAAATGGACTCCCCACCTGCAGCCTCAATCCCATGTAATCCTGCACCCATAGAACCGTGCAGATCTTGCTTAACCTCCTAAGTGATACCCACTTATCCTTTCCCTTCTGGTCCATGTCTAATTAGAAGCCGCAGTTGATCCTCAACCACCATCGCATCCCCAGACTGCAAACCTCTTTCACCTATCTTAGTGGTCACCACCAGTCGCTCACCTTCAAGGTTCCCCAAAAATGGTCAACGTAAAGGCAGCACTTAACAAACGGGCATCAAACCCAGAATAACAAACCCCAGATGATGCCCTCACCAAGCCACATAGCAGGTGTAGTAGACCTATGCTTGTTCAAACTCCTAGCCTGTTTCTTCCAACCTGCCACCACCCTTCGGACTAACAAATCTCTTTCCATACCATGCAAACCAGTGCCAACTCAATGTTTCATTCTTACCAGCTTTCTTCTCTTTTCTTCATCATAAACTGCATCAGCCACTACCTGGTCAGACTCCTGTTTTCTCCCCCCTGCATGCAACTTGAGAACTCCAGCGACTCTCTCCATGACCAGGTATACACTGCCCAAAAACTATGGCCACTGACTCATGTACCAGCTTGCTTACTCCGTCATGCCTATAGAGCCTGCAAGCAGAGCTCCCCTTGCAAACTCACCCTCAGAACTAGTTCATGAACAGCTGCAGAAAGGAAGCAGAGAACATCCAGCACTTTGTTCTCAATGTCCTATACATGTTTATTTTTAGCCTTAAAATCATATGTTTTTAACTTCAAAACCAAAGCCCGAAGTAACATGACCACTGGTTAAAACTGCTATTCTATTCACCATTGCCATTCCCCTCATATTTTCCATTCTAAACATCACTTCCCTGCTTGCAAAAAGCATTTCCCCACTGCTTTACATCTATTTACAGCAGAAAATACTCAAGGAATGTCAGACTAGCCAACACGCCCCTCTCTGCCCATGATGACAGACACTCTTTTGTACATGATCGGCCCCCTAGATAGGACCCAAACTCCACTGACCCTACAGAATCGTTGAATAATTCAAAATGATTGTTCTCGACTGTCACGGTTGTGCTCGCCACAAACCTGGGTCGACCGCGTGGCTGAGGTGGGGTTGTATAAGCACCGACCTTAGACTGCGCAGGCTGATCCGGATTGCACAGTTCGTAGTCGTACGTAGCAGGGTTGGGACTGGAGAAGGTAGCATCATCAGTGGACAAGCCATGGTCAGGGCTGGAGAGATCAGGGTAAATGTTATTTAAGCAGGAGTTCGGCAACAGGTAATCAGAAGTTCCCCGCCTCAGCTTAGGAGCGTGAGCGCGGGCGTGGGTTCTGCGCGTGCGATGACCAATGCCCATAGTACTGGTCTAAGGAAAGGATAGGCAGACCAGAGTGGGCATGCCGCCAGGCAGCACTGGTAAACCAGTGCTTCAGCGCAAGAGGCCAGAGCGGCCTGTGCAAGGAGAGAGAGAGAGCTACAGACCTCAGGACTCATATATTGGCCTCTGCTAAGGGTAGGGCAGCAGACCACAGGAAACCGGGAGCTGAAGTCAACACTGGAGAGACCTCCGCTTCAGCACAGGAACCAGGACATGGCCACTGCTATGGAGAATGAGCAGCGAGCCCAAGGTACCAGTAGATAGGCTCTTGCTGTAGAAGGATAGCAGGCCTCAGGAAACAGGGAGCTGAAGTCAACACTGGAGAGACCTCTGCTTCAGCACAGGAGACAGGAACAGGCCACTGCGTGCAACTAGCAGCCGACCTCAGGAAACAGGGATCTGAAGTTTACATGAATAGTACTCCGCTTCAGCACAAGTAACAGGAACAGACCTCTGCGTGGACTAGGAAATAGAACTAGAGAGATTAGAACAAAACAGAGCCAAGCCTTAGGGCTTGTGGCAGAACACTTGTGACAACCAGGAAGGGTTATGCTCGGCAGGGAAGCATTGTGGGAAAGGTGTCTTTAAAGGTCAGTGAACCAATAGCAGAAGGAGCGTGTGACAGCATTGCTTTAATGAGTGAACCCAGGGTGGAGCTGAAGCAAACATGAGGAGCAGTGTTCCAGGGCTGTGTGGGTCTGTAGGGCAAGGCAAACAGCAAACTAAGGGGCGGATCCGTTACATCCACTGATTCCTGCAAAAAAAGTCCTACTTCTGTAGCAGCCCAAAAATTCCTCCCACACCCTGAAATTCTCTTTCTCTCCTTTCGCAATCCTAAAGAGTTGGTGAGGTCAATTAGCCATGGACAGAAAATGAAAGCCTACGACCGAAAAAACTCCAAATAGGTAGGATATGAGTTGCTCCAACAATGACTGGAATTGCTGAAGCACAGCCTTCTTCCCCAAAACTCCCTTACCAGTGCAAACACCCATTTCAACTTCTCAGGTGGCAACATATATTCTATGGGAACTGTGTCCACTTAAACACCTAAAAACTGAAGCACGTACTGTAGTAGGACCCTGCGTCTTTACCCACTAGCAAAACTTTGGACCCGCCCATGAACTCCTGAAAAACCCACCGAAGCCTTTGGCCCACCCCTTACCCTGCCTTCCAACAAAGAGGAAGTCATCAAGGTAATCCAAGACCTTACTCGCTCTCAAAACATTGTGCACTGCCCAATCTAAAAATTAGCTAAAGGTTTAAAAATAAAAACAAGATATTGATAAGGCCATTGGCAGGCACAGATTCACATTAAGGCCCCCTTGCAGGGAGCAACTAAGAGATGGAAACACTCTGGATGCACTGACAAAAACTGAAAGGCTGACTCAATATTTGCAATCAAAAGACACATACTGCACCAAACAAATCTCCTTATCATTTATCAATAACGCCTCTGGAAAGGATAGGTGATGTATAAACTGAAAGGATCCTGGATCTTTCTTTGGTACTACCTGTCGGAGATGCATATCTGCTTATTATTAATTATTAATAAGTTGCTTCCTTTTTTCCGACTCACCTAAATCCACTAGGGATATAGTAGAGATTGTCCAATGCACTATAAGTAAAGGCTCTTTAATAAATGAGCGAAGTAGGATTTGCTGCATTGGAGAACTTTATTTCTGTACTTCAAGCACAGAAATAACAGCAGGGTGGCAAGATAGTTACTTCTTCTCTCCTAAATGCAGAGCTGTATTCCTGTACTCAATACACAGGACTAAACAGCATGATGGCAGATGTTACCTCTTCTCTCTCTCTCTAAGTCACTGACAATAATTACATTTTGTACACTGTATGCAGATAAACCACTCTCTTCAGAGTAACCACTCCCCCTAATCAATAGCAGGAGGTTCAAATTATTGCCTAAAAAGGCCTCTTTCTTCTTCTAAAGTAATTATAATTACAGTTTTATCACTCCCCCTAATCAATAGCCAGACTATCAAATAATTTCCTAAAAAGGCCTCTTTCTTGTGTGAAAGTAATTATAACTACAGAGGATCCAGGAGTATGGAGGAAACGGAGCATAGCTTCAAAAATCAAAGGGCTACAATACTGGAGCTAAATTAAAAATCTTTTAATAAATGAGTGACAGCATGGCAAGATGTAGAAAGCAAGCAACTCTAACGCGTTTCACGCATGTTTCAGTGCTTCGTCAGAGAGACTCTGAAACATATGTGAAACGCGTTACAGTTGCTTGCTTACTACATCTTGCCATATTGTCACTCATTTATTAAAAGATTTTTAATTTAGCTCCAGTATTGTAGCCCTTTGATTTTTGCAGCTGTGCTCTGTTTTCTCCATACTCCTGAATCCTTCACATTTACCGGCATAGCGTGAGACACGCACGAGGAACCATTAGCATCTCATTGTGAGTACATCTTGTTTCCTCACCATACTGTATCACAGTTTACTGTATATACTTTGGGAGGGACATTTCTGGACTATATATCAATAGCTCTAGGGTGGTGGTCCATCTAAGAAGAGAATCAAACAGTGCTGTCTCTGTTTGTACTATCAACAAAGGACATTATTCATACGTACACCTTTCCCGTATTTTGAGCATTATACCTTCACAAATAGACAGACTCCAAGATGCTTTAAATGTATTGTTTCCTCTCAAGCAAGTTGATACTTTTTTCATCAGTAAAGAGACTGTTATGTTGTATTCAACAATCTGGAAGCACTGATCTTTGAAACCTAGTTTCTTTTTTGTCTAGCTAATTATAACTACAGTTGGATCACTCCCCCTATCACTAGCAAGACCTTCAGTTTTTACCTTTTCCTGGTATCCTTTAAAAGGAATATATTCTTTCTAAAGTAAATACACTTCATTACCCAACTTCTACTGATGACCTTCTTCCCAGGACTATTGTTTCATGCTATCTGTTTTCTCAACAATCAGGAGATAGGGCAGCAGTCTTATATATTTGCAAGAACAAATAAGGTGCACAAATGTTCAGTAGTATAGTGATATAGATAAATATATGGAGGGGCGAATCACTATGCAGTGAGCTTTTGCGCCTGATTGGGAATTGTTTAATCCCACGATGGTCTACAACCAATCAGATTGGGGATATAGTTCCCACAATCTGATTAGTTGAAGTACCATGTGACGGCAGCCATGTTGCTTTTGGTGACGTCATGTTAAAGGAAAACGAAACACAGCCATTCTGATTGGCTGGCTTCACTTCCTTTACACAAACACCACAAAAAAAAAGACGTCACCAAAAAAAACAAAAAAAAAACCACATGGTTTTCACAGCCAATCATAGGCATGTGAACTATTTGCACTCAAATGTGACATCACAGGCCTATAAAAGCCTGTGCAGCCTCATTTGATGGCAACAAGCGAGGAGGGAGGACCTCCTCCTCCAATAGGACGATAAGGTCGTGCCTGCTGAAGATGGATGAAGAAGATACAGAAGAAGAAGGTAGAAGACATAGAAAGAACCAAAATTGGATTACAATTTACAGATTAAGAAAAAGAAAGAAGAAAAGGATTTTGGATTTTTTTACATGTTGCCCGTTGCTGTTTGGGATTGCGGATTGGTTCGAGAGCTTGCGGTGACCATGAGAATCAGAGGGTGAAGACATCTAAAAAGGTAAGGGAAAAAATAGAATGTATGTTATTTTTCATTTACAGGTTTTTTTAATTTTATTTTTTTGGTGATTGCATTTTTTTTCACTTATTTCCAAATGTATGTATGTATGGCCCTTTAGAGCTATACATACAGAAAGAAGGAATTGATGTTTTGGCAAATGCTTGCTTGTGTGTATTTTAAATGTATATTGGTTCTATGTTTTTAAATTTGTATGCTATTTATATTTGATACTGATGTGGTGTTCAGGCATTTTTGCTGGTGTTTTAAATTGTTGATTTCTGGCTTCTGCTTGGTGTTTGCTTTTTAATGTTGGATTATTTTTTTAATTGATTTTGAATCATGAAGTTTATTTAGATATTTATTTTATTTAGTCATGGTTTTGTTTTGGTGTTTAAATTGTTTATTCTGGTCTTTATTTTGGATTGGATTAATGGATTGGTGGTAATTTTGTTCGGTTTACTTCTTTATTTGTTTTTAGTTTGAGATTGTTTTAAGTGCATTGGATCTTGTTTGTGATTGTTTTCTTTTTAGGTTGACCATTGACTGGCATAGTGTTAAATCATGCCCATATTATATGGGCATGATGTACCCACTGTACAAATGAATGTGTGAAGGGTGGGGGCAGTTGCCTGGGGAGGGTGGTTAGGCCTCCTGGTTGGCTAGTGGGAGAGGGTGGGTTAACCCCTTAATTACTATAGCGGTTAATAACTATGGTGACATTAGATTGTATTTTTGATTGTACTGCATTGTTTGTGGCAATGGAGGACATGGACGGTGATGAGGATGAGGACGGCCATCATTGTGGCAGCCTGGCAGGGGTGAGTGCAAGTTTTATTTATTTTATTTCTGCAGCTTAATGTTTTATTTGTAATGGACAAATGCACTATTGTATCCAGGCCATAGTTGTTCCAAAAATCCTTTGTCCCGTTATATTCAATGTAAAGGACTCATTGAAACATTTGTATAGCTATGTGAGAGTGTTTGCAGACTGCAGTGTTAGTATGTTTGTTAGGCATCCTATTGTTTTGATGAAACATAGGGAGAAAGATGTGAATTACATTTCTACTGACCAACATAGTTTCTTGACCTGTCTAGCACTAAACATCAATTGAAATTGATTGATCAAATGCCTTGCCTCTGCCAAGCTGTCATTGAAGCCAAGGGGGATTTGGATGAAGACAATAATAAAACTGAAGAACAGTTTTGGCAAAATGACTTTATGTTTCAGTTTATTTGAGCTGCTGTAGCCTTAAGCATCATGGTTCAGAGAAATCATATAGTGGAAAATCTAGTGTTTACTGTGAGACAATAAAATAACTACAGTATATTTCAGAAAATTCACTTTAGAAAGGATTAGTAGATATTCTAATCTACATGCACACAAGAAACATAAGGTAAAGAAAATTGAAAATGTCTGCTGCATTGCAAGGAGAACATATATATGCATTTAAATCACTTATACCATTACTTACAAATGTAATTGTGAAATATGTCCTTCTTGCTTTCAAAATTAAGGGCAGAACAGATGGCAAAAGATTACTGTAGTTTAAAGCAACATGTCAATTAAAATTGCCCAAATAGTTAGCTGTGACTTTTTAACCGCTTACATTCATTAACATTTGTTTTAGTACTTCAAGTCTTCAAGTATAAAAATACACATACAGTATTCAATAAAAATGTGTATAGTAGAGAAGAAAATCGATTCAATAAACTGCCACAGGGAAACATTTTGGATTCACAGATTGGGAAGCATGTCACCACAGGGTCTCAAGGTAGACTTAGATGTGGCTGTGTTTATTTAGTTGTATTCATTTTTTTTTAACCCTTTCAAATTATATATGTTTGCTTTTTATTATTGGGTTCCTATTGCAGTATCCCTATCTTACTTTGATTTATTCCAACATTTAAGCTATATTTACTACTGTACACTTATTTTATTTGATATTTTCTACCATATCTTGAATCTCACTTTTTATTTATTTATTTTTCTATTCCTTCACACCAACATTTGTTTTTTACAATTACCACCTTTTTTCTATACAAAAACAAAGGAAAGGGAAATTGCTCTCTAAAAAGATTACATTTTATTTACAGGCATACACTATTGGTAAAGAGATACATTTCAAAAGCAAATCTCCAAATACTTGAATAAATGGTGTACAGTAGTTAAGAGAAGCTATATCTGTCCCCAGACATTCCTCCCTCAGAAACAAGGAATCCCAGGCACATTCCACACAATACACAGGGGTCTATGCACTAAGCTCAATGGCTTTGCGTTCTGATTTAACAAAAAAGCAGGTTCGTTAAAAAGTGAGGCCGGGGACGCGATTCACTAAGGCCTTGAATCCATTTTTTAACGTACCTGCTCAAAATAGCTCAAAACACCCACCGCGTACGTGATGCTTTTTCCCCCCCTGCTAGCGTTCTTAACCTTTATGTACGCTAGCTGATAGAAAAAAAAGCCGCTTGTAACATTTGCATGGAGATTTGCAATCTCCATGCAAGACTGTTACAGGCGATCGTACACTAAATAAATACATTTTAATAATAGTGTACATGAGCAGGGGGTCTCAGGACCTGAACCGCATTGGTTTCAGGTCCGGGGACCCCCTACTTCAGGAAATACAGGCCCCGTTATGGGGTGCCGGTATCCCCTGCACTTTAAAGCTCCCGCGTCACGTGACCGGGACATTTAAATTCTGCAGGGGATACCGGCACCCCATAAAGGGGCCTATATCTCCTGAAGTAGGGTGTCCATGAGGCTGAAACCAATGCCGTTCAGCTCAGGAGACCCCCTGCACATCTACACTAGTATTAAAACACGAATAACAATAAATAATAATTCATTACCGTAGCGGCTATCTGCTATGGTAATGAAGCTGCTTTAATGTATTTTTAATAATAGTGTGCAGGTGCAGGGGGTCCCCTGAGCTGAACCGCATTGATTTCTGCCTCAGAGACCCCCTGCTTCCCGAGTTACAGGCCCCGGTATTGTGCATCGGGTGCCAGTGTCTCCGCCAACTTTATAGCGTCCAAGACGCGACATGGCTCTATAAAGATGGCGTCCACACTGGCACCGATGACCCAAACCGGGGCCTGTAACTCGGGAAGCAGGGGGTCTCTGAGGCAGAAATCAATGCGGTTCAGCTCAGGGGACCCCCTGCTCCCGCACACTATTATTAAAATTTACATTAATGCAGCTTCATTACCTTAGCGGATAGCCGCTAAGGCAATGAAGGGGTTAAGAAACATTAGCATGTTTATTGGGGACAATTGCCCCCAATAAACAACACACATCCCCCCTCCCTCTAACACATACAGTACTGTAATGGGAAAAATTACTATTATCCACATATGGATAATAATGCATTTGCCCATTTTAAATACATATAAATTACAATAAATACAGTCAATATATATTACACTTACCTTTTACAGGCACCCACGATGAAGGCCGTCTTCATCCTCGTCTTTATCCTGCCCATGCCCCTCTGATGCTGCAAGACATACACAAGAATAAAAACATCCAATGTAATGTCCCCTAACCCCTTAATCACCATAGTGGTTATTAACCGCTACAGGCATTAAGGGGTTAACCCACCCTCACCCACCACTCTGGAGGCCTACATACCCTCACCCCACTAACTCCCCCATCCTGTGAGGCCTAACCACCCTCACCCACTACCCAGCCGGGAGGCCTACCCACATACCCTTGGTACCCCCTCCCCCCCACCCCCAGTACCCACAATAAAAATAATACACTGCCCCACAATAAACATCATTCTATTTATTAAATACATAACCCACCTACTGTGCACCCCCATAAATACATGATTTATTCTTTTACATACAGGGTTCATACCCCAGGCCCACGTGAGTCCCTGCTGGGCCTGACGGGTCACCTCACAGACCTACAGGTTACCAGCAACTTGTTTCATACAGGTTCTGGAGGCCTGTTGGTGGGTCCCAATGAAATGTCACACAATTGCATTGAGTGTGTACATGATACAATTAATCTGTGCATCATGTAACACTATGCAAAATATATGTAACAATAAAATACACTATGAAAAAGGTCCCCTAACCAGCAATGCCATCATGAAAATCAAATAGAAATTAAGCAACATCAATACAATTAGCATCAATCAATTAATTCATTTCCTCAAACAATTACAATACAATACAAATCAATTATACAATTCCCTTTTCAATTCCTAAAGCCAAACCATTGCCAAAACAATTCTAATTTAAAGTAACCACCATCATTCTAATCTAACTACCAGAATTAAGCCATTACAAATAACCTGTCACTAAATACAAATTACATTATTCACAACAATGGCAAAATAAACCTGATAAATACATTAGCCATACATGAAATAACATAAACATTAGCAAAACAATCAATTTTTATCCATGTATGTCTATCCATATAGATAGATAAACATAACATACAGGGGCAATAATAGAGCATAAAATACAATGCATTTACATACAAAAATCACATGTAATACACCCATTCAGTGTCCGTGAATGTATGTATATACATAGGTACATAGATACATTCACGGGCATTAAATGGGACTGAAAAAATAAAAGACATGAATCAAAAATCATAAAAACCTGTAAAAGTAAAAATAATAAACTTTTCTTTTGTTTACTCACCATTAGATGCCCACTTACCGAAATCCAGGTGACCCGGAAGCACAGGAACCAATCCACAGGTAAACCATAAAATAATAAACCCTTACAATCCACGTCTGTGTCTTCTTTCTTCTAATTGTAATCCTTCCCGTCAGGCATTGGGTCTTCTTTTCTTCTTTGGGATCTTCTCCTTCTTCTGTCTTCTTCCGTCTTCTTCCGCCACGCCCTTCTTTTCTTCTTAGGAGGGGAGGTGTTCCCTCCTCGGCGACTGGCTTCAAAATGAGGCGACATAGGCTTTTATAGGCCTATGACGTCACATTTTGGTCAAATGTTTCCCACGGTCCTGATTGGGCCGTGAAAAACATGTGATTTGGCCGAAAGAAAAAAATGATGACGTCATTTAAAGGCAATGAAAGCACAGCCAATCAGAATGGCTGTGCTTCAATTGCCTTTAAGATGACTTCATGAAAAGAAAGATGGCCGGCCTCACATGGTACGGTAGCCAATCAGAGCGTGGGAACTCCATCCCAACTCTGATTGGCTCTAGTACCATGTGACAGGCTTTCAATGACGTCACATCCGTTCTCCCCCAAGCCTCTGTCACATGGTATACTAGAGCCAGTCAGAGTTGGGATGGAGTTCCCACGCTCTGATTGGCTACCTTAACATGTGTCGCCGGCCATCTTTCTTTTGATGACGTCATCTCAAAGGCAATTGAAGCACAGCCATTCTGATTGGCTGTGCTTTCATTGCCTTTAAATGACATCATCATTTTTTTGTTTCTCGGCCAAATCACATGTTTTTCAAGGCCCAATCAGGACCGTGGGAAAAATTTGACCAAAATGTGACGTCATAGGCCTATAAAAGCCTATGTCGCTTCATTTTGATGCCAGTCTCCGAGGAGGGAACACCTCCCCTCCTAAGAAGAAAAGAAGGGCGTGGCGGAAGAAGACGGAAGAAGATGGAAGAAGACGGAAGAAGACGGAGAAGATCCCAAAGAAGAAAAGAAGACACCAAGACTGACGGGAAGGATTACAAATAGAAGAAAGAAGACACCGTTATGGATTGTAAGGGTTTATTATTTTATGGTTACCTGTGGATTGGTTCCAGTGCTTACGGGTTGCCTGGATTTCGGTGAGTGGGCATTTAATGGTAAGTAAACAAAAGAAAAGTGTATTATTTTTACTTTTACAGGTTTTTTTGATTTTTGATTCATGTCTTTTATTTTTTCAGTCCCATTTAATGCCCGTGAATGTAGCTATGTACATATACATACAATCACGGACACTGAATGGGTGTATTGTATGTGATTTTTGTATGTAAATGCATTGTATTTTATGCTCTATTATTGCGCCTGTATGTTATGTTTATCTATCTATATGGATAGGCATACAGGGATAATAATTGATTGTTTTGCTAATGTTTATGTTCTTTTCATGTATGGCTAATGGAAAAACAGAAATAAACTGTGCGCTATTATCTATCTCCTTATAATTGAATACAGTGCAGTGACTAAACCATATATAAATAAAGTAAACCACAATACCACAGTGAATAAGTGATTAAATAATTAAATTATAACATAACCGTGTGTTTGATAAGGGCGTCTGCTGCTATAAACATTAGGGGTGGCTCAGCACCCCACACACTCTAAGAAATGGAAACAAAAAGAAAACAGCGCACAACGCCAAATAGTGAAGTAAGTAATAGAATGTATTACAATGTTAAAGGGGTAATAAATCTGCGTACATCAGATAGAAATAACATGTGCATTTAGTGCATAACACACTGGTTACCACTCTGTAGCTGTAAAACAGGACGGTCTGGCACTCAGCTGTCTCTGCAGGAGCCTCTATGATGGTTCTGGGGCATGGGATCCTTCATGCACTCCTCACACAGCAGGACGCTGCTCACAAGGGGATTCCTTTCAAGCAGCCTGGTAATACTGCAGATTCAGACACTTAGTGGGACCGATCCTCAACCGGCGATATACTGCCTCCAGGGGAATTCCCCTACAGTCCCCTGTCTCTCCTGTGTAGATTTGCTGCTTTTCCCAGCTGCTATGATCTTAGGGCAGTCCAGAGCTGTTGGAATTGCTCTGCAAACACTTCCGCAGCTGCAGGGGCTTACACAGCGTGCCACGATGCCGCTCCGTCACGTGGTATAGCGGAGTGACGTCACAGTTCTCGTGGCAATGGAGGAATCAATAGGGAGGAAGAAGGAGAGTCCCTTACAGTCTCTTACCGGCGCAGAAATCGCTCAGTTAGCACGGTGGCAGCCAATATAAGCTGATAGTGATACAAATCCAAAGGATGAATATAGGCAAAATTATGGCATTAATACATCCAACATGTTTCGTAGATCTAACTACTTCTTCAGGGAATAATTTGGCCATTACCCAGAGGTCTTAAATACCTCTCAGAGATGTCTCATTGGTCAAACAATTAGAGTTAGACCAATCATCTGAGCTATGGTCAAAGTATTAGGGAAGATTTATTTCTACTTTTAAAACAACAACTTTATTAACAAATGAACAATCACATATATATATAAAAAAAAAAACTCTAGCATATAATCTAAACCTAACATGAACATAAAACCATGCTGGAATAAAAAGAAACACATTATTAGTATATTAAAAGATTAAAATAGACATCATAAATTCCTTAAGCAATATAAAATATATATATATATCTAACTAGAAATAGCAGGTAAGCTACAGCAGGGAGAAGGAAACACATAGCAGTGCCTTATCACTAAATCGAATGAGGACGTGGGCTGGAGGTTTTAATATAATGCCCAAATATCCACATCCTCATTGAGCCCCTTGGGGGACATGGTATCTAGCTTATGTATCCAATAAGTCTCCTTAGAGGATAATGTTTTGACTCTGTCTCCCCCTCTTTTATTAACTGGAATAAACTGAATCCCCTTGAAAGTAAGACTAGAAGGGTCTTTACCATGATGTAATGAAAAGTGTCTTGACACACTATGTTTGTCAAACCCAATTTTAATGTTTCGGACATGTTCCTGGATACGGATTTTAAGGCTGCGTTTGGTTCTGCCTACATATTGGTATCCGCATGCACACTCCAACAGATATACAATATGTGTCGATGTACATAAAATAAAGTCATCAATATTAAAAACCTCTAGTGTATTATTAGATTTAAACGTTTGCTTTACAGGGTGTTGATACTTGCAAATACTGCATTTACCACAGGTATAGTTGCCTCTTGGTTTGGTTCCAAGCCATTGTTTGGATGATACGGTGTTGTTACATACAAAAACATCACTAGGTGCTAGTATGCTTTTAATGTTTTTGGCTCTCCTATATATAAACCGTGGTTTGGTGTCTAAATGAGATTCCAATATGGGATCTTTACACAGTATACCCCAGTGTTTACTAAAAACCTTTTCAATGTCCCTATATACAGAGTTGTAATTGGTAATGAAGGCCACATCTACCAATCCGCCCTTATTTTGTTGGCTCTCATTATTTCTATTTTTAGATCTATTTTGAATCAGCATCTCGTTGCGATCCAGATTACGTACTCTTTTTATCTCTCTATCTAAAAGCTCTTTAGGATATCCCCTCTCTCTAAATCGTAAAAATAATTTGTTAGCCTGTTTATTAAAAACCTCTACATTGCTGCAGTTGCGTCTGAGTCTGACAAATTGCCCTCCTGGTATGTTTTTGATCCATGTGCTCTTGTGACTGCTATTTGCCATCAGCAAATTGCTGGTATCCACCTCCTTAAAGAAGGTCTCGGTTTCCACAGTGCCATCCACTCGCGAAGTGAGTCTTAGATCTAAAAAATCTATCTGTGTGGCATCCAATTTATGTGTGAACTTGAGATTATAATCATTTTTATTCAAGTCAGCCTGGGAGTCACAGTTTATTATGCCCGATAACCCGCACCACAGGAATGTCGTTGTGTGGAGGCGCTACATAGACGACATCCTGTGTGTATGGGATGGTGATTGTGCTTCAGCCAGTGCATTTGTGGCTGACTTGAATAAAAATGATTATAATCTCGAGTTCACACATAAATTGGATGCCACACAGATAGATTTTTTAGATCTAAGACTCACTTCGCGAGTGGATGGCACTGTGGAAACCGAGACCTTCTTTAAGGAGGTGGATACCAGCAATTTGCTGATGGCAAATAGCAGTCACAAGAGCACATGGATCAAAAACATACCAGGAGGGCAATTTTTCAGACTCAGACGCAACTGCAGCAATGTAGAGGTTTTTAATAAACAGGCTAACAAATTATTTTTACGATTTAGAGAGAGGGGATATCCTAAAGAACTTTTAGATAGAGAGATAAAAAGAGTACGTAATCTGGATCGCAACGAGATGCTGATTCAAAATAGATCTAAAAATAGAAATAATGAGAGCCAACAAAATAAGGGCGGATTGGTAGATGTGGCCTTCATTACCAATTACAACTCTGTATATAGGGACATTGAAAAGGTTTTTAGTAAACACTGGGGTATACTGTGTAAAGATCCCATATTGGAATCTCATTTAGACACCAAACCACGGTTTATATATAGGAGAGCCAAAAACATTTAAAGCATACTAGCACCTAGTGATGTTTTTGTATGTAACAACACCGTATCATCCAAACAATGGCTTGGAACCAAACCAAGAGGCAACTATACCTGTGGTAAATGCAGTATTTGCAAGTATCAACACCCTGTAAAGCAAACGTTTAAATCTAATAATACACTAGAGGTTTTTAATATTGATGACTTTATTTTATGTACATCGACACATATTGTATATCTGTTAGAGTGTGCATGCGGATACCAATATGTAGGCAGAACCAAACGCAGCCTTAAAATCCGTATCCAGGAACATGTCCGAAACATTAAAATTGGGTTTGACAAACATACAGTAGTGTGTCAAGACACTTTTCATTACATCATGGTAAAGACCCTTCTAGTCTTACTTTCAAGGGGATTCAGTTTATTCCAGTTAATAGAAGAGGGGGAGACAGAGTCAAAACATTATCCTCTAAGGAGACTTATTGGATACATAAGCTAGATACCATGTCCCCCAAGGGGCTCAATGAGGATGTGGATATTTGGGCATTATATTAAAACCTCCAGCCCACGTCCTCATTCGATTTAGTGATAAGGCACTGCTATGTGTTTCCTTCTCCCTGCTGTAGCTTACCTGCTATTTCTAGTTAGATATATATATATATATTTTTTATATTGCTTAAGGAATTTATGATGTCTATTTTAATCTTTTAATATACTAATAATGTGTTTCTTTTTATTCCAGCATGGTTTTATGTTCATGTTAGGTTTAGATTATATGCTAGAGTTTTTTTTTTATATATATGTGATTGTTCATTTGTTAATAAAGTTGTTGTTTTAAAAGTAGAAATAAATCTTCCCTAATACTTTGACCATAGCTCAGATGATTGGTCTAACTCTAATTGTTTGACCAATGAGACATCTCTGAGAGGTATTTAAGACCTCTGGGTAATGGCCAAATTATTCCCTGAAGAAGTAGTTAGATCTACGAAACATGTTGGATGTATTAATGCCATAATTTTGCCTATATTCATCCTTTGGATTTGTATCACTATCAGCTTATATTGGCTGCCACCGTGCTAACTGAGCGATTTCTGCGCCGGTAAGAGACTGTAAGGGACTCTCCTTCTTCCTCCCTATTGATTCCTCCATTGCCACGAGAACTGTGACGTCACTCCGCTATACCACGTGACGGAGCGGCATCGTGGCACGCTGTGTAAGCCCCTGCAGCTGCGGAAGTGTTTGCAGAGCAATTCCAACAGCTCTGGACTGCCCTAAGATCATAGCAGCTGGGAAAAGCAGCAAATCTACACAGGAGAGACGGGGGACTGTAGGGGAATTCCCCTGGAGGCAGTATATCGCCGGTTGAGGAGCGGTCCCACTAAGTGTCTGAATCTGCAGTATTACCAGGCTGCTTGAAAGGAATCCCCTTGTGAGCAGCGTCCTGCTGTGTGAGGAGTGCATGAAGGATCCCATGCCCCAGAACCATCATAGAGGCTCCTGCAGAGACAGCTGAGTGCCAGACCGTCCTGTTTTACAGCTACAGAGTGGTAACCAGTGTGTTATGCACTAAATGCACATGTTATTTCTATCTGATGTACGCAGATTTATTACCCCTTTAACATTGTAATACATTCTATTACTTACTTCACTATTTGGCGTTGTGCGCTGTTTTCTTTTTGTTTCCATGTATGGCTAATGTATTTATCAGCTTTATTTTGTCATTGTTGTGAATAATGTAATTTGTATTTAGTGACAGGTTATTTGTAATGGCTTATTTCTGGTAGTTAGATTAGAATGATGGTGGTTACTTTAAATTAGAATTCTTTTGGCAATGGTTTGGCTTTAGGAATTGAATAGGGAATTGTATAATTGATTTGTATTGTATTGTAATTGTTTGAGGAAATTGATTAATTGATTGATGCTAATTGTATTAATGTTGCTTAGTTTCCATTTGATTTTCAGGATGGCATTGCTGGTTAGGGGACATTGTTCATAGTGTATTTTATTGTTACATGTATTTTGCATAGTGTTACATGATGCACAGATTAATTGCATCATGTACACACTCAATGCAATTGTGTGACATTTCATATACATTTGTGTAGCTGCTGGTTTGTTGGGTAATATTTACAATCGATGCTGGATTTATTGTAACATGCAATGTGGTGATTTTAAGATTAAATATTCATGTTTTGATTTATGCATGTTTTATGTGTTTCATAATGGGCAAATAATCTATTATCCATATCTGGATAATAGTTATTTTGCACATTATTGTACTGTATGTGTTGGGGGGGGGGTGGAGTGATGTATTGAATGTATAGGTCCGGTTTATTTTTTTTACATACAGGTTTGGTTCCTTTGGTCTGCGTGAGACCTCTGGAGACCACCTGAGGTATCCTCAGGTATCTCACGGGTACCAGGCTGCGTGGTCCACGGGGGACACCTGCGGGGAAGAACCGGTAGCCCCACATCTGAGGGGGCACCGCGGACCCGTAGTGCCCACCCATGGGTCCCCAGACCCCCGTAGGAACCACCCGAGGCCCCTCAGACACCTGTGGGTCTGACCCAGGGCTCCCAGACATCTGCGGGCCTACCGTGGGGCCCCAATTGTGGCCCACGGTGACCCGCGGAGACCACCTGGTGGGCCCTGGCACCTGGTGGGACCCACCAACAGGCCTCCAGAACCTGTATGAAACAAGTTGCTGGTAACCTGTAGGTCTGTGAGGTGACCCGTCAGGCCCAAGGGGGACTCACGTGGGCCCTGGGTATGAACCCTGTATGTAAAGGATAAATCATGTATTTATGGGGGGGCACAGGGGGTGGGTTATGTATTTAATAAATAGAATGATGTTTATTGTGGGGCAGTGTATTGTTTTTATTGTGGGTACTGGGGGTGGGGGGAGGGGGTATTGGCCCCAAGGGTATGTGGGTAGGCCTCCCGGCTGGGTAGTGGGTGAGGGTGATTAGGCCTCACAGGGTGGGGGAGTTAGTGGGGGAGGGTATGTAGGCCTCCCGAGCGGTGGGTGGGGGTGGGTTAACCCCTTAATGACTGTAGCGGTTAATAACCGCTATGGTGATTAAGGGGTTAGGGGACATTACATTGGCTATTGTGATTGTTGTGCTTGTTTTGCAGCACCAGAGGGGTTTGGGCAGGATGAAGATGAGGATGAAGACGGCCTTCATCGTGGGTGCCTGTAAAAGGTAAGGGTAATATGTTTTTACTGTATTTATTGTAGTTGATATGTATTTAAAACGGGCAAATGCATGGTTATCCATATGTGGATCATAGTAATTTTGCCCATTACTGTATAGTATGTGTTAAGGGGGTGTATTTAGTTATAAATATTGTTTATTATTTTTGGAGGTGCATCATTGGTACCGCAGGCCCGCGGGTACTCCGGGACTCCCGCGGAGACCCGGGACGGCCGCGGGGTCAGCTGGGGACACCCGTGCGACCCCCGGGCTCCCTCGGGAACCCCCACGGGGTCAGCCGGGGACACCCGCCGGCCTGTTGTATGGGTGATGCGCATGCAAAAATGAAAAGCAATAATTTTTTCTAAGTCCAGCTTTTTTTGCTTCTTCTCTGACCTGACGTGTTCTGATCAACGCAACTTTCACGTACTCTAAGGTTGCGTTGCTTAGTGCATCCTGCTTAAGGGCAGAATTTAACGCAAACAGGGTTACGAACGAGCAAAGTTGGACTTAGAAAAAAATCCTGAAAAAAGTCATTTTTAGAGCGCAAAGTGCCTGTTTGCGTTGCTTAGTGCAACGGGTTGAGCTCAAAATCACGTTCTAAGAGCACTTTGCGCTCTAAAAGTGACTTAACGGAGCTTGGTGCATAACCCCCACTTGACTTCAGCAATTTTTCAATATCATCATCATTTATTTTTTAAGTAAATACAGAACTCCACTTAAGGGGAGTTTAAAATATTTTCAAAACTTATAGTCAGTTTTAGACAAACTGCAATTAAATACAATTATTTTGTTACACAAGAGACAGACAGGAAAAAAACAGTTATATTAATAAATTGCTGCATTATATGAATAGAGGCTATACATATTCAGTTTACAAATATTTCAGGAATAGTTAGAGATATGATTATGGTTATAAGTAACATTTATAGACAGGATTAAAATTGTGTTAGAAGAGGAAGGATAGACCATGAATGTGTAGGAGAGGTACACGAGAACAAGAAACCTAGTTTCAGAGCACTCAATCACTATGATGATTAATGAATGAATTAAAAGTCTTTTAATGTCATCAAATTAATATAAAAAAGTGGGTTTTAAAATCAAACAACACATGCAATGACTGCAATCAAATTCTTAGTACTATAAGTACTAATGATCATATAGTAATATAAAGTTGGTGACTAATATAAGACATCATACAGGTTCTATAAATATAGACCAGTCCTACATAGGGGCTTTTTATACATATATATAGGACAAGTAAACACACACACCTCCTGACTGACTGCTTAGATAAGTCTTATATCATGATCTTATCACCCCGTGAATTTGTTTCATATAGGGGATCGCATACTATTAGATCAAAGGAAATAGCTTAATTGTTGGCACACTCCTACATCAATGCATGCAAATCAAAGTACGTCATGTAACAGCATAGATATATCAGTGTGGGTGCATGATTGTTCAGAGAATCTTATGGATAGGTGGATTTGAACCTTTGACACTATACAACTGTAACACTTTTATCATACCCCCGCATCCCCTGAGTGAGATGGGGGGGTACTCTCCTTCTTGGTTACTTTCATGTGGTCTTGGTGCTTTGACCTGCTGGCAACAGGAGGGCTGAGGACTCCGCGGTGGTGTGGGGAGAGCCAGGATAGGAACGGGGGGGATAAATTACCTTGATCTCTCTCTTGATGGTGCAGTGCCTCCAGCCAGCGAGGATCTCCTATGGATCTTCAGGGGATGGACCCCCACTGACACTCCTTCATACCAGAGCCAGTAACTCACACTCAGCATGTCTTTTCATTATTTATTCAGCAGTCAGCTCCAGGACAGAGAATAGACAGTTCACGTGGTTCTTATCATCATCTGCCTCTCTCTCTCTCTAATCCCTCTACATCAGATCCCTGATATAGGCCGCATGGTTCCCTCCCCTCCCTGTCCTGGCTTGACTGGGAGGGAGAGACAGTTCTTCATATCACTGACTTCTCTCAGACTCAGAACTAACTAACTCCCAATTTGGGAAGATGTCTCTAATTTGAACATCCTAGGGGAGTGTCTCTGACTCTGACTCATAGCAAGCCAGAGCCGGATACAGATTGGCCCACACACATCAGGGGGCGTTCCAACCAATATCCACCCCTCAGATTGACATCTTCAGAGTTGCTAGGCCTGCCCTTGAATATTGATACATTATTCAAGGCTGGAATACACACACAGGCCGAATAAGAGTATTAACCTTTCCACTGCCTGCACTAACAGGACTGACAGAGGAAAGGCCCGGGAAAGGACGTAACTGCCGGAGGCTATGTTACACAACTATATTTATGTTTGATTTCAGTGTTCTAATAGTACTGCACCGACACACTTTATTCGAGCAAATACCCAGTATGTACCTGGCAGATACCTGGAATGCGCCACTCCTCACCTCTGACAAGCCCCGTTGTGTTTGCCTTCCCAGCCTGGGTTCATGCCTGGCTGACGGGCGGCTGATCTGTTAAATGATAATGATTAGGATTTAATAGGCTGCAATGCTTCGCGTGTCTACCAGATGGCATAAATTCATGAATTGTAATGCAGTATATATATATATACTGTGCAGTATTGCAGCCAGCGGGAGTAAAATGCTTCAATCCCTGCCTGGAAAATAACCCAATGCACTCGGGCAGAAAACAGTCACAAACCTCAATACACCCGGGTATACCCGAATTCGTGGGACTAGCCGAGCTCGAATAAAGTGTGTCGCCAGTGTATGCGATCCCCTATATGAGACGTCTCACGGGGTGATAAAACCGTGATATAAGACTTATCTAAGCAGTCAGTCAGGAGGAGTGTGTGTTAACTTGTCCTTTTTATTTATATAAAAAGCCCCTATTTAGGGCAGATCTATATTTATAGAACCTGTATGATGACTTATATTAGTCAACAACTTTATATTACTATATGATCATTAGTACTTATATAGTACTAAGAATATGATCGCAGTCACTGCAAGTGTTTGATTTTAAAACCAACTATTATATTCATTTGATGACATTAAAAGACATTTAATTCATTCATTAATCATCATAGTGATTGAGTGCTCTGAAATTAGGTTTATTGTTCTCGTGTATTTGTTGTAGTTATACCTAGTGAGCACCTCACTTCTATCAATTAGGCTGTAGCGGGGGTTTTGTTTGTGTTGTGTTAGAAGAGGCACTGCTACAATGAGCTTACAATCTATAGGCAGGGTAAGTTGACATTGGGTATAGGGGGAGGAGTGTGTTGGTGAGTATCGGCATCAAGAAAGCAGCAGTAACATTACCAAACATCAGCTAACAGCAGCAAATTGTGACACCCTTTGACTGTCCTTCAGTATCCACCAAAGGCTGATGTCTTTGGGGGTGTTATGTCCCAAAGATTCGTTGTGGAAATGAAAAAAGCAGCTTAGCAATACACAGTACCTTAGTTAGATATGCAGGGGGAGGGCCTGATGTACTCCAGGTGTTCATTGTTCTGGCTCGTCCTCATGCTTTTAACCTCTTCCACGCTAGCTTGGTGGACAGGGGCAGTGAAAGCATATTAGGTAGCCTCCCTTAGGGAGACAACTTTTGGGTGACTCAGGTGTTATGTCTCAGAGATTCTTTGTGGAAATTAGTTGGAAAAGCTATCTGGGCACTCTTTCTATCTTTTTATGGGGTCTCTCGAGCTATGTCAACTTGCAGCATCTTACCATATGACGATCTCCCTGATTCAGAATGACGTTACACAGGGAGTGGATCGGAGATCCTAAGAGCCAATGATAGTCATTGGGGAATAGTATTGAACAGATACTGAGTCAGCCTATTGTTGGGAAATATAGTGCCCCTATTCACTTTATACTGAAACTCTTTTTGGGAGAGCATAAAATTACCTATAAACGTTATTTTTTCAAGGATTCTTTGCAACTGGAGGTGTGGAGCAGCAATTTTTTAATGATCTTTTTTAAACAATTCCTTCTCTAGGACTTTTATTATAAAACATTTGTATACTCCTCAGAGGGTCTTGACTTATTTTTAAAAACATTGTTTATTTATCTTGTAAAAATGTTGCTGCTTTGGTTTTTCTATTAGTTTTGCACTGCTATATATTTTAATATTAGGCTTTAGCCATTTGTACTATTTTCAGTGCAACTGGGCAGTTTCCAGTTTCCATTTAAGAAAAATCTCTCCACAGATGGGGCAGATGCTGCACCTTTGCCGAGGGACATACACAACACACAAATGTAAAAGTGCCCATTGTTTTGATTTAGCTGTGACCAAGAAGTGAGTGAAGCCAATGCACCATTTCACCAGTAGGAGTAATAACAGTTTCTACCTCTGTACATATAAAGGGGAAGGAAGATTGGTATTGATAAGCATTGCATGTATTTTTATGATGTCCTTTAATTCCTTTATATCTTTAATTAATTTACTTAAAGCAGTAATGCAGGTTTCATGTTTATTCTTTTTAATTACAGGATTCAAGCAGGGTGCTCCGTAGCTGAACTGTGTTAATTTCAGCTCCTGGAACACCCTGCTTCCAGAGATGCTTACCTTTGTAGAGGGTATCTATGCACGCAGGGAAATAGTGTGCCTACAGTAACATAATGGTGGCATTTAAATTTCCAGCATCACAAGGGCCAATATTCTTCCTATTGGCCCACATACTGGGGGTCTTTAAACTGCACAGAGATACCAGCACAGAGGTAAGTATCTCTGGATTCAGCAGTTCTCAGAGCTGAAATGAATGGTAATCAGCTCCAGAGACCCCCTGCTTCAATCCTGTAACCAAGAAAAAATAAAAATAAATGAAACCTGTATTGCTGCTTTAACTACATGTAATGGAATAGTTGCAGTATTCATTTGCAAGTATTATTTTGCAAACTCCTGAGTTTTTGTGCATTAGCGCTCCATTTGTTTAATTGCAAATCATATGAAAATACAGTACTAGCAAATTGTAACGTGCTAAAACATTCACAAGCAGTAACACGATACAGTGCAATAACCTCTGCTAGATATTTACCTTGTTACAAAGCGCAAGATAGAAACTCCTTGCTGTACAACAGTTGTGCTTCAAAATTTACTTGCATAATACATTAAACTCCTTGGACCAGATTCAATAAAGTCTGAATAGTGTTGGAAGGCGAGCTTTATTGGGAAAAAGTTTGTAGGCTGCTTCACTGCATTTATATATTGAAATGGCCATGGCAAAAAGTCTGAAATATAGAGTATACTGTAGTGAAGTGGGTGCAGAAAGGGGGTTGAGAAAGGGTTCTCAAAAAAGCAAATCATATGTAAATGAGTATTTTTTTGTAGAGTTGCTGACTTGACCCATTTTTTTTTTTTGCCTGTAAAGTTTTTTTTGGTTTTGCCAAATGTCTATTGGTTCTAACTTTGGTTCTAGTTAGGTTGTTGAATAATGTCAGCATACTGTATGAGAATGTATAGAGTCTTTACCAATATAAAATATTAAAATTATTCTGGAATATTCATTTAGTAACATTTTATTTATTTATTTATTTAATATTTATTGAAAATGTGCAATAAATATTAGTTACTATATATAATATCTATTAAACATATTTATATATATTTTAAGCTTCATTTAAAAATAAATTTTATTTTCACAAGGGTCTATGTATAGGGAGAGGGAGTGGCTCAGTGAGTAAAGACACTGACCGGCACTGGGAGTTTGAAGCAGGGGACCCTGGTTCAATTCCTGGTGTTGGCTCCTTGTGACCTTGGGCAAGTCTCCCTGTGCCTCAGGCACCAAAAACATAGATTGTAAGCTCAATGGGGCAGGGACCTGTGCCTGCAAAATGTCTCTGCAAAGCACTATGTAAAAACTAGCAGAGCTATACAAGAACATGCTATTATTATTATGTATCCCCGCTCAAGGGGCTTAGGGGCCTATTCACTAAGCTTGGATAAGTATTCATTGAGCACTTCTCTAATGAGTTTGCAAGTGTAGCTATTCACAAAGCTTCGAAGTGTTTCTTCCGGTTCGTAGCACTCCCGCTCAGACCAACCGGGCGGGAGCTACAAAATCGCATTTTTTTAGATATCACATGCCACTCACAAGCAACTCACAGGTTCTCATCTCGCCACCTAATGGGTGGTAAGAGAGGATCCGCGATGTAACCTTGAAGAAAAAAATATATTTTTACTGCATCAGATTTAAGCAGGGACCCCTGCTGTGTTAATCCGATGGGCCATTCGTCTGCCGAGGCAAATTTCAAAAGAATCTCGTGGAAATCTCGAAAACCATTTAGAGAAATGATCGGATAACGGGCGCTGCATCTGTACATTTGCCCCGGACTACTAGATGCAGGTACTGTGTCCTTCAGACTTTGCAGCTCTTTGTTGGCTGCTTGAATGCATGGAGATGCTCCCCTCAGCACAGTTATTCCATCTCGGAAAATACTGCACATCTCTTGTAAAATATCAGTTATTTTCTCAGTAGCTGAAGTCAGTCTCTAATGTGTTGTCATCTGCTTTTCCTGATTGTCAATCATGACATTGAGGGCAGTATTTGTGTCCTTCATGTGTGTTTTAACAATGTGCACATTGGTGCACCAAAAAACAATTCTGTAAAGTTCTATCTGCACATGGGGAGATACTTTTTGTACTGGAAGAAACACTCATCTGGTTCATCCAGCGTTGGCTGCAAGCTTCCAACCTCAGAAGTTTCAGCCTCAGTTTTGATGCCTTCTCCCTCTGTTTATCCTGCTCCTTATTTTCCAAGCCACTGAAAAGCATTTGGGACATGAATGGTAAGCACAATAAAGGGGGATCATGTCATGATCAATGAAATAAGGCTTTGAGTCAACCAAAAGTAGGACAAAGTCAGTGAATGTTGATAGTTGACTGTAAATGTTGTTATCTCTGCATGAGATGATATATGTAAATGCCTTCAATTGTTCCAATTAACAAAATGTATAATTTTTAGTCAGTGAAATAGATCCTTACTGTATAATGTTAATGAAGTTCATTTCTATAACAAATATTGTTACTTCTCTAGCTTCCACTTAGGACCAGGTCAATCAGAAACCACAAAGACCAGTAACATCCATTAGCTAATAACAATACACCATACATACATATAAAGCTGCAAGAAATCAACTATTATGAAAATCACTTAAAGAAAGCCTGCAAAGAGAAAGAGAGAGAACGGAGGGGGAGAAAGAGAGAGAGAGAAGGGGTGAGAAAGAGAAAGGGGGCAGGGAAAGAGATAGAGAGAAAATGGAGAGAGAGCAAAAGGAGGGAGAGAACAAGAGAGAAGGGAGGCAGAGAGAGAGAGAGAAAGAGAGAAGTGGACAGAAAGAGAGAGGCATCCGTTTGTGATGTGTCTGTGTTGGAATATGAATATTGATAGGTTATCTTTGGATGCTGGCGTGCTACAATATTTGTGAGTGTGAATTGCTGTAGGTGATGCAAGCAGAGGTAATGGCAGACGTCTTAGGCTTTTATTCAGCCAAATTTTTTCATCTCAAAATACAGCTTTTTTTCAGTCAAAGTTCAGCAACCAAAATTACAGTTTCAGCAAGCAAAAGTCTAGATACATATGTAGCCCTGTTTCCCTTTGAACACAGGAAGCTACAGTACCAATGATGCCCTTGTACCTTTTGGCTCACAGGATCCTAAGTCTCTGCCATGGAGAGCTTGGGGTATATACTTACTATGGTGTAGCGCCTCCATCTGTGAGGGATCCCAGCAGAGCGGAAGCAGCCCCTCACAGGACACAATCAATTGAACACACACACAGTAAAAATAGAAGAACCTTTACTGGAAGGATATATTCTTATCCACTCTAAGGTATTTCTATAGACATGTCATACCCTAGCGCACTATGAGTACAACGGTTAGCCGCTAAGTTAATGAAGTTGCCTGTAAATGCATTTTTCAGGCATCGGATTCATGCCGGGGGTCTCCGATATTAATGGATATGCAAGAACATGCTATTATTATTATTAAATAACAACTAAGGAGAAAAGGACCCCTATAGTGAGAGCACACAGCGGCTGATGATACTGATGACTTATGAACCTGATGGAGAAGATTTTTTCAACACCCATTCAGGTGATACTGATGTTCCAGGCCAGACTCTTGTAGTAAATATTAAAGATTTTTTCCAAGATCTAGATTTCCATTTTAAAAAACAAATCAAACTGTGGTGGGAGGTCTTCAGTTTTGAGACATACATTTCAGAAGATCTGATCCCACGTGGACTTAGAAGCAACTTAGCACCAGCAAACAACATCATAGATGAACCTCTCCATTTTAATTTTCGCCATTTGTTTAGGATTACCTCACACAGAGGGTTATCCACATAATTATATTTTATTTGAGGATTTCTCTGATTAAAATTGATTTTAAGCAATTCATGTTACAATTCGACCCATTGTCTCCATCAGGTTCATAAGTCATCAGTATTATCAGCCGCTGAGTGCTCTCACTATAGGGGTCCTTTTTCTCCTTAGTTGTTATTCAGTCATTTCCCCTGATTGTAGCACCTGTGTCCTAGGTGGCAGCTAGGGTTCCCTCTTCCTTTTCCTCTTCCCTCCCCCATACCCTGGTTATATATTATTATTATTGTTATTATTGTTATAATTATTATATCAGCTCCGGAGACCCCCGGCATCAATCCGATGCAGGAGAAAGGCCTGATTTTTTTCTGTCCAATCCCATCGCCGCTTCTCCCCATCTTCTTGCAAATTTTTTGAGCGGGACGATTTGGAGAAGAAATCGCAATTCTATAGTGGTGATTAGCTGCGATAAGCTGGTCAGGGCTATTAGAATACAGCAAGTTGAAAAAGCTGGCGATGAGGGGCGAAAAATGGCTTATCACCTTGCGGCCGCTGATTTTATTTATTTATTTATTTATTCGGGGGGGAAAAAATCAGCGATTTTTGCTCTTATCGCCAGCTTATCGGGGCTTACTGAAACATAGTAGGCTTTTTTGGCGACAAGCTGGCGATAAGGGACTTATCGCTGCTTACTGCATGGGTGCCCAAGTGTCCCTCTGCAGACCTAGAACAGTCAACTGTGAGCTGTATGTTGCCTGTCTAATCCTTAGCAGCCCCAGGTGGATTTGATCATCCTCTTGGCAAATATTAACTGTTTGCTGGTCCACATCCAACATTCCTAGCTGTTTCTAATATGCTGAAACACCTGGACCTCCTTCCACCTCTCGACTCTGCTCCAAGCTAAGTATTACATGTATGAAAGTAGACAGAACGTGTTTAAAATGGGCTCAGTTATTTATAGGCCAGTACCTGTAATTGTATGGTCAATTTGAAATTGTTAAAGTTAACAATGCATTAGGGGCATCTTTTGAGTAAGACACTTGATGCATTAACCAGTCTGATTAAACTCCAAATATATCTTTGTTCTCTGAACTATCAGTCATTCTTTATCTCTGTGAAAGTATTACTTATTACTTGGTTTAACATAATACATTCTATAAGTGTTGTGTTTTGAGTTAATGCTACACTTGACAACTAGAATGTGTCAGGTATGTTGATATCCTATACCAATTGTGGGTTTCTTCATAGAATCCAATGCATGTGACCCTCTTCAAAAGTAGGCACTATTGACCAAGAAGTCGAATTTAAGCATCATGAGCTTTTTTTCCCAAAAAGTTACCTTCCTGATATGCTGTGTAACTCCTCCTTACATACAAAATGTTTCAATTAGATTACGGTGCTGTGCTCAGGGTCTCCGACAGGGGTGGACAGAAGGAACAGGTACCCCGGGCCCGATGGCTGGGGGGGCCCGGCGGCTGGTGCTGCAAGTCTGCCCTGACCTCTGGCCAAGCCCGGCTGCCGGTCCTCTCACGGCCGGGCCCCAGCTGTCCCTCAGTTGCAGCCTCCAGGCCTCTATCCCTCTGTCTCCCCAAGCTTCCGATGCTGCTGCATCAGTGCGCTGGAAGTAAGCATGGCCCAGCTTCCGGCGCTCGTGCAGATGTCAGAAGCACAGCATGGGACAGAGAGATAGAGGCCTGCAGGCTGCAGCTAATGGAGAGCTGGGGCCTTGCCTCAAGAGGACCAGCAGCTGGGCCTGGCCAGAGGTTAGGTTGCAGCACCAGCTGCCGCCCCACCCCCTTCCCCCCAACCACTGGACCCAGCCTAACCATCCACATGGCAAGTGTTTTTTTTAAATGTATTGGGGGGTCGTTTTTTTAATATGTATTTGGGGGTGTGGGGGTCTTTTTTTATATGGATTGGAGGGAGTGGGGGTCTTTTTTTATATGTATTGGGGGAGTGAAATACATGTGAGGTGAGAGGTGTGAGTGAGGAGGAGGGAGTGAGACAGAGGGGAGAGAAATATATGGGAAGGAAGTAGGAAATAGAGGGGGCTCGTGAGGTGTGAAATGGGGGATGGCTCACAATACCGTTGAGTGGGGGGGGCAGACGTAACTGTAGTCGTGTGCCCCAGGAAATGTGACGTTAGACATTGCTTGTTATAATTATTGTTTTGGATTTTGTAGAACTTTTAATATACCTGTATAAGGAATCCTGTTATTAAATAAAACCCCAAACATTTAAATGCTGTTTTTTTTTAACAAAATGTATAACTAACTGGATAAATATGAAAATTAACCAACTGATAAAAGCTAGTGTCAGCACCTTTGGTGTCACATGTAGTGGCAACATAGTCCTCCATGGTGCCTAGCTAGTCTGGTATAGCGATGTGAAGCCAACAAGGAAGGGGGAATGGCTGATTGGCCAGATCAAGGACTGGCTACCAACATGGATAGTGTCATGATTTGTTGGAGAGACACAACTAGCTGGTTGGCATTTCTGGTCAGGGAATTTACTAGACAGTGGTCCAAGGCCATAAACTCCCGGTGATTCCGGTGACAGTCATCAATGATTGTGCACAGATAGTTGCTTTGGCGACATTGCTCAGATCTACACCGGTGCCGGCTGACTCCCTACCTCTATGTCTTGGGGGAGGTGCCACATCTGAGGCAGAACAGGATGCCACAGCTGGCATTTAAAAGAAAGAAGGCCATGGAGCAGCACAGGGTGACTGCAGATTCTGCCAAACACATGGTCTCCAAGCTTAGCTCTGCAATAACCACTGATGGCCCTATGTACTGGTAACAGTTGAAATATGAATATTGTTACTTTGATATGAGTATGAATATAAAATTAACAGCAACATAATCAAACTACTTAACTGTTCATGACATTGTCTAACCATGTATTATTCCTGGATTATGGCCCTTATTGATTCATGTGTGCAAAGCTTGACATAGTGCATACTGACATTGTTTGAGACTTGAAATCCATAGCACACTTTTTAGTCAATACGGTCCAAAGATGTGTGTTTAAAGCTTATCATTCAATAAAATTGGTGTTCCCATGAGCAATACACTGAGAATTAAGGCTTCTGATGTACAGCATGTAAGCAATAACTGTAATGTATATGATCTGATTTTTAACTAAGTGTGCACCGCTGTTCTACAACTGTAACTTTTCATTTTATAACACACCGTTTTTCTGACATGATGGTATTGCATCTTGAAAATGTTTTGTGTATGACTGTTGAATTCAGTGCAGTAGCATCTGTGTATTAATGTGAGTATATAAGTTCAATTAAAAAAATATGTGAATAAAGGTGCATTAGTGGCTGAATGTTCACATCAACATTTCAATTTGTTATGATGTGATGAGTTTGTAAGTCATGCTGCAATACTGTACATCATTGAACATTGTGATGACCCACAACTTTCATTCACTGTATTGGGCCATAAAACCTTTGTACCTTGATTAATGTCATAGAACTCAACTTGCTCAGGTCCTGACTCGTTGTATCCGATGGCCCCACCACTGGAAAAGCCAAAAATACCCTAAGGGCAAAGAATTATTTATTATTTATTTATTTATAAAATATTTTACCAGGAAGTAATACTTTAAACACCTCCACTCCTCACACCTCCATTCCTCGCACCTCCACTCCTCACACCTCCACATTCTTCTCATTCACACTTCTCACATGCCCACTCCGAATCCTCCCCTCCTCTATGTCCATCACACACCAAACTGACACACAGACACAAAAAGACACCATACAAGAAAACTCACACTGACAGGACAAGAGAATTAGAATCAAAATAAATAAAAATATAAAGGACAGACGACAACTCACTGAAAATTTGCTATCAAATCGCTACAAATACATACCATTAAACTCCTAGCCCAGTCTCTCGCCATGACTCCCCACAGCACTGACACACGCTATCTAAAATGGCCACTTAATATAGTGTGTGTGATGCGTTAACAAGTGTATTATCTCCTTATCTATTGCTTTCAATAGCACTACTATTAAACAACGTGCCAGCATTAACATAATGTATCATGTTAATGGGTGCAATAACGTCTGCTAAGTCTGTAGATGTACTGTATGTTATTTTGAGTTTATTATTTTCTAAATACAAAGAGGAAGAGGTACCCTTAAAGGGGTAAGTGTGTACCCCGAACAACACCAAGGAGGGTGTTATAATATCCTGGGATTAATCCGATTGCCAATTCTTGGAGTCAGGAAGGAATTAATTTTTCCCCTTAATGGGGGTTTTTGTTTGCCTTCCTCTGGATCAATAAGTATAGATATAGGATAAAGTATCTGTTGTCTAAATTTAGCATAGGTTGAACTTGATGATGGAAGTCTTTTTTCAACCTCATCTACTATGTAACTATATTGTGACAAAAACCTCACTACAGTAACTGATGGTAAACGTACCCATAATGTTTCAACATTATACCCTTCCATAGAAAAGGGTTCAAGGGTACGTTTAGGATCAAATGTCTGACGACCTAAGATTATTTTGAAATAGCTATCACCACAGTTAATTCAATAGTATAATTGTGGTATACAACATGGTTCAATAGCTGTTGTCATTTCTAATATTGGCATCTAGATTTAGCACACGACATTTCCTTTCATTTTTAATTTATTTTTATTATTTTGGTTCATTGTTTACTTCACTACATATATATTTTAATTAATTTGTAAATAAAATTTATTTTAAATCATTAGAGGTGTCTCTCTAGTGCGACACAATAGGGAGCTTTTTTTTCCCTCTGTTCACAATTATTATTTTCTAATATCAAAACTGAAATAATTATAAAAAATATATAAACAGTATTTTGTATTATTTGCATTGCAGTAGATTTGTGCAATACCAATTGAATTTGAATTTGTTTGATTTGATCTATTATAATAAAGGTTTATGTAATTGCATTTTTTGGGTTATACCTGCTGCCTAATGTTGTTCGTTTATTTTTTATTATGTGTATAGTCATTTTCCCTTTCCCCAACTTTTTGTTGTACAGTATATACTGTATTTTGATTTTACATGTGTAGCCCTGGTAAGATTAGGGCTATATTTCTATCCTCCTCCTGTGCGTAATCCCTGTTAAGGGCAGGTGCCAGGAGTAATCATGGATTTTCCCTACTTCTGACACTGTGCTGAGTCAGTGAAGGTAGGTCACTTAACTCAGTGTCCAATCAAGAGACACAGGGGCGGTGCCTACTGGAAGCTACAAAGAGCATTGTCACTTCCTATTTAGTGTGTGTCACAAGAGTCTAGTGGTTGTCAAGTCTGACTCTAGTCTGTGAGGAGTTATGAGTTAGCTAGAGAAAAGAGGAGAGTGAGCAGCCTCTGAGTAGAGCTGATAATGAGGTGGACCAAATACCTCTTACCCTGCTTAGGGGGTAAGGAATGAGCTAGCCCCACTCTGGATGGCCCTGGGTCCAGTGTGGAGGCAGGGACATCTTAACAGAGAACAGCTAGCTGGCTGTGTATATTGATTGTACCTGTCTGCTACTGCTGAGAGAAATAAAGAGCTGCTGCTAATTGGAAAAAGACCTATTGTGTGAGACTGGAATCCCTGGGAGGGGATTCTGCAGTAGGGATTCCACCCCGTATCCCTGGGGCTTACTGCAGATGGAGTCGCTGCACCAGTAGAAGGAGAACGAAGGCATTCACCCCAGAAACCTGTCCTGTTGTTCCCCCATGTCATCGCGGGAGACTCAGGCCCTCCTGTTGTCAGCAGGTATGCACCACACCGAGACATGTAGCCAGACAGGTGAAGGAGGAACCTGTGGAGGCTGCAGGTAAGGGGGTATGCTATAATTCAGAGCGTGGAGCGGGGCGGAACAGCCAGGGGGTCGCGAGGGGAAGGGAAGGGGGAGGGGAAGATGCGGAGAAGATGGGCTGGCGCGCGGCCAAGTTCGGCGCCAGCCCAAAAACACCCGCGGGACAAGACGGGCAAATGTTGCAATAAAGATTGTCGGGACAGTATGTGAGTGCATAAAAGTTCCCTCTAGATTGTAAGCTTTAAAGAGCAGAACCCTCATTACTTTTGTATCTGTTTGTTCTTATTTGGTATGTAATTCTGTTTATATAATTTACAGTATGACATTCTGTTTCCCCATTGTACCATGCTACAACATATGGTGGTGTTCCATCAAAGGGGAGAACAGATACAGACACTGTTTTTTAATCGCCTCTTACTGGACCTTCCTCAGTTGCACTGTGAGACTCCTAACCCAGTCAGCTATAACAGAGAGAGAGAGAGGCTTTTAAGGCCGATACTGCCTGCTGCACGATTCACTAAGCAGTGATAACAGCGCTTTATCAGCCTTAAAAGGCATTTTTTCAGCCCTGTGAAAAAAACACGTCCGATAAGGCAAAAAACGGCAAACGCGCCGTTTTTTGCCAGTCAACAGGATTCACTAAACAGTGGTAACTCGTGCAATCGTGCTTTTAAAACACGTCAGAATTGGCCACGAGCTAAGGAGTGGAGGCTTGAATCTACAGCTCTGCTCATACCCGGCGTAAAAGTACAAATAATTCGCTGAAAAACCCACAGAATTGCAGAAAAAAGCGCAGCTGTGGAGAGGAGAACACTCAGAGATAACAACAACCCGAGCACAAACTAAAAAGAAGCGATCTATTGACCTGAGATCTTACTTTTGGAGCTCGGAGCAGGCAAGGGGGAGAGAGGATACAGCAATGTCCCCGGGCAGCACCTCAGATGCAGACTCAGCACACGGACAAGGGGAGATAGATGACGCAGAGATGCAGCCAGTAATACGGAAAGATCTCATTTTGAAGCCAGACGCCGAGGAGGAAGGACCTCCTACTGAAGAAAGAAGACCAGGGCGTGGCACCAGACGGGAAGAAGACCCCGGAAGAAGGTAGAAGAATACAGATGAAGATGGATTACAACTAGAAGACCCCTGGATTGTCGTGTTTTATTATTTTAATGTTTATTATTTTCTGGTTTATTATTTTATGGGTTCCTGTTCGTGGATTGGTTCGTGAGTAAGCTGATCGACGGGAGTCGGAGGGGTCAAGTAATGGTAAGTTAAATAAAGAAATGTGTTTAATGTAACTGTGTTTTTTTTTTGCTTTTTCATGTGTTTATTTTTTTTTATGCATATCATTTCTTGCCACTGTATGTTTGTATGTATGTATGTCTTGAGAGATATATACATACAGGGTAAGAAATGATACTGTTGTAAAAGCTTGATTTACTGTATTGTAAATGATTGTGGCTATGCTGCTATGCATAGATGTGTGTTAAATGTATTTTATTATTAGAGAGATGTAATTTTTGGACTTCTATGCTGTACTGTAGGTTATGGAGAGGCTTGCTTTAGTATATTGTCATTTTTGGTGTCCTTTTTTGTATGTTTTGAACTTTTTCTCTGTAACGATACCTATAGTTAATTGTGTAATTGGTATGGTTGGTATTTTAATTGTTTAGGGATGTAATTCATGTCTGTTAATTCATTGATGGTGACTTTATTGGATTACATAATATACTTCTTGTGATGTCAGGCTATTTTAGTTGGATTATTGTATTGTTAACATTGATTTGCAGCGTGTACATGTAGTTTACATGTTATGCTACATGTATACACTGTAAATGCAATGTTTTAAGCGGCATTTGAGGCTTCAGATTGAATGATTACATGAGATTTGTTTAGGAAATTGCTTTTTAATTCATTGAGGATGTTATGCATAAGTGGTGTTGCCATTTAAGGATGGCTTCACCCCTTAATTACCTTTGAGGTTAGTACCCGATAAGGTGATTAAGGGGTTCATTGGTATGTTAATGTCATTGATATGTACTGTATTGGCTATTTATTATTTTGGCAATGGACCACAAGGATGATGCTGGCGACGGAGCCTTCTTATTGATGAGGTTAGTAGAATTTTCTTTATTTTACTACGGTATTTAATGTGTTTAATAATGGCCAAATAATGTATTATCCCTATGTGGATAATAGTTATTTGGCACATTATTGTACTGTATGTGTTGGGGGGAGGGGGTATTGGCCCCAAGGGTATGTGGTAGGCCTCCCTTGTGGGTAGTGGGTGAGGGTGGTTAGGCCTCAGGGGTTGGGGGGGTTAGTGGGGGAGGGTATGTGGGTGATGGTGGGTTAACCCCTTAATGACTGTAGCGGTTAATAACCGCTATGGTGATTAAGGGGTTAGGGGACATTACATTGGATGTTTTTATTATTGTGTCTGTTTTGCAGAAGTGTATGGGGCATGGGCAGGATGAAGATGAGGATGGCCTTCACCGTGGCAGCCGCACATGGGTGAGTGCTATATGTATTTAATGTCTTTATTGTTCTGTATGTATTTTAAATGGACACATGCACTATTATCCATTTGTGGATAATAGTAATGTTGCCCATTACTGTATTGTATGTTGTGTATTGCTACTATGTTTATTGGGGGCATTTGTCCCCAATAAACATGCTATTATGCGTTAACCCCTTCATTGCCTTAGCGGCTATCCGCTATGGTAATGAAGCAGCATTAATGTATTTTAATAATATTGTGCGGGAGCAGGGGGCCCCCTGAGCAGAACCGCATTTATTTGTGGCTCAGAGACCCCCTGCTTCCCGAGTTACAGGCCCCGGTTTGGGGCATATGTTACAGTGTGGACGCCATGTTTATTGCGGGCACGTAGCGTATGGGACGCTATAAACATGGCAGCGACACTGCCCATCCGATCACACATAGCGGAGCCTGTAACTCGGGAAGCAGGGGGTCCCTGGTCCACAAAGTGATGCGGTTCAGCTCGGGGGACCCCCTGCTCACTGTACAGTATTATTAAATAAATATTAATGCTGCTTCGCTACCATAGCAGATACTCTGTAAGGTAAGGAACGAGTCTTTATTGATGTGTGTGTTTTATTCATAGTGTAGATGTGCAGAGGGTTCCGGAGCAGAACCTCTTTGGTTTTAGGTCCGGGGACCCCCTGCTTCCCGAGATACAGGCCCCTTTAGGGGCTGCCGGTATCCCTCTGCTTTGTTTACATTCCGCGGTCACGTGATCGGGACCCCTTAAATGCAGAGGGATACCGGCACCTCATAAAGTGGCCTGTATCTCGGGAAGCAGGGGGTCCCCCGACCTGAAACCAATGCGGTTCAGCTCCGGAGACCCCCTGCACATGTACACTATGAATAAAAGTTGTTTTAAAAATAATTTTTATTGTGCTGATGTTTGCGCCAAGAGAGCAGCGGATCTCTCTCTGCTGCAAACACAACTCGGCAGGGGACGGCTTCTCGGCAGTTTCTTGCCAGGCAGCCGTTCCGCCACCGGTTACACGCCATTTCATCAAATCGTGGTGGCTAATTCATTCGCCAGGGATTCGCCCCTTACAGCATACAGCCAGTTTAACACGCCAAAAACATGGCTAATTGTTAAACTGGCTAATGCATTTTTCCGCTTCTTACTGCATGATACCCATAGATGGTAGATCCTAACAGGGACGGTGAAGGGAAGGGAAGATGATCCTCAATTTTTTAGGACATTCTTTGCACAGCTGGATAGTGTGGTGGAGTGGAGCATAGTAGTGGCGGGAGATTTTAATAAACATTTAGACCGGACATTAGACAGGAACAAACTAAGAAGAATCAAAAGGGGAGGTGTCGAGGCGCTATGTCAGGGTACTAGGGACAGACAACTTGTAGATATCTGGAGGGAACAGCACCCAGGAGAAAGATGATTTACTTTTTACTCACACCCACATGACAGCTACAGCAGGATCGATTACTTCTTTGTGTCGAATAGACTGGTCCAAGAGAAAACACTAGGGTTAGGGAGTGATCACAGAACCACACCAATTGAAACAAAATAATGAGTGAATAAATGGTAATCCATAAAGTGGGTGCAAACTGTGAACTGATTAGTGAATCAGAAAAAGGGGGGAAGGAAAACACAAAATGAATGTGTCTCCTAAAAGAATCCACTATACTGCACTCCTACTTGATTTAAAATTTAACTTTTAATATATTTACATAAAACATATGTTACCAAAACGTCGTGTATTGTGCATTAAGAATAAATTAAATAATCAATACCTAGCGTCCGTGTCAGTGAATGTACGTTGAAATAGTCTCAAACAACAAATTGTAGTAGAGATTACAGGACACAGGGCGCTAATAGTCCGGGTATAAACCCATCTGGGGCACCTATGAGATCAGGTATATATGTAATTATAAATATAACTTACAAACTCAGTGACTGATTGTGTCATGAAAATACAGCAGTCCTGCTTCAAACTTTAAACCACAGAGCACTTGGGGATGTCTGTTAGAAAAGTATTACCATCCTATATGTATTGAAGTGCTGCTGACAGTATGGTGATGTAGAGTATAAGATTCACAGCATTGTGAAGCAATTGTTCACAGCATTTGAATCAGTGAATCATTCTACAGCACACTCCAAATAATCATATTATATAAAGAGAGCAGGCAGGCTTGCGCACTGAGTGTTAGTGAGAGTATCAAATTCAGATCTACATAGATAGAGCCAGGAGACTACAGAACACTACATAAAAGCAGCTCCAAGTAGGAGACTGACAACATTGCGCGTCCAATGCGCGTTTCCCTCCAGCAAAGGAGCTTCCTCAGGGACAAATTTGCTGGGGGGAGGAAGAATGAACCCTTATGTACCCAAACAGTACCTTGATTACAAATTGAACCATTAACAGCTGTTTCACATGCGCAGTTGGTCCGTTTCCAAAATAACCCTACAAACTACAAAAATGCTTAATAAAACATAAGGGTAGATTCCCACACATACAGCAACAAAAGTGCTGTATTGGTGTGTAATTTCGAGTGTTTCTAGGGCTTGTGTAATAGTGTGGCATAAATCGGAAATATTTGAGTCCAATGCGCATGCGCGCGGACTCAGAGAATCAAACAAACCAGAGTAGAACACACTGCGCATGCGTGGGCACTTAGAGTAAAAGCTGTTAGATCAGAGTCAATGCCGTGCACATGCGCAAAGACTTGTAAACTCTAGCCCAATGCCCGTGCGACTGCGCATTCACAGAGCCTCCAAAAGTATCTCATATAGAGGCGCATGTGCAGGGGACTGAGGCAACAGTACTGCCATAGTTCATACTTGATGCGCATGCGTTCGGACTTCAAGATTTTGTGGCTGACTGCCGTCTATAGTCGCGCGCAGTGCGCATGCGTCGGGACTTAGAAATTTTTCACCAAAATAAAAATGTTCATATCGCGCATGCGTGGGCACTTAGAAATATTTAGCCTTATTAATAAAAAGTGTGATTTGTTTGTTCAATCGATCTGTACTCATACAATAAGATTGGGAAAGGTCATGATATACATGTAAGCCCTAGAAGGTGCATATAGAGCTTTCGGTGTACATTTAATGAATGATCTTTATAAGCTCATGCCCTAGATGTTAACAAGTAAGAAGGGTATTGTAGAGTATGTGACAGATGATAATCAATTTAATGGTGGGTAAGGGTATATAATACCTTGTCAAATTATTTTGTGCAGAGTATAATTGCAGAGATTAAATAATATGTACTCCCCCATAGTGATATACTGCACAATGTGTCAGGCTTGGAGGTAGTGATAGGATGAATAAAGAAATTAAAAAGCAATTTATGTATATGCATATAGTGATTTTACATAGTATTTACATTGTGTAATTACCATTCTACACACATATAGCATACATAACAACTAAGCCCAACGCTGGGTTTAGAATTTGGTAATATAGTCATTAATACTATGGTAATATTCTAATATCTTTCAATATCAAATGCTGGGAAATGACACAATGGGCATGGATAATAGTCTGGCTGCTCATATATAGAAGTATATATAGCATATGAGTAGACCACTTAAACACAACAGAAAAACACAGGATAGATAACAGAGTCTAACCAAAGGAACCTTCCTGATCAAATAAAGGGTGTAAAGGTAAACCCCTCATTGAGTCCATTGGGGCTCCTGGTTTTTAATTTGAAAATCCATTCCGCTTCAATCCGAAGCAGGGATTGGTCAATATTGCCCCGTCTCATGGGACATTTCAGCTGGTAAATGCCCATGAATTTGATTGCATTGGTATCGCCATTGTGGTATTGTGTCACATGTCTGGCAACAGATGTTTCAGCAGAGTGTTTAATGGAATTAATATGTTCCAAAACTCGTCTGTGTAGTTGTCTAGTTTTTTTTCCAACGTATCTCTTACCACATTCGCATGTGATAAGATAGATAACGTTGGGGGTCCGACAGTTAATGAAACTGTCCACAGAAAAATGTGATGTATTGTCATGATTGGCAAATACTTTGCCCACATTTATGTGTCTGCATGCTTTGCACCCTTGACAGCGGTACATGCCCTTAACAGGGCTCAACCAAGTTGTACTTCTGGGACGTTGAAAATGGCTGTTCACTAAAGAGTCCCGGAGGTTTTTGGACCGCCTGCTGGTAATCATGGGTCTAGGGCCTATAACCTGTGCCAAATCATCATCGGCCTGTAGGAGATGCCAATGTCTGGTAAAGATCTTTTTGATGGCCCACCAACGTTTGTTAAAGGTACCAATGACTCTGATTGTTCCGTCCTTGGATTTAATCTTGTTTCTAGACAAGAGAGAACACCTATCGCTATGTAGTGCCCGATGGTAAGCTTTATTCAATGTTTTGATGTGATAGCCACGATTGAGGAATCTAGACCGAAGTTCTTTAGATTGTACTATAAATTCTTCAGTCGTAGAACAATTCCTCCGGAGTCGGAGATACTGACCTATGGGGATGCCACTTATGAGGCTTCTAGGATGCTGGCTCTGCGCTAGTAGCAGGCTGTTAGTCGCTGTACTTTTCCTATACACTTTTGTTTGGATGTTACGTTCACCATCAATATATATGTTCAAATCTAAGAATGTTATTGAGGTGGTACTTAGCACAGTCGTGAGCCTCAGATTCAGAGTATTAGCATTTAGTTTCTCCACAAACTCATGGAGTAATTGAGTGGAGCCTTCCCATAGGAGCAGAATGTCATCTATGTACCTGATCCACATAGAAATGTGGTCAGTGTACACAGAGAAATCTTCATTGAAAACGTGGATACGCTCCCACCAGCCCAGGTACAAATTGGCATACGTAGGGGCACAAGCAGTGCCCATAGCGGTACCCTGGGTCTGGTGGTAATAGAGCCCATCAAAAATAAAATAATTATGTGTTAGAACATAATTTAGTAGATCAAGGACGAAAGAGTTGTGTCTGTTGAATCTACGGTCCCTGGTCGATAGAAAGTATTGGACAGCATTGAGACAATTCTTGTGAACAATGGAAGTGTATAGTGATTCTACATCTAGACTCACAAGAATGGTCTCGGATGTAACATGGATCCCATCTAGTCTCTTTAGTGTATCTTTCGTATACTGAACATACGATGGGAGACTAATGACGAAATCCCTTAGAACCTTGTCTAAGTAAATACTGCTGCCCTCGGACAGACAGTTATTGCCCGAGACTATTGGGCGACCTGGGGGGGACCGTAACCTTTTATGTACCTTAGGTAAGGTATAGAATGTCGCCACCGTGGGGGACTTCGGGTACATAAAGTCAAACTCGCTCCGGCTGATCATATCGGTGTCAAGGGCATTCTGTAGAATGTCTAACAGTTCTGATTTATATTCTGACGTTGGGCTATGGTCAAGGGTCTCATAGCAGTTTTTATCGCTAAGAAGCCTCATGTTTTCACTAACATAGGCTTCAGTGTCTTGAATTACGATATTGCCACCTTTATCAGATGGTTTAATTGTGTAAGCTTTGTCAGACATCAGTTCTTTTAGGCCGTTTTTTTCATCAGATGTTAGATTATTGGCAGACTTATAATGTTTTGGCTCTGCTTCCAGGTCCCTAGTTACACAGGCAACAAACAATTCAACAGCTGGACAGGTGGTAATTGGCGGTGTAAAATGACTCCTGGGTTTCAGGTGTGTGAATGGACCTGTGATGTCATTATCAGGTGAGATATTCTGATCAAAGAGTTGACAAAGATCTACAACATCTTGTCTTTCTTGTGCATTCAAACCATCAGTGAGTATATTTGGATTAGTGGCTGCGCGCTTAGCGTAGAATTTGTGTAGCAGCAGCCATCTTCCAAATAGGTTTAAATCCTTAACCCACTCAAATAGATTGAAGTCTGACGTGGGTGAGAAGGATAAACCTTTCTTTAATAGATTCAATTGGACCTCACTGAAGGAATGGCTGGATAGGTTAAAAATTTGCAAGGCATCATTATCTACAGGGTCCTCAGTCACAGGTTGGTTATGTTTTAGCTTTTTTTGGTGGTGGTTCTCAAACTTCTTTTTTCCTCTCCTGGTTTTGCGTTTTGGAGGGCCTGAGCTAAAAAACCAACCTGCGTATCTTTGGTACCCTTGATCCCTCTGCCTTTATTTTGGCCTTTGAGTCTAGAGCTTGTCTGTTCACTGTCAGAGGCATCTGTCTCTGATGAGGAGTAATCAGAGTAATTGCCTCTACACCTAGACCTAGTAGGATATCGGTAGACAGGGCCTTGCTCATAATCGTTAGTATCACGTATATATTTCGTGTGTTTTCTATCCTTAAGTTCCTGTCTAAATTTAGTCATGTTAATTTCCAATTTCTTCTCCATGTCTTCAAATTCTTTAAGTTGATTATATTTACTTAAGTCCTTGAGATTAACATCAAGTTCTTTATTGGTTTCATCTAACCTTGACTTTTCATGGTCAATAAGGAGATCCATAAGCGCATAGGAACATCTAGATAGAGCATCTTCCCATTTTTTAATAAAATCCTGGGACGTGATATAATAAGCAGGACACAATCGAAGTCTAAGGCCACGTGGAATCATGTTGGAGTCAAGATAGCTTTGCAAACTTGTGATCTCCCACCAGACTTTTGACTGTGTACGTAACAGTTGTAAGAGATACGTTGGAAAAACAACTAGACAACTACGCAGACGAGTTTTGGAACATATTAATTCCATTAAACACTCTGCTGAAACATCTGTTGCCAGACATGTGACACAATACCACAATGGCGATACCAATGCAATCAAATTCATGGGCATTTACCAGCTGAAATGTCCCATGAGAGGGGGCAATATTGACCAATCCCTGCTTCGGATTGAAGCGGAATGGATTTTCAAATTAAAAACCAGGAGCCCCAATGGACTCAATGAGGGGTTTACCTTTACACCCTTTATTTGATCAGGAAGGTTCCTTTGGTTAGACTCTGTTATCTATCCTGTGTTTTTCTGTTGTGTTTAAATGGTCTGCTCATATGCTATATATACTTCTATATATGAGCAGCCAGACTATTCTCCATGCCCATTGTGTCATTTCCCAGCATTTGATATTGAAAGATATTAGAATATTACCATAGTATTAATGACTATATTACCAAATTCTAAACCCAGCGTTGGGCTTGGTCGTTATGTATGCTATATGTGTGTAGAATGGTAATTACACAATGTAAATACTATGTAAAATCACTATATGCATACACTACCGACACACTTTATTGAAGTGTGGTCGGTACCGCAAGCCGGGAAATCTCCCGGCTTGCTAGTGGCCGCCCCTCGGCGTGCCGCGCGTCATAGACGCGCGGTCACGCGTCATCGGGAGCGTGCGCCCGCTGCACGCGTGTCCAGGGGCTCCCCGAGGGAGCCCTGGTGTCCCGCGATCGCGGGACAGCGGCAGGGGGTTCCGGGGGACCCGGCGGACCCGGCAGCGGTAGGGAGAGCGCCCCGATCGGAGGGCGCTCTTCCGCTGCTTCGGCGTGCGCCCGTCACACTCGGGCGCGCGCCAGGCTACTGCTGCGGCACAGAACGGGCAAATGCTCGAATAAACTGTGCCGCAGCAGTATACATAAATTGCTTTTTAATTTCTTTATTCATCCTATCACTACCTCCAAGCCTGACACATTGTGCAGTATATCACTATGGGGGAGTACATATTATTTAATCTCTGCAATTATACTCTGCACAAAATAATTTGACAAGGTATTATATACCCTTACCCACCATTAAATTGATTATCATCTGTCACATACTCTACAATACCCTTCTTACTTGTTAACATCTAGGGCATGAGCTTATAAAGATCATTCATTAAATGTACACCGAAAGCTCTATATGCACCTTCTAGGGCTTACATGTATATCATGACCTTTCCCAATCTTATTGTATGAGTACAGATCGATTGAACAAACAAATCACACTTTTTATTAATAAGGCTAAATATTTCTAAGTGCCCACGCATGCGCGATATGAACATTTTTATTTTGGTGAAAAATTTTCTAAGTCCCGACGCATGCGCACTGCGCGCGACTATAGACGGCAGTCAGCCACAAAATCTTGAAGTCCGAACGCATGCGCATCAAGTATGAACTATGGCAGTACTGTTGCCTCAGTCCCCTGCACATGCGCCTCTATATGAGATACTTTTGGAGGCTCTGTGCATGCGCAGTCGCACGGGCATTGGGCTAGAGTTTACAAGTCTTTGCGCATGCGCACGGCATTGACTCTGATCTAACAGCTTTTACTCTAAGTGCCCACGCATGCGCAGTGTGTTCTACTCTGGTTTGTTTGATTCTCTGAGTCCGCGCGCATGCGCATTGGACTCAAATATTTCCGATTTATGCCACACTATTACACAAGCCCTAGAAACACTCGAAATTACACACCAATACACCACTTTTGTTGCTGTATGTGTGGGAATCTACCCTTATGTTTTATTAAGCATTTTTGTAGTTTGTAGGGTTATTTTGGAAACGGACCAACTGCGCATGTGAAACAGCTGTTAATGGTTCAATTTGTAATCAAGGTACTGTTTGGGTATATAAGGGTTCATTCTTCCTCCCCTCAGCAAATTTGTCCCTGAGGAAGCTCCTTTGCTGGAGGGAAACGCGCATTGGACGCGCAATGTTGTCAGTCTCCTACTTGGAGCTGCTTTTATGTAGTGTTCTGTAGTCTCCTGGCTCTATCTATGTAGATCTGAATTTGATACTCTCACTAACACTCAGTGCGCAAGCCTGCCTGCTCTCTTTATATAATATGATTATTTGGAGTGTGCTGTAGAATGATTCACTGATTCAAATGCTGTGAACAATTGCTTCACAATGCTGTGAATCTTATACTCTACATCACCATACTGTCAGCAGCACTTCAATACATATAGGATAGTAATACTTTTCTAACAGACATCCCCAAGTGCATCCCCAGACATCCCCAAGTGTTTAAAGTTTGAAGCAGGACTGCTGTATTTTCATGACACAATCAGTCACTGAGTTTGTAAGTTATATTTATAATTACATATATACCTGATCTCATAGGTGCCCCAGATGGGTTTATACCCGGACTATTAGCGCCCTGTGTCCTGTAATCTCTACTACAATTTGTTGTTTGAGACTATTTCAACGTACATTCACTGACACGGATGCTAGGTATTGATTATTTAATTTATTCTTAATGCACAATACACGACGTTTTGGTAACATATGTTTTATGTAAATATATTAAAAGTTAAATTTTAAATCAAGTAGGAGTGCAGTATAGTGGATTCTTTTAGGAGACACATTCATTTTGTGTTTTCCTTCCCCCCTTTTTCTGAATAGACTGGTCCCGCAGATCTCCTATTCAGGAATCCATGATATTTCATGGTCAGATCATGCACCAATAGAGCTGCGGTGCTCCCACATTAGGCTGGCTAGCCCAGGGGCAAATTGGAAACTCAATGAATCATTAATTAAGATCCCAGAGATCGCACAAACATACGAGAAGAGATCTCACAATTCTTTAAGACAAACAAGGGCAGTGTGGAATCTCACATAACATTGTGGGAGGCTCATAAGGCCACTCAGAGGAATTTTGATAAATATAGCGGCGGGGAGGAAAAAAAAGAGAGAAGCCAAAATTAATCAGCTGAGAGAAAAGCTTCATGAACTCTCTATACTACATAACAGGACAGGTAGAGAGGAGAAACTGAAGGAGTTGAAGGATGTAAGAATAGAACTTAATCTACTCCTTACCTCCCAGGCTGAAAAGACATTGAGTTGGACAAAGAGGAATTTTTTTGAAAAGGCGAACAAGCCAGATACCATGCTAGCAAATAAAATCCGCAACAGACAATCCAACTATACAATTCACGCAATTAAGACTAGGGAAGGAAAGTTAACCTCAAATCCCAAACACATAGTTGAGGAATTTATAACATATTATGAAGGGTTGTATGATGGGAAGAAGGTGAAACATAACGCTAATACGAGTAAGGCACAAGAGACTTTCGTAGCAGACTCGGATTTGCCCAGGTTGACGAGGTTGGAGCGGGAGTTCCTGGAGAAGGAGTTCAAAGCGGAAGAACTGCTAGAGGTAGTTACTAATCTGAAACCCGCAAAAGCTCCGGGCCCAGACGGATTCTCCAATTTATTTTACAAAAAATATATTGGGATTCTGACTCCTTATTTGTTAAAGATGTACAATAATGTCCTGGATGGGGGGTCGTTCTCGGACTAGATGCTGCATGCGTCCATCTCGGTGATTCATAAGAAGGGGAAAGACCCCACAAATTGCCCAAGATATAGGCCGATCTCACTGATTAATTTGGATGTAAAAATCTACTCAAAATTGCTGGCCATTAGAATGAGTACTATTCTACCCAGGCTGATTCACCCGGATCAAGTTGGTTTCATTAAGGGTAGACAAGCGGCCGATAATACCAGGATTGTTATTGATATTATAGATTACATAAATACCAACAAGATCCCAGGAATTATATTAAGCTTAGATGCAGAGAAAGCCTTCAATAGAATAGACTGGCCGTACCTGGATGCCACGCTTGCGGCGATTTGGGGATAGAGTCTTGAGGGCAATTAAAGCATTATATACGAATCCTATGGCACGGGTAGTTCACCAGGGATTAACGTCAGGATATCTCAAAATCAAGAGTGGCACAAGACAGGGCTGCCCGTTATCGCCCTTGTTGTTCGCCTTATGCATGGAGCCACTAGCAGTCCGGATTAGAGGTAACATGGACATTACAGGGATACAAATTCATTCCCAGGTACACAAGACAGCATTGTATGCAGATGATGTCATCCTGACGCTGTCCAGGCCCCTAGTCTCTCTACCCAACCTTTTTGACCTGTTGGAAAAATTTAACAGGATATCAGGATTTAAGATAAATCAGGCGAAATCTGAAGCCATGAGTCTAAATCTCCCAAAAGATACAGAAAAACTAATAGAGATTAATTTTAATTTTAATTGGCAACCCAAAGCAATTAAGTACCTAGGGGTCAATTTGAACAAGGAAGTAAACCTGTTATATAAGGCAAATTATCCTAAACTCTTGCAGTCCCTGAAGAGAGAGTTAAAAGAATGGGCATCATATGACATCTCATGGATTGGAAGAATTTATAGTGTTAAAATGAACCTTCTTCCCAGATTATTGTACCTCTTTCAGACGCTTCCCATACCCATAGATAATGCAGATATTAGGGACATGCATGTTCTTAATTTTATTTGGAAAAACAAAAAAGCACGAATAAAGGCTAGAATAATGATTAGGTCCAAAAACACAGGTGTACTGGCGGTACCTTGCTTGTTCTCATATTATAGAGCAGCCCAATTAAGTCAAATTATCCAATGGCATCTAGATCCGAAAGTACGCAGATGGGTGGGCATAAAAAGCGAACTATGCGCCCCACTAGAAATTAGTAACTTAATTTGGTACCCAAAATCTCGGCTCAAAGAGATAAAGAAACCGCTAGCCTCAATGAACATCTCAATTGCAATCTGGGAGACCACTACATTTAGATGTGCTCTGACTACGAGGCACTCGCTGATGGCCCCGTTGTGGGGGAACCCAGATTTTGCCCCGGTGATGGAAGAAGGGTGGTTTACATGTTGGAGGGATGGAGGGTACAGGATATTGAAGGATCTGGAGGTCAGGGACACAATCAAAACATTTAGCCAAATTCAGTCGGATAAGGACATTCCCAACACTGAATTTTTTAGATACCTCCAGATCAGGGCATTTTATACCAAACACATAAATCGTCCTAAGGTGACAAATTTTGAGACGCTCTGTGCACGAGGGCACGACACAGGGGGACTCACATCTAGACTGTATGGGGAGGTGATCGATCCTGGTAACAGCCACGGACTGAGACTAGGTTACATGACGCAGTGGGAGGCAGAATTGGGGAGGACGTTAGAGGACGAGGAATGGACAAAGATATTTGAGGTGGCAGCAAAGAGTACGATCTGCACGACGTTAAAGGAGAACTCATATAAAGTATTAATGAGGTGGTATCTCACCCCAGTCACATTATCTAAATTTGTACCAGGTTACTCCCCCTTGTGTCCTAGACAATGTGGAGAGCCAGGAGACTTGTTGCACATGCTGTGGTCCTGCCCTCGTTTGGTCCAAATATGGGAACAGATTCGAGATTGGTTACAGAGGATCTTGGGCCTCGAAATTCCCCGGGATCCCTGGCTGTTTCTGCTAAACAAGCCATTGGAAGTTTTGTCACGGGCAGGTAACAAAATGATCGTTCACTTTGAAACGGCAATGAGGTGTGAGACCGCAGCATTGTGGAAACAGAACACGATTCCAACAATTGAAAAGATTCGGAACAGAATTTGGTTTGCCTGCCAGATGGAGAAGCTGACGAGTTTGGTCAATGACACTGGCTCAAATTTCCAAAAGGTCTGGTTGCCGTGGTTGGCACAAACAGACATCCCAGGGGCGAGCAATGCCTCCATTTGGCTATGATAGGAATAAGTGAGTTCTCCTGTGACAGACGGCACTCAGGGAGGAGGCGGAGGTATAGCGAAGGGCCTAGATAAGGAACGATTGGTTTGGGAAGTTAAGGCCAAACTTCTATATATAAAAAGCTTGCGAAGGCATGAGAAGCTGCAGAGGTCTCCCGCACCAGAATCAAAAGAAGGATGGAGAAGTGTAGAGACGTGCCAAGGATGGCATTGGATTGAAGCTCCTTGGTGACCCCCCCCCATACCTCTCTTCCCCAATGTGTCTCTCCCCCCCCCCCTGTGCATGTTGGATGTGTGATTGGTGTTTGCGTCGTGTCAGTTCAGACAGATATGGACCAGCTACAGAGCTTGTGGAATGTTCTATAATTTGCAAAAACGTCTGTATCTTTTAAAAAATGAATAAAATATAAAGTTGAAAAAAAATAAAAAACACGTCAGAAATACGCATCAGCTAAAGGCTGGCGCAAAAGAAGTGAACCTGCGGTACAAATCGTGTGCCCCCAAAAAATAAACAATACTTTTAAATAAATACACCACCCACAAACAAAATATGTTTGTTTACCTTTTTTCAGGCACACCATTAATACAACAGGCCGGCGGGTGTCCCCGGGTGATCCCCACGGGAGTACCCGGGTGATCCCCACGGGAGTACCCGGGTGATCCCTGTGGGAGTCCGGGCCATCGGGTGATCCCTGCGGGAGTCTTCGGGTGATCCCCGCGGGAGTCCGGGAGTCCCCGCTGGCCTGCGGTACCAATCATGTGCCCCACCAAAAATAAACAATACTTTTAAATAAATACACCCCCCGCCTCCCGCATGCCCCCTAAAACATACAGTACAGTAGTGGGCAAAATTACTATTATCCAGATATGGATAATAGTGCATTTGCCCATTTAAATACAGCATTAAGCAGCATAAATAAAGTAAATAAATCTTGCACTCACCCCTGCCAGGCTGCCACGAGGAAGGCCGTCCTCATTCTCATCACCATCCATGTCCTCCGTTGCTACAAACCATACAGAACAATAAAAAGGGGAATTTAATGTCCCTTAACCACTTAATCACCTTAGTGGTTAGTAAACGCTATAGTAATTAAGGTGTTAACCCACCATCCTCCACTACCCGCTATAATGATTCTTCCCGACAAGAATTCAGGCTGAAGAAATTAAAACCTAGGCTTGCAGTATATTTCCAGAACAAGGATAGAAATAACAAAACAGAGCATGATTCTGCTGATCTGGATCCCTGGTTCAGATGATGTAAAATGAAAAATACTAAAAAAGAAAAGGCCATCATTATTATGCATCACCCATTCTAATCACCAAAGTAGTGTTTAATTCCGAATTCTTTGTTATGTTGATGTAATCAGTGACCCTTCATAAATAAATATTTTTTGCAGAACATAGACCATGGCCCTGCTCAATGATTAAACAACTAATATACAACTTGTCTCTCTAAACAAGAAATTAGATTTTCGTTCATATAATATTTAAGTTGGATTTTCTTTGCCTAATATGAGATATCTCTGTCTAATGCAAAATTCTAATCGGTTCAAAATTAAAGATCAGTTCAGATGACATACAGTAGTTGTTGTTATTAAATTTTAAAAAAAGGGGCAAATATATGAAAGTGGAAAGAAGTTCAACAGGATATTATTTTGAAAGCAGAAACTATTGATTTTATTTTTGATACATAGTCTAAATGATCCCTCATGAAAAGTAGTAATGCATCTTTAAACAGATTTATTGGTGCTGGAAGAAAAAAAAGTGTTATTTTACTTCAATGGCATCACATTTTTGTTTTTCATTTGATATGAAGATAGAACAGACAGACAGATAGACCTCCTAGACAGAGTTTGATTAGTTGCAACCCCGGCTGTTATTGAAGAACTGAATGCAAATGAGAAAAATGTTTCACTTTTTGCTGAGGTCAGGGAAAAGAAGTTGAAAGACATTATGTGAAAGCTTCAGAACCTGACAGTTCTTGATAGAAAGAGAACAATCAGTAAAGAATGGGAAATTATTCAAATAAAATAAAAAAATCGGACTAGTTGGAAAATTCAGTAGTGTAGTGGTGTTTTCATTCCATTGCAAAGAGACTATAGGGGCAAATTCACAAGGCAGTGATAAAATCAGTGCTTTTGCGTTCGAATATGATTTTTTTTATTGTGCTATAAGAAATGAAGCCAAAAGCGGGATTCACTAAGAAGTGAAGGCCATTTTTTAAGGCCGATAAAAAAATGCACTATTGTGCGACCTGTTTTTTGTATCAGTGCTATTGTGCTATAACTTTTATAGTGTGATAGCTGATAGAAAAAAATGCAGCCTGTAAGAGCTGCATGGAGACGAAACGCGTAGAGCGACACCTACCTTTTACAGGCGATAGTGAATAAAAAAATATTGATTTTGAAAATAGTGTACATGAGGAGGGGGTCTCTTGAGCTTAACCGCATTGGTTTCAGCCTCGGGACCCCTTGTTCTGAGTTACAGGCCCAGATATGAGGTGCCGGTATCTCCTTCATTTTTTTTAAATCCCCTATACGCTGACGATTTAAAAATGGCAGTGATACTGGCACCTGATGCCCCCTACCGGGGCCTGTAACTCGGGAAGCAGGGTGTCCCTGAGGCAGAAATCAAAGCGGTTAAGCTCAGGAGACTCCCTACTCCCACACACTATTAATAAACATTAAATTAAAGCAGCTTCATTACCTTAGCGGCTAGCCGATAAGGCAATGAAGGGGTTAAGGCATAATAGTAGGTTTATTGGGGGCAGAAGGGGTGAGTGAAGGGGGTACTAGGTAAATACAACCTCAGATGAACAACAACACATGACATATTACACTGTGTCATGATTTATTTAACAAAAATAAAGCCAAAATTGAGAAGCTATGTGTGAAAAACTAAGTACACACTTATTGCTTCCATAGGAATTAAGATGCTACTGTAAGAAGCATATAGGTGCTGCTAATAAAATGCCCTCGATTAATTGATCATCAGCAAATGTGACCACCTCCATTAAAAGCCAAAGTTTTCGTAGTTTTCTTGTCTGGAGCATTCAGGTGTGTGTTACATAATGCCAGGGAGGAAATACATCAGCAATGATCTTAGAGAAGCAATTATTTCTGCCCATCAATCTGGGAAGGATTATAAGGCCATTTCCAAACAATTTAAAGTCCATCATTCTACAGTGAGAAAGATTATTCAAAAGTGGAAAACATTCAAGACAGTTGACAATCTTCCTAGGAGTTGACGTTCCAGCAAATTCACCCCAAGGTCAGACCGTGCAATGCTCAGAGAAATTGCAAAAAACCCAAGAGTTACATCTTAGACTCTACAGGCCTCGGTTAGCATGTTAAATGTTAAAGTTCATGACAGTACAATTAGAATTAGACGGAACAAGTATGATTTGATTGGAAGGGTTGCCAGGAGAAAGCCTCTTCTCTCTAAAAAGAACATGGCAGCACGACTTAGGTTTGCAAAGTTGCATCTGAACCAACCACAAGACTTCTGAAACAATGTCAATTGGACAGACGAGACCAAAGTGGAGATGTTTGGTCATAATGCACAGCGCCACGTTTGGTGAAAACCAAACACAGCATATCAGTACAAACACCTCATACCAACTATCAAGCACGGTGGTGGAGGGTGATGATTTGGGCTTGTTTTGCAGCCACAGGACCTGGGAACCTTTCAGTTATTGAGTCGACCATGAACTCTTTTGTATACCAAAGTATTCTAGAGTCAAAGTGAGGCCATCTGTCCGACAGCTAAAGCTTGGCCGAAATTGGGTCATGCAACAGGACAACGATCCCAAGCACACCAGCAAATCTACAACAGAATGGCTGAAAAAGAAAAGAATCAAGGTGTTGCAATGGCCCAGTCAAAGTCCAGACCTCAACCTGATTGAAATGCTGTGGCTGGACCTAAAGAGAGCTGTGCATAAACAAATGCCTGCAAACCTCAATGAACTGTAGCAAGGGTGTAAAGAAGAGTGGGCCAAAATTCCTCCACAACGATGTGAGAGACTGATAAAGTCATACAGAAAACAATTACTTCAAGTTATTGCTGCTAAAGGTGGTACTACAAGCTATTGAATCATAAGGTATACTTAGTTTTTCACACATCACTTCTCCATTTTGGCTTTATTTTTGTTAAATAAATCATGACACTGTGTAATATGTCATGTGTTGTTGTTCATCTGAGGTTGTATTTACTTCATTTTAAGACCTGCTAAGGAACAGATGATTGTTATGTCCTGATATGTAAAACCATAGACATCAAAGAGGGTGTACTTTCTTTTTCACACAACTGTATGTAGCCCTGCTTCCTATAGAACGCAGGCCACTACCATATGCCTGCTTACCTGTAGGCTCACAGGGCCTAAGTCTCTGACACGGAGAGCCTGGGGTACTCGCACAATAATTATACTGGGTGCAGCGCCTCCATCTGTGACAGCTTCTGCCAGAGGGAAAGTGGGTCTTCGCAGGACTTATATAATGTACACACAACCACGCAACAGGATACCTTAACCAATTGACTTTACTTGCAAGCAATACCTTCACATACATATATCAACGGCCCTCCCTAGAGGAGACACTCTCATCAGCGTCATACGACCGCCTACCCTCCCATCTCCCTCCACCGGGTGATCCCACCCCGTGTCCAATCCCCTTGGGATAAGTCCTCCCACCCTCAAATGAGTCCGATCTCTAAATGTGTGAGTGTGACTGCGCAGCCACTGTGTCCTGAATGAAGGATGGTACCGTTGGTACACTTTAGAATTACCTGCCAGGCACTCCAGTACCCGGTGTGGCTACAATCTTCACAAAGGCTCAGCGAGGTGAAGATGACGTCACCCGTCGGTGTCTAGGGCGATCCCACGCAGACACGCTGCGGCACGATAGCGGGGCCTGCACCCAGACCTCCTGCCAACTTAGAACTGTCCCAGTGGTAATAATGTGGCAATAAGGGAACCAGAACCTGACTATGGCCAGTCCCTAGCTTGGCTTGTCTCTACGGTGACTCAGGGCCTAACTGGGCCTGGGGCATGCGGCCTACGTAGTGGGCGGTCTGCCTCCCCACACCGAAGCTCCTTCTCCTCTCTAACCAACTCTGCCCACTCGTGCGCGTAACCACTTCCTTTTCCTCTTGGTCTCGCACCTCATTGGCCCAGGCGCATCACGAGGACCCACGGGGGCTGCTGGGACTCATCGTGCGCTACCTCCTTCGCGGGCTTTCCTTCACCCTCGCTCTGCGCATGCGCAACCTCTGCTAGGCTACGTCTGTGCTGGCGCCAACCACAACATGGCGGCTCCCTTGTGCGGAACCTCCGTTATCGGAGTGTTCCCTAACTGCAACATTCCCAACCATACAACAAAAGGGTGGAAAAAGGGGGTCCCGGCTACATACTCCCCCCTGCGGATTCCAACACCCCGCTTGGACGATACCTTTGAACTGGTACAACTTTATATAATGAAAAATTGCATAACATAAGACACATCCCTCGCTTAGATCAGATTGTACATTTCAATGAACATCACAATTACTGATTGTACGCGGCTGCGGGCCCACTACTGAGCCTCATAGTGGGGTGCCCCAAACTGATCGTAGGCCATCCTCATGGGAGGTTGCCCGTTCCTTTGGCTGCGCCTTAACAACTGTTCGGTCACCCCCTTTGGGGAGTGACTATTTTGGTCTTGAACCTCGAGCTCTTCCTTGAGGGGGTTACAGTCTCTAAAGTATCCTGACTTGGTGCAAAACATGGGCTCAGTGGGTCCAGCGATGAATTTTCCGGAGCCACCCCCTGGGGCGAGCGATCCTGTAGCCCTTTACCCGAAGCTCCGCCGGGAGGTGCTCTCTGTTGAGGGCCCCTTTGAGAGGTTCCCTCTTGTGGATCTTCCAGAACATCGGAGTTCCCTGACTCTTCTTCTGATGACATTTCTCCATCCAACGGGGATGCCGGCCACTCCAAATCCCCTTCCTCGATTTGGGGAACAGGGAGCAAATGATTACGATGCCAGGTTTTCACCCGGCCCTCTGAGTCTTTGATGCGGTAGACCGGAAGTCCGGGCATTTGAGTGGCTACCTCATACACCCCCTCCCTCCATCGGTCGGCTAATTTATGTTTCCCTGGTACCCCCAGGTTACGGAGAAGTACGGCATCGCCAGGTTTAATGTCTCTGTGTTTCACCTTATGATCATACCGCCTTTTATTTCCGGCATTCAGTTTTTCAGCGGATCTTTCGGCTTGTACGTATGCCCGCTGTAGGTTCTCTTACAATCTTTGTACATAGCGGAAGTGGGTAGTATTATGTACTCCATCAGTGGAGACTCTCCACAGGCAGTCTAGTTTCACGGCCAAATATGAGGAAGTATGGCGAGAACCCTTTAGAATCATGTCGTGTACAATTGTAAGCGTGGACTAGGGTTTCCACATGGCGACTCCATTTAGTCTTTTCCACTCCTGTTAATGTGCCCAACATATCTAGTAGAGTGCGGTTGAACCGTTCCGGTAAGGCATCCCCTTCGGGGTGGTAGGGCGTGGTACGGGACTTTTTGATATGTAAGAGGTTCAGTAGTTCTTTTATTAATTTGCTTTCGATGTCCCATCCTTGATCGGAGTGGAGGCGTTGAGGAAGCCCATAATGCCTAAAATACTTCTCCCAGAGCCCCTTAGCCACCGTAATGGCTTTTTGATCTTTGGTCTGGAAGGCCTGAGCGTAGCGGGTGTAATGATCGGTAATAACCAGCACATTTCCTATGCCATGGCTATCGGGTTCGATGCACAGGAAGTCCATACAGACTAAGTCCATAGGTCCCGTACTCTTTAGGTGCCCATTGGGGCAGCCCTAGTGGGAAAAGTCTTGCGCTGAATGCACCACACACACCGTCGACAGTGATGTTCTACAGCTTCTCTCATTTTGGACCAGAAAAACCTATCTCTCACGAGTCCAAAAGTCTTGTCTACCCCCAAATGACCATGTTTGTCATGTAGAGCTTTCAATACTAGATACTGCAGTCGTTTTGGTAGCACTAATTGTCGTCGATTCGGGTGGTTATGATATTCTACAATTCGGTATAACAAATTGTCTTGTATTTCGAATTTGTCTGCTTCCCGCATCAGTATACCTCCTACATCCCCCGGAGTCTGACGAAGGAGGGCCCAGCAATTGTGTCGGATAGCATAACGAAGGGCCCCTGCGACCGGGTCTTGTTCTTGGTATCGTACCATATCTTTCCAGGCTATAATCTTGTCGGGTGTAACATGCATGCCACTAGGGTCGCGATAGGCTTCGGGTATAGCATTGGAAGTACACCCTAGGGGACCTATGGACTTAGTCTGTATCGACTTCCTGTGCACTCGTAATTCTGAGAACGCTACCTGATCATTTACTATGGCGGCTGTGCAACATAGAGCCCTTATTCCGGATCCCGGGATTTCTTCCCACTGATCCTCGTCGGGGGTAATGGCCAACCCTGGTCGCCTAGACAGGGCGTCCGCTCCAATGTTCAAGGGGCCAGGCTTGTATTTCAGGGTGAAATTGTAATTAAAGAGAGCCGCCAGCCAACGATGGCCGGCCGCATCGAGTTTGGCGGAAGTCATGATGTAAGTGAGAGGATTATTGTCTGTCCGCACCTCGAACGACACCCCGTACAGGTAGTCCCGAAGTTTGTCCACAATGGCCCACTTAAGGGCCAAGAACTCGAGTTTGTGCACTGGATAATTCTGCTCGCTGGTAGTAAGACTGCGGCTGATATATGCAACGGGTCGTAATCCCTCGGGATATTTTTGATGCAACACTGCTCCTAGGCCTCTCAGGCTAGCATCCACATGTAGTATGTATGGCTGTTCGGGATTGGCGTAGGCCAGTACTGGAGCCGCCGTCAGGCTCTGTTTCAGGTCTTTAAAAGCTTGTTCACACTCGGGTGTCCATTTGTCCCCGCGCGGCTGTCGGGCAGGCTTGGCCTTCTTGCCCGTGTCCACCGGATATATATTGAGTAGGCCGTTGAGGGCTTTGGCCCGGCGGGAGTACCCCTCCACAAATCTGCGGTAGTAGCCACAGAACCCCAAGAACGACCGCAACTCTCCCACATTGTCAGGGCGGGGCCAGTTGACAACAGCTTCTATTTTGGCGGGGTCCGTGGCAATTCTCTCACCGGACACCAAGTGTCCCACGTACGTCACTGAGGTCCGGCAGAACCGGCATTTATCCAACGAGAGTTTGAGCCCTTCCTGTGCTAATCTATCCAGTACCTTCAAGTGTCGAGCCTCATGCTCTTCCAGGGTTTTCCCGAAGACTATGATGTTATCTAAATACACGAGGCATTCTCGGGGGTTCAAGTCCCCTAGAGTCTTCTCCATTAGCCGCTGGAAGGTGGCAGGCATCCCACATGTGCCTTGGGGCATACGGGTGAATTGATAGAACCCTAGGGGGCAGACGAACACCGTCTTCTCTTGATCCTCTGGGCTCATGGGGACTTGGTAGTAACCCGACCGAAGGTCCAGTACACTGAACCATTTGCTCCCATGTAAGGTGTCTAGGATCTCTTCTATGCGGGGAAGGTTATACTGGTCCGGTACCGTTCGATTGTTCAGCGTCCGATAATCCACGCATAATCTCACGGTCCCATTCTTCTTTCGCACGACTACTATAGGGGAGGCGTAAGGGCTTCGTGACTCCATGACAATTCCGGCTTCTTCCATTTCGTTGATAGCAGCCCGTACATCCTCTACGTCCCTAGGGGCGAGCCGACGGAAACGCTCCCGAAAGGGTTTTGCATCAGTCATCCGAATGGTGTGTTGGGCATTGCGACTACACCCCACATCCATCTCGCTGGTAGAGAACATGCCAAAGTCAAAGTCTAATGGCGTTTTGGGATCTTCCACTCTGGTCGTGTTTACCTGCACGGCTTCGTCCACTGAGCCGACGGGATAGATTCTCCCTATTCATTGGCCCACATCGATGGCCATGGGGAAGTGCGATAGATTCTGTACCATTACAAAAATTTGACGGGGAATGGCGGCGGGCCAACTTCGGAATTCTTGTACAAGGCGATATCCCCGGCGAACATCCTCTTCTGGGGTGCTTTCTAAAGAAAACTGCTGCTCTTCGTCTAATCGATCAGCGTAGGCACACCAGGCTGGGATCCTCTGCGTCTCTCCGAGTAAGAGTTGGGTCAGCCCTCCCCGCCCGCAGAACAACAGCCATAGTCGTCCGGAAGGGACTTGGGAGGAGCTGGATCGGCCTGAACCATCTGTAACTGTAGGCTGGACATGGGTAGTTCTTTAGCTTCGTGTAAGTAGGCCCGGATGACGGCTTGCACAATGTCAGCATTCGTACCAAGGATGATTGGGTACTTGGGCGTATCTTTGGGTTCGGGGCACACCAAGGCATCCACCTTCATGGGGTGAGATTTCCCCGTGTTGAGCTGTTGTATCTCCAGTTCTACGGTCACCAGGCCGTCGATGGGGTAGTCGTCATTACTTAGGCCGCGTACCTTGATATGTTCGGCTGGTCTCAGAGGCCGCTTTTGGAGATGGCGATCATAGAATCCCCGGTATATGATGTTGACTTGGGACCCCGTGTCTAGTAGGGTGGAGGAGTAGATTCCATCCACTAGCACCTGGATCAAAGCTACCGGTCCCACGCGGTTACCCTCCTCCGCTGAGTCTTCTCCATCTTGAGGGGCCCCGGGTATCGGCCGCATACACCCCGCAAACCATGGCCCGTCGGGTGAACTTCTTGGGCGATGGCTCCGATGCCGAGATTCGCCCATCCGACAGTCGTAAGATATGTGTCCTTTCTTTCCGCATTTGTAGCAGGACATATCCCTGGGGGTAGCGCGGCGGTCGTACGGAGGCGAGGTCCGTCCCGCGCATGGCGGCCTTTCGAGCTGGGTTTGTTCGGTGATTCCTCCTTCTTCTCAGCACTCCCTTTTGGTTTAGTGCTGCTGCTAGCCTTAGCCTTCTGAGGGGAGTGCAACATCAGATGTGTCTCGTGCTCTTTGACCTGCTGCAGGAGTTGGATAAACGAGAGGGGGGTCCCCTAGTGAGGCGGTCGCTAATCATGCTGGCTATAGGATGAGTAGGACTGGACCCTCGTAGGTATTGTTTGCTGAGATATTCATCCATCTGAGGGGGCGTCACATATTTATGATGCAGCAGAGGTCCGAGGGAGATTTGTACTCGGTGTATATACGCAGACAGATCTTCCCCCTCTTTTTGATTTATGGCATAGTATTTGGCCCACAAGGCGCCATCATCCTCTTTTGCGCTATAGGCTTCCACTAGGAACTCGATCATCATGCGAGAGGTTAGGTAAGGGTATTGTTCCCAATGAATGCTGATCAAAGTGGACGCTGGGGGTCGCAAGCACTCCATGAGTCGTTGCCGTTTTACAACGTCGGTGCAAGACCATAGACAAAAGGGCTACCGCCAGGTGGTGCATTGGGTAGTGGTAGATATTGGGGAACGGCGGGTTCGAGTACTACTAGATCTCGCCGGCAGTCCACAAGCAAGGTGTTCCATTTAGAATCTTGTAAATCTACCAGGCGGGCTTTGGCAAAACCCGGAAGCTGTCGTAAGGCTGTTTGCAAAGTCTCTAGGGGTAAGGCCATGGGTACTCTGGTCACAGCTACGGCATGACGGGCAGGCGTGCTCATTTGGCGCGCCCAGTCGCGTATTTCCTGCCGGGTAGGAAGGGCCATGGCGGCGGTAATTTAGCCTCGAGGGGGCACCCCAGGTCTAAGCATCTCAGCAGCGCCTCCAAATGTAGCCCTGCTTCCTATAGAATGCAGGCCACTACCATATGCTGTATCACCTGTAGGTAGAACCTGAGGTACTCGCACGGAGAGCCGGAGGTACTCACACAATAATTATACTGGGTGCAGCGCCTCCACCTGCGACAGCTTCTGCCAGAGGGGAAGTGGGTCTTATATAATGTACACACAGGACTTATATAATGTACACACAACCACGCAACAGGATACCTTAACCAATTGACTTTACTTGCAAGCAATACTTTCACATACATATATCAATGGCCCTCCCTAGAGGAGACACTCTCATCAGCGTCATACGACCGCCTACCCTCCCATCTCCCTCCACCGGGTGATCCCACCCCGTGTCCAATCCCCTTGGGATAAGTCCTCCCACCCGCAAGTGAGTCCGATCTCTATATGTGTGAGTGTGATTGCGCAGCCACTGTGTCCTGAATGAAGGATGGTACCGTTGGTGCACTTTAGAATTACCTGCCGGGCACTCCAGTACCCGGTGCGGCTACAATCTTCACAAAGGCTCAGCGAGGTGAAGATGACGTCACCCGTCGGTGTCTATGGCGATCCCACCCAGACACGCTGCAGCACGATAGCGGGGCCTGCGCCCAGACCTCTCGCCAACTTAGAAGTGTCCCAGCGGTAATAATGTGGCAATAAGGGTACCGGAGCCTGACTATGGCCAGTCCCTAGCTCGGCTTGTCTCTACGGTGACTCAGGGCCTAACTGGGCCTGGGGCATGCGGCCTACGTAGGGGGCGGTCTGCCTCCCCACACCGAAGCTCCTTCTCCTCTCCTCTCCAACCAACTCTGCCCACTCGTGCGCGCAACCACTTCCTTTTCCTCTTGGTCTCGCACCTCATTGGCCCAGGCGCATCACGAGGACCCACGGGGGCTGCTGGGACTCATCGTGCGCTACCTCCTTCGTGGGCTTTCTTTCACCCTCGCTCTGCGCATGCACAACCTCTGCTAGGCTAAGTCTGTGCTGGCGCCAACCACAACATGGCGGCTCCCTTGTGCGGAACCTCCGTTATCGGAGTGTTCCCTAACTGCAACATTCCCAACCATACAACAAAAGGGTGGAAAAAGGGGGTCCCGGCTACATGTATATATATCAGGTCTTAAAATGAGGTAAATACAACCTCAGATGAACAACAACACATGACATATATATAACACATATATATAACACAGAAGAAAGAAATCAGCGCTAGGACTAACAAAAATGAAATATTATAAGTGAGTAAATGGGTGACTAATACATGTACTGACCCAGATGAAATGAGCTAGCAGGATGCAGCTCTAATGAGGATATGCCTATCCTGATAAAATGGAAGAAAGAAAAAAGGCGCAATCCTTTATAGCAATAAAAAACAGGAACATTTATTAATTAAGCAAGGAAGGCTAGGTGACTGAACAGATTAAAACAAACATAATGATGCCAATAGACACAATAAACACAATATATGACAATAAAAAACAAGAGTACTCTTATATTGACCTCTATAGATGGAGATGGGGGGTAAGCAAATAGCATAGGCAATGGATTAAGGAATGGTCTCACCAAAGGATGTAACCGCGATGACCACAGGGGTCTCCGCGTCCCTCCATCAGAACACCAACGAAATCACGCTGGAGATGAACATGTGATGCTGATCCGGGTAACACTGGAGACGCTGTTCCACTTCCACTTCCTTGATTACCCCCTCACACAAGACAGCTGTGTTCGTTCAAATTGAATATTCACTCATGTCTCTGCTTGATGTAAGACTCAGACTCAGCCAGACAGACAGACAAATGCAGCCTCCCACTTTGTTCAGCCAATATAACTGAAATAGTTGCTCTCACTCCTCACATGCGATTAGGCACTCCTCTCACAGTCAGCTGTCGGACAGTGATGACGCGAACCTACACCGTTTCGTTTGCTGTCGCGCCGACTTCTTCAATATATATATAGCTCAACTCCGTTATAGCACAATCCTCTGGGGCCACCCGATCCAACTGCGCTATATTTGGGGTTGCGCTAATTTTAAAAAATGGCCACTGTGCGCCCGATCGGGAGGAGGGCAGAGGAGGTGGAGTGAGGCGCCGGCAGCCCTACATGTTCCCTAGCAGCCACTGTAGTTCTCCCAGCATTCCCCGCACTCCCCTCAGCAGCTCTGCTCCATCTAACCATGGATCCCCGCAACTATCCTCCAGCCTCGCACCGATCCCCTCTACATATCCCCCCCCAGCCTCACACTGATCCATGCACCGCCCCCACCCGAGCCTCGCGCCGATCCCCGCACTGACCCCCCTGCCTCGCGCCGATCCCCCAGCCTTGCACCGTTCCTCATCCCCCCCAAGCAGCCCCACGATGCCCCCAAAGGTGGGATGTGACATCAAAGGTAGTGGGCCTGTGTGTGTGGTGTATGATATGTATGCTGTCCTGTGTGTGCTGTGTGTGCTGTGTGGGCTGTGAGTGTATGCAGTGTGCTTTGAGTGTGTGCAGTGTGCTGGTGCTGTGTGTGCTGTGAGTATATGCAGTGTGCTGTGAGTGTGCAGTGTGCTGTGAGTGTATGCAGTGTGCTGTGAGTGTATGGAGGGTACTGTGAATGTGTGCAGTGTGCAGTGAAGGGTCCATGCTCAAACCGCGTTATAAGCGGATCCGCGTTATAGCGGATCGTGCTATAACGGGGTTGAGCAGTATATAGTGTGATATTATTTTTACTGATTGTATTGGGTCCTATGAGAAATCATCCCGCCAACGCTGGGATTCCTCATAGGTGGAGGTGCTGCACTAAGAGAGAGAGAAAGCTCACCCCAGGTTCCCAGAAAGTGAGGCTCAGGCCTCAGATGAGCGTACAGGTACTAGCAGCATGCGTAATCACCCACAGTCTCCCTTAGGCATAGGGAAAGGGGGTTACACTACTAATGTGAACAAAGTGTTTATATAAACAAAACGTGGCTAATAATGCCACTTAACCTATAAAAAATCACCAACTATAACAATAATAGCATGTTCTTGTATAACACTGCTAGTTTTACAGAGACATTGTTCAGGCACAGTTGCCTGCACCAAGTGACTTGCCCAAGGTGCCTATAACAGGAATTGAACCAGGTTCCCCTGCTGGAAACTCAGTGCCAGTCAGTGTCTTTACCCACTGAGTCACTCCTTCTTCCTAAAATCCATTAACAAACGGAACCATGAATACTAATAAATGTAAAATGTGTTAATTAAACACTAGTAATATTGATGTAATGTGCATCCACCAAATCATTTGCATGTGATAAAGTGAGTAATTGTCACTACTGATCCAAATAGGAAAAGCTGTAGCAACTAAAAATAAAATGAACTAATTGGATGCAAATTCAAAAAAGAATCATTGAAGGAGGAAAGTGGTATCTGTGAATGAAATACAAAGAAGCATTTATAAAATACAACTCTTACGCTGAACATATATCAAAATTGACAAAATCCTATTTAGATGAAACAAGCTAAAAATATATTATGAGGAATAAGTGGGTGCTAACACACGACTCCCCATAAAATATAGAAAAATACAAACGGCATTGGTAATTATAAAACAATATAAAAAAAACTCCTGAAACTATAATGCTCCAGGAAATGTGTTCTTTTCAAGAAAGGGGTGATATCAACCACATCATTAAAGCCTTGAGGATACTTAGGCCTAAGTTTAAAGATCCAATACTGTTCCCTCTGTAAGAGTCATAAATCCTTATTATTGGATCTAATATTGTCCTTAAGGAACTCTATAGCAGAAAAGTGTAGGGCATGAGAGTCACAATGGTGTATATGTAGAAAATTATCGAAAGAGGTTTACCTTTATTCGAAAATATTTAGTAATATTTTTAATATTCCTTACATGTTCAAAAATTCTAATTTTGAGACATCGTATAGTCTTCACAACATATTGAATACCACTATCACACTGCATAAGATATATAACAAATTTAGTATTGCAGTTTATAAAGGAAGCCACATCAAAGGTTTCTTTGGAGGTATAAGATATTAACTGCTTAGCGGGTCTCATGGATTCACATGCTTTGCAACCCAAGCATTTGAAACAACCATTAGGCCTAGATGTCCAGAAAAAATGGGGGAATGGGGGGGTAGGGGGGGTAAGAGGGGGTAAGGGGAGGTAAGGGGGGGAGAGGGGGAAGGACTCTGAACCAGGTTTGGTGCTAGGATACTTTTAAGATCTTGACCATTTTTTAATACAATCTAAGGTCTTGAGGTAACGTGGTACCAAGGATAGGGTCCAACTTCAAGATGTCCCAATGGTGAGAAAGGATGTTCCTTATTTGGCGGTGGGCATTACTGATTTTAGTAATGAACAAGGGTACATCCCTATCATGTTTGGATGCATGTCCAGACAAGGTAACTGTGGAGACCCCCAAAACATCAGTTACCATAGGGACACTGGAAGTATTGGATATAGGCTGTACTACACCTTTATACTTCATCTTTCTACCCCCATGATTCTGTAGGAGGGACCCTATCGAACGAGAAAAAATTGTGTGTGAGTAAATAGTGAATACTGTCAAGTAAAAAAGTAGTATTTGCAAGTGATAATGTGGCAGTGGGGTGAAGAGAATATCAGATCGCTGATAGACACAAGGGGGGTCATACTGTAAGCGGCGGAAAGGCACTTCTCGCCCGTTTCACGCCAAAAATGCCTACCCCTATTCAGTAAGGTGCGAAAACGTGGCGAGAATAAAAAAAAACGCCATACACATGTGTATGGCGTTTTTTTTTCCGCCATTGGCGAGGCGAGAAGGCACTTTTCACCTCAAATAGACATTTTTTCCGCCACGCTATATACAAGTAGTGGCGAGTAGCTTTGCGCCGCTATTAGTCACTCTAGAATGGCGTTTTTATGCCGAATCCGGCATGCCACAAAAAGTTGGCAAGTTGATGGTGAGAAGGCTGCTGATGAGCGGCAGATCGGCACTTAGAAACAATTCTGGCCTTTTTCCTGGCTGGGATTGATGCCGGGGGTCTCCTGAGCTGATACCATTAATACCAGCACCGGAGCCCCCCGGCATGCATCCGAGGCAGGAAAAATGCATTTAAAGGCCATGTCATTACCTTAGCGGCTAACCGCTAAGGCAATGAAGGAGTTAAGCCGCCGTGCCAGGTTTATTGTGGGTAACGGGGTTGGGTGAAGGGGGTATTTTGCTCTTGTTGTTTGTTTAGGGCTTGCGGGGGGGTTGCGGTTGCGCTTAACCCCTTCACGACCGTAGCGGTTAATACCGCTAAGGTTATGAAGGGGTTAAGCCCTCCCGCTACCCACCCGCAAGCCCTAAACAAACCACCGTTGGGTCTAATACCCACTTCACACCCCCGCTACCCACAATAAAAATAACAATAAAACACACACAACAGCCCCACACTAAATAAATAAATAAATAAATAAATATATATAAATATATATATATATATATATGCGTGGCTAGACTGAGGTTGTCACTTTCCCACGAACACTATCATTGCTGGTTGAGAGACGTTGCAGGCTGTGTGAGGCTGAGAAAAAACTCTGGATCCTTTTCCCCCGGTGGTTCACTGACCAGAAGCAAGGAATTGGAGGTGCTGGTTCCCGGCGGGACTTCCTGTGCGGGGCACCCGACCGGAGGGACGTCACTTCCGGTTGCTCGGACCACGCGGAGAGCAGACAGGAGAGGACGCCATTGCTGATATCGGACGGCAGTACTGGCTTATGAGAGCCTATCTCATACCTGCTTTTAAACCTTGTACCTTTGTGAGTGGGCATTTGACTGATTTTAATGTTCTATAAACTATTTGTTATACGTTAATGCACTACGTGTGCGCCTGTTTCTTTTCTTTTTTCATATATATATATATATATATATATATATATATATATATATATATATATATACACACACACACATGATGAACCAATATACAAAGAAATGTCTAAGGGTTAACAAAAACATGCTTAAATAAAAATACCACTTCTATATAACATCCACAATGAAATACAATGCTATTTCCTAAACAAATCAAATGTAATCATCCAATCTAAAGCATCAAATGTCAATCAAGAGCCTCAAATGACACTCAAAACATTGCATTTACATTGTATACATGATGCATAAAATCTAAGCAACATGTAGATGCTGCAAATCAATGTTAACAATGCAATATTCCAAAGAAAATAGCATTACATCAAACAAAGTACACTATGTAATCCAATAAAGTCACCATCAATCAATTTGCATACATTAATTACATCCCAAAACAATTATAATAGCATCCATACCAATTACACAATTAACTATAGCAACCGTTAAAGAGTACACCATGTGACAGAGGCTTGGGGGAGAATGGATATGACGTCATTGAAAGCCTGTCACATGGTACTAGAGCCAACCAGAGTAGGGATAGACTTCCCACGCTCTGATTGGCTACCGTACCATGTGAGGCCGGCCATGCTTCTTTTAATGACGTCATCTTAAAGGCAATTGAAGCAAAGCCATTCTGATTGGCTGTGCTTTCATTGCCTTTAAGTGACGTCATCATTTTTTTTTTATCGGCCAAAGCACATGGTTTTCACGGCCCAATCAGGGCTGTGTAAACCATGACGAAAATGTGACGTCATAGGCCTTTAAAAGCCTATGTCGTCTCATTTTGAAGCCAGACGCCGAGGAGGAAGGACCTCCTAAAGAAGAAGAAGACAAGGGCGTGGCAGCAGATTGTAAGAAGACCCCGGAACAGAGCCACAGCTGAAAGAAAGAAGAATACAGATGAAGATGGATTACAACTAGATGATCCGTGGATTGTTTTGGATTTTTAGTGTAATGTTTATTTTTTCCTGTTTTATTATTTTATGGGTTCCTGTGCATGGAATTGTTCGCGAGTAAGATGTTCAACGGGAGTCGGTGAGTGGGTCAAGTAATGGTAAGTGAAGAAAAGAAACTTGTGTTTTATGTAACTTGTTTTTTTCTTGCTTTTTATATGTGTTGGGTTTTTTTTGTAAATCATTTCTTGCCACTGTATGTATTTATGTATGTATGTCTAGAGAGATATATACATACAGGGTAAGGAATGATTGTGTTTGAAAAGGTTGCTTTGCACTATTTTAAATGATTTTGGCTTTGCTGCTATGCATAGATGTGTGTTGAATGTATTTTATAATTAGATAGATGTAATTTTTGGGCTTGTATGGTGTACTTTAGGTCATGGTGAGGCTTGCTTTTGTATATTTTATTTTTTGGTGTCCTTCTATTTTGTATGTGAATGTAATTGCAATGTATTGGCTATGTATTATTTTGGCAACGGACTACAAGGATTATGCTGGTGATGGGGCCTTCTTATTGATGAGGTCAGTAGAGGTTTCTTTATTTTACTATGCTACTTAATGTGTTTAATAATGGCCAAATAATCTATTATCCCTATCTGGATAATAGTTATTTGGCACATTATTGTACTGTATGTGTTGGGGTGGGGGGAGGGGGTATTGGCCCCAAGGGTATGTGGGTAGGCCTCCCTTGTGGGTAGTGGGTGAGGGTGGATAGGCATCACGGGGTGGGGGGTTATTGGGGGAGAGTATGTAGGCCTCCCGAGTGGTGGGTGATGGTGGGTTAACCCCTTAATGACTGTAGCGGTTACTAACCGCTATGGTGATTAAGGGGTTAGGGGACATTACATTGGATGATTTTATTCTTGTTTCTGTTTTGCAGAAGCGGGTGGGGCATTAGCAGGATGAAAATGAGGATGGCCTTCATCGTGGCAGCCGGACATGGGTGAGTGCTATATGTATTTAATGTGTTTATTGTTATTTATGTATTTTAAATGGACAACTGCACTATTATCCATTTGTGGATAATAGTAATTTTGCCCATTACTGTATTGTATGTTGTGTATTGCAATGTTTATGGGGGGCAATTGTCCCCAATAAACATGCTATTATGCGTTAACCCCTTCATTGCCTTAGCGGCTATCCACTATGGTAATGAAGCAGCATTAATGTATTTTCATAATAGTGTGCGGGAGCAGGGGGTCCCCTGAGCTAAACCTCATTGAATTCTGGCTCAGGGACCCCCTAGTATGTCCTCCCTGATTTATCAATATGTTATTATTCAAATAGCTAGAATGTACAAATGTGAGGTTTACTCATGCTTGTTTTCTTCTTTTTCCTTTCTAATAGCCCATATATGCGTCTCTTTGATATTTAAGTTTATTAAGGCAGTTGAATACTTGTTTAGGAGTCGTTTTTAATGCACTACGGGTTGTTAGGCAACCCGTTTCTGTATATATACATCCGCTGCGGTCTATGGGACAATATCCTTTGAGAAAGTCAGTCACTGACGAAACGCGTCAGGATAGCAGAGACGGCATTACGTCATAATCTGGGGACGGAACACACGTGGTGAGGGAACACACGTGGTGAGATCCTGTTCCTGCTGCAAGGAGCCACAGTGTTGATTGCGGACGGCAATCAACCTGTCCTGGAGGAACTTAACACCATAGAACCTCCAGCTGAAGTATCTATTGTGCCCCACAAGGTCTGAACGTTTGGACTGGAAGCTGACAGCAAGTATCATCTCATGCTGTGGAGGAGACTCTGTGCTGAATCGTGGTGGTGATATACTATATGCCTATATTTTTAATTGGTTTGTGAGTGAGCTTGTTTCCCTCTATTCTATTTTTGTATTAAATTTTATGCTTTTACGCTATGGGCTGTGCGCTTTCTCCTTTGTGTTTTTTTTAGATTTATCTGGATGTGGTTCTCCATCTGAAAGCTCCCCCAAAACCCATTCAAGCGTATTCATTGGATTGGCCAATACAGGACTGGATTAGTATACTATTTTTCCATTTCATCTGTGGTTATATATATATATATATATATATATATATATATATATATATATATATATATTTTTTTTTTTTTTTTACTTGCTATTTGAGTGACTTTTTTCACTGTTCTAACAATTAGTTACCTAATACTGTATCTATTGGCGCTACTATCTTTTTGTTATATATATATATATATATATATATATATATATATATATATATATATATATTTATTTATACAGTGTTCGACAAATCACCCAAAAATCTACTCGCCCAACCAAAAAATCTACTCGCCACCTAGTCCCGCCCCCAACCCCACCCCTAGTCCCGCCCCAACCCAGCCCCCAACTCCGCTCCTAGTCCCTCCACCAACCCCGCTTTAAAATAAAATATATAAATAAAATACATTTAATAAATTCCTGGTCAGAACATTCGTTTTTGACATAAATTTATTTATTCTATTACATTATACTACAATTAGTCCTTGTTACGTGTGTGTGTGTGTGTGTGTGTGTGTGTGTGTGTGTGTGTGTGTGTGTGTGTGTGTGTGTGTGTGTGTGTGTGTGTGTGTGTGTGTGTGTGTGTGTGTGTAAATGTCGATCTAGAAATAAAAGCCAGATGTGAATGACTAGTTTCCTGAACCCCTTAACCAGTGTCTGGATGTCCCCGCTTCACAATATCTAAAGCAGCAATCCCGCCTGGGATCTTACCTGATCTGCAGTCCCTCAATGTCCAGGTACCCTCATTCCCGCAATGTTATACATTGGAGGGCATGTGTTCCCTACCTGTCTTCTGGGTTAGGGGGGGTTCCGATGTCTCCCGTGTGAAGCTTGAGTCAGATCTGGAAGAAAGCAGTATAGGTTATTTCGGTGTAGTATAGGGCAGTTAAGATATATAGGGTAAATAAGAGATCCAGAGTGTGAGAGAGTGTGGATGAGAAAGAGAGAGTGTGGGGGAGAGAGAGTGTGGGGCTGAGAGAGAGAGTGTGGGGGAGAGAGAGAGGGAGAGTGTGGGGGAGAGAGAGTGTCGGGGGGAGAGAGAGAGAGGGAGAGTGTGTGGGGGAGAAAGAGAGAGGGAGAGTGTGGGGGAGAGAGAGAGGGAGAGTGTGGGGGAGAGAGAGAGAGAGAGAGAGAGGGAGAGTGTGGGGGGGAGAAAGAGAGAGAGAGTGTGGGGGAGAGAGAGAGAGAGAGAGGGAGAGTGTGGGGGAGAGAGAGAGAGAGGGAGAGTGTGGGGGTGAGAGAGAGAGTGTGGGGGTGAGAGAGAGAGAGTGAGTGTGGGGGTGAGAGAGAGAGAGTGTGGGGGAGAGAGAGAGAGTGTGGGGGAGAGAGAGAGAAAGTGTGGGGGAGAGAGAGAGAGAGAGAGGGAGAGTGTGGGGGAGAGAAAGAGAGAGGGAGAGTGTGGGGGAGAGAGAGAGAGAGAGAGGGAGAGTGTGGGGGAGAGAGAGAGAGGGAGATTTTGGGGAAGAGAGAGAGAGGGTGAGAGAGAGGGAGAGAGAGGGCGAGAGAGAGAGAGAGCGAGAGATAGAGGGCGAGAGAGGGCGAGAGAGAGGGCGAGAGAGAGGGCGAGAGGCAGAGGGCGGGGTGATTGGGTGACACTTCTAGTATCCCACACACACACACACACACACAGACACACTCACACACACACAGAGACACACACACACACACACAGAGACACACTCACACACACACACAGAGACACACTCGCACAAAGACACACTCACACACACACACACAGAGACACAGAGACACACACACACACACACACACACACACACACACACACACACACACACACACACACACACACACACACACACACACACACACACACACACACACACACACACACACACACACAGAGACTCACACACACACACACAGACACACAGAGACACACACACACACACACACACACACACACACACACACACACACACACACACACACACACACAGACACACACACAGACACACACACACAGAGACACACTCACACACACAGAGAGACACACTCACACACACAGAGAGACACACTCACACACACAGAGAGACACACTCTTACACAGAGAGAGACACACTCACAGACACAGATAGACACACTCACACACACAGAGAGACACACTCACACACAGAGAGAGACACACTCACACACACAGAGAGACACACTCACACACACAGAGAGACACACTCACACACACACACACAGAGACACACTCACACACACAGAGAGACACACTCACACACACAGAGAGACACACTCACACACACACACAGAGAGACACACTCACACACACAGAGAGACACACTCACACACACAGAGAGAAACACTCACACACACAGAGAGACACACTCACACACACACACACACACACACACACACACACACAGAGAGACACACTCACACACACAGAGAGACACACTCACACACACACAGAGACACTCACAGACACACACACACACACACACACACACACACACACACACACACACACACACACACACACACACACACACACACACACACACACACACACACACACACACAGACACAGACACAGACACACACAAAGACACAGACACACACACAGACACACACAGAGACACACGCACACACACAGAGAGACACACTCACACACACAGAGAGACACACTCAAACACACAGAGAGACACACTCACACACACAGAGAGACACACTCACACACACAGAGAGACACACTCACACACACACAGAGAGACACACTCACACACACAGAGAGACACACTCACACACACACAGAGAGACACACTCACACACACAAAGAGACACACTCACACACACAGAGAGACACACTCACACACACACAGAGACACACACACACACACACAGAGACACAGTCACACACACACACACACACACAGAGACACACTCGCACAAAGACACACTCACACACACAGACACACACAGACACAGACACACACACACACACACACACACACACACACACACACACACACACACACACACACACACACACACACACACACACACACACACACACACACACACAGACACACAGAGACACACACACACACACACACACACACACACACACACACACACACTCACACAGACACACACACACACAGAGACACACTCACACACACAGAGAGACACACTCACACACACAGAGAGACACACTCACACACACAGAGAGACACACTCGCACACAGAGAGAGACACACTCACAGACACAGATAGACACACTCACACACACAGAGAGACACACTCACACCCACAGAGAGACACACTCACACACACACAGAGAGACACACTCACACACACAGAGAGACACACTCACACACACACAGAGAGAAACACTCACACACACAGAGAGACACACTCACACACACAGAGAGACACACTCACACACACACAGAGAGACACACTCACACACACAGAGAGACACACTCACACACACAAAGAGAGACACACTCACACACACAGAGAGACACACTCACACACACACACAGACACACAGACACACACACACACACACACACACACACACACACACACACACACACACACACACACACACACACACACACACACACACACACACACACACACACACACAGAGAGACACACTCACACACACAGAGAGACACACTCACACACACACAGAGACACTCACACACACAGAGACACACACACACACACACACACACACACACACACACACACACACACACACACACACACACACACACACACACACACACACACACACACACACACACACACACACACACACACAGACACACACACAGACACACACACACAGAGACACACTCACACACACACAGAGACACACTCACACACACAGAGAGACACACTCACACACACAGAGAGACACACTCTTACACAGAGAGAGACACACTCACAGACACAGATAGACACACTCACACACACAGAGAGACACACTCACACACAGAGAGAGACACACTCACACACACAGAGAGACACACTCACACACACAGAGAGACACACTCACACACACACACACAGAGACACACTCACACACACAGAGAGACACACTCACACACACAGAGAGACACACTCACACACACACACACAGAGAGACACACTCACACACACAGAGAGACACACTCACACACACAGAGAGAAACACTCACACACACAGAGAGACACACTCACACACACACACACACACACACACACAGAGA